>NC_072479.1:97820312-98131875 GCF_027574615.1 Eptesicus fuscus
TGGGCCTGGGTTTGCCCTGTGTTAACGGCGCGGGGTGGGCTCCGTGCCCCGAAGAGCCCTATGGCTGAGGCATTTCCAGATGCTGGGACACTGGCCACGTTCCTTCCAAACAGGAGCTGCTTCAGGTGCTGGGTAATGTGGCAGCTGGCCCATCCCCCACCTCTGTAAGCACCTCCCCCACCTCTGTAAGCACCTCCCTGTGGGCAGCGTTGTAGGCCTGGAGCCGTGGAGGCCCCTGGGAAAAAACAGGGCTCCTGCATTTAGGAACTGCAGGCCGGCGGGGAGAAAAGACACAGGGTGACGAATCAGAAGTTCAGGATGGGTGCACTCAGGTCCCCGGGAACTGCCAGCCCCTTGACTCCTTGCTCACATCTGCATCCCCAGCAGCTAGGGCGGGTGCACAGCCCCGGAGGCACCCACCCGTCCCCGAGGCAGACCTGCGGGCCTCACTCTCAAGTGGGTAGAACCTGCTGCTTTGACTTGGAAACACCCACAGCCTCCTGGTTATGTAACGTCCAGAGTCAGGCCTGGCCGGCTGCCCTTGGCTGCCTGAGCGCGGTCATGGGACCCGCTTATGTCTTCCGACGGCCAGAGAGAGAGAACAGTGGGCGGAGGGGGGACCACGAAGAGCAACAACAACCCAGAAACCCACTGCGCAGCTCCTGGCGCGGGCACTGAGCCAAGGCAGGTCAGACAGGGCGGAGGTTTGGGAGCGCATCCCCTGCCTGCCCGGCTGCTCCTGCACACGGAGACTCTCTGTGCCAGGAGAGAGTGGGAGGCCGTGGCTCCTAGGCTTGCCCAGCTTCCCTCCTTCCTTCAGGGCCTGGACACACGGCCAGGGGCCCTTCCTGTGGGCAGATGTCCTATTTCTCCTCTGTGGTGTCAGACCAGCCACTGGCGGGGGTGTGTGTGTGTGTGGGTGGAGGTGTTTGGAGGCCAAATAACATTGGCTCGCCCATCAGCTTCAGAGCCACCCACTCCCACCCCCAGGACGCTGGTCCTCTGCGGTCCATTCGCCAGCGTCCGCCCAGGCTCCTCACCGGGTGCTGGGCATCAGGGCATCAAGGGGCTCCTTTACTTCTGAGGGGATGCCAAGGGGAAACGATTGACTCAGGGGCAGGCGTTGATGAAAAGCAGTTCGGGTCCCCACGCTGAGGTGTCAGGATTCCTTCCCAGTCCGTGTGTTCTTTACATGACCCCCCAACTCTCCTGCCCGAGAGGATGGGTCAGCAGCAGGGTGCATCGTGCCCGCCCACTCTGGGGGCCCCCCCACCCCGTTTGTACCCAGTCCCCCAGGGAACAGAGAGGTTCACCGGAGTTTGCGGGTTTGCCCTGCAGCAGTGTAAACTCTTGACTTGCAACATCCTGCGAAGAGTGTAACAAAAACATCTTTGTGGGAGGGAAGGGGGAGAGGCCGGGCGGCCGGCCTGCCTGGGCTTTGGCACGGGTCCCTGGGCGCTTTATTCTAGCGGATTAGCATCTACCCAGAGACTGGGGGAGCAAGGGCTCCCTTAAAGCAGGCCTGCGGGAACTTGGAGAACCTGAGAAGTCAGGTCACCCTGTGGGGCCTCTCTCTTCATTCTCAGAGGCCCCCCCCCCCACACACACACACACACCTTCTCCCCAAACAAAAACCCTTTTCACCCAGCTGAAAGGCAGGCAGACCCTCTCCCATATGCTCACTCCAGAGCCTCCGGATGGCCTCTCGGACACATCTCGAGTGTGCAGAGACCCACGGTGCATGGTGGGGAGGGGGGGAGAGGGGGGGGGCCTGTTAGAATGTTGAGGGAGCTCATTGCAAACCCAGACTTGGAGATTAGCGGGAGCTGAGCCACGGGGCTGCGGTGCAAAGGTGGAAGTTTCCAGAAGTGGCCGCTGTAATCTGTGGGGACCGCCTCTCCTATCAGGACCATGAGAAAGCAGTCTGCCGTTTGTGCCATAGAGACATGCTCTCAGGCCAGCTGCAGGCACAGCACGTGGGGACATTATGTCCCAGCCGGTCCCATGGGGAGGCCCGCCGGTCGTGAGCTGTGCCGGTCCTGACTCTGGCGGGATAGACAGATCCGCTGGGCAACTGGAATGCTTGGCCCCGGGGGCTTCCTTCCTTTGGCGGTTTGTCTGATGGGATGAGCAATAGCAGGGTCTCGCCTTTGAAGCTCCGGCTGGAAGCCTCTGACACCCCCGCCCCCGCACACAGCGTCTCTTCCTCCTTCTGCCTGGGGCTCTTCGTGGTCTGGGTCCCATTAGCCGTGTGCAGGGACCGGCTCCAATCTCAGGCTCTGCCTCCCCGGCCAGACAGCAGGCTGCGAGAGAAAGGCCAGGCGCCTGGTCCCAGTCGGGCACTAGCTGCAAACTCAGTTGCTCGGTCTGTAAAGGAGCTTGTGGTGAAAGCCGCGTGCATCACAGCGGTCTTCCGTGGGCACCAGAGAAATACTGACAGATGCCCTCAGATGCAGAAATGTCTTCCTCACACTGTGTCCCTTCATCCCAAGGGAAGCGGACTGCTTGCAACCTTGTGTAGATACTACCGAGGTGGGAGCCCAGGGCCTTGTAGAATCAGACACACACACACACACACACACACACACACACACAATGGAATAGCATTCAGCTTTAAAAAAGGACATCTCGTCACGTGTGGCAACAGGATGAACCTGGAAGGCATGCTAAGTCAAATAAGCCAGACCGAGAAAGAGATACTGCACCATCTCACTCTTATGTGGGATCTAAAGAAGTCAAACTTGTAGAAGCAGAGAGTAGAATGGCGATCCCTGGTGGCTGGGAGGTGGGGGAAATGGGTACAAAGTTTCAGCTACGCGGGATGAAAGAATGCTGGGGAGCTGAGGCCCGGCAGGGGGACTCTGGCTCCCAGTGCAGGCTGTATACTGTGGGTTTGCTGAGAGTAGAACTCAGTGCTGTCTCACACACAGAAGGAACGCTAGGAGGGGACGGATGTGCTAACTAGCTGGACTGTGGTCATCACTGCACCAGGTACACATATATCAACACAGCACACTGTACACCTTACATACACAGCCTGTCTCTTTGTCACCTCCGCCTCAGTACAGCTGGGGGAGAGAAAGAACAACCTGCTTACACCCGAAGTTCCACGCCAGCTCTAACCCTGGGCACTAAGAGAGGAGGGTGGGCAAAGACACGTGGGAAGAGGACCACGCGGGGAAAGCTCCTTATGAATTTTAGTGTACCCGGTTTTAAGCGACTTCTGCTGAATGTTGTGCGCTGGGTGCTATTCTAAGTCACTTAATTCTCAAAAGCATCTTATGCAGTAAGTGCTTTGCCCCATTTCACAGATGAAGAAACTGAGTCGCTTTCCACGTGGCTCACACAGAAACCCAGGTTTACCATTATTCCTCCACGGCGCTGGCTAGGTTAGGTTACCTTTAGCATCCTTTTCAGTTCTGATCCTGCACTTCTCTGACGTCTGGACATGATAAGCTTATTGTAACCCTCCTAAATTTGTCAAGCCAATCCTGGGTCTCTATGACTGCAGATCTAAGGACCCTTTAGGATCAATGTGTAGGGCAAGATAGGACTAGTATAAAGAAAAGACAACAGAATGAGTAAAACACGCCGTTACGATACATTTACCATACTGTTATCTTCAGAGCAGACCCCACCAGGCAGCACTGAGTTTGTCAGACGCGATCACTTGGGACGCATTAGAGTCTGACCGTGGGCGGGTGCTAGAGCCGTGTTCACATGAGGCTCCTGCAAATTCCAGAGCAGGGGCGAAGCCAGGCTGGGTTTGAGGGGTCAAGTAGCGAAGTCACGGGCCTCTAAGCAGGGGCCGGTTCTCACCACAAAGCAGAGAGGAGATAAAGGGGAAAGGCCCACACGGAATGAACTGAGGCTCCGATAGACGAGGCCTGAAAGACAGACCTAGAGCGAGGCCTGAGTGGAAAGATTGGCCCAACACTCAGGGATCCTCCACCCCGAAGGGAGAAGGCGTTGGGCACAAAAGGCCATGGTTCCCGCTAAAGCCGGAGAGGCGCCATCTAGCCCTGAGGAAGTGGGGGGCCCTGCTCCACACGGCATAACGGAACACCGCATGCGGACAGCACTTCGCGAAGCACCTGGCTGCGTCTTCCCCGGCGGCTGTCTCAGGGAGGAGAGGGCTAGGAAGGGAGGCCAGGTGAATGAGACCCATCTGCACGGCTGGTTGCACACAGTTACCAGAGCGCCCCCCTCCGGAAGGCAGGGCTCCCCAGCTCTGTCCCGCCCACAGACCCCTTCTTATGGCAGAGCTCCTGGTGACCACCTATCCCGCCGGCTGCCCGCCACTTAAGAGAAGACAAGGAGGGAAAACAAATAGCCCATGAGACCAAATGGGAGGCACTCCGATGAGACACCAATGAGATGATGGCTGGCTTTTTATTAATTACCACAAGTGAATGAATAGCGCATGCCAGGAGCCCACGGAGAGGCACTGTCTCACTGTAAACCCTTGGGATCCGCCCGGACACCACCAGCATCCAAGGCCTGTGTGCGCTGAGCACTGGAGGGATTGTGGGATGGGGCAGCGCCTCGGGGCCCAGCCCACTCCCAGCAGCTCCCAGGCACAGAGTTGCAATGACTGATCCGGACCCACGGAACCCTCATGGGCTTGACCTGGAGGCACCACAGGGGTTCAGACTCCGTCATGTTCACACCAGTGGCTGAGCACACGCTGACAGAGCAGGCGCAGTGGTCACGAGGCAGTTCCCTGCACCAATTCCCTGAGCGTGAACTTGTGAGTGTGCACGGGAGGCGGGGGGGGGCATAGGATAATGGCTAAGAGCATGGACTCCTACCTCTGCCATCTACCAACCGTGTGGCCTCTGACAAGCCATTAACCTCCCTGGGCCTCAGGCTCCTCATCTATAAAATGGACATAACAGTGCCTGCCCCTTAGGGCTGTCATGGGTTTAAGTGGGTTGGGGTTAGAGAAGGATTTCTCAGCCTTGGTACTGTTGACATCTGGGGCCAGGATAACTCTTTGCTGTGGGGGCTGTCTCGTGGATCATAGGATACTTAGCAACATCCCTGGCTCCATCCACCAAAAGTAACCCTCCACCCCACCTCCCGGCTGTGGCAGGCAAAACT
The DNA here is from genome assembly GCF_027574615.1 of Eptesicus fuscus. Lineage (NCBI taxonomy): Eukaryota > Metazoa > Chordata > Mammalia > Chiroptera > Vespertilionidae > Eptesicus > Eptesicus fuscus. The sequence goes on from NC_072479.1 coordinate 97,825,416, forward strand.
GTCTCCGGACATTGCCCAGTATCTCCTGGGGTGGGGACAACATCGCCTGCAGTGGAGAACCACTGTATTAGATTATGTTGTAGACAAAAAGCCCACCTATCGGCCGTTTAACCAGGATAGAGGGTTTAGTTAAACACCCAGGAGTTGTGTGCATGCTTTTGTGCTTTATCTGGGGTGAAGGAACCCAGGTGCTCTCAGTCGACGGTCCGAGGAATAAAAGCATGGGGAACCTTGGGCTTGAGGTCAACTTTCGCCAGCCGAACAGAATTTCTCTGAGTCTCTCGCCTCCCCCTGCCCCATCTGTAAAATGGGTACAGGAGTGCCTGCCTCCTAAGGTTCCTGGGCGGAGACAGTGAGGGAATGTAAGTGAGAATGCTTTCCTACACTGGGACAGGTCACCAAGACGTCAAGAGACTACTGGCTGGCTGCCTCCTCGGAGCTCAGGTCCTGAGGTTGGGGAGGCGGGGAAGACCCCTTTCACAGCAAAGCCATCTGTGGCTTTCTAGAAAGGGGTGTCCCTGGAGGAGCCTTTGTGGGGGTGTTGGAATGGGAGGTGCGACTGGCTGGAAGGGAAGGCTTCTCTGGGAAGCCGCCAATGCTGGCTCCGTCGAGAGGAGACTAGGTGGCCTGATCCGGAGCGAAGGACCTGGGTGGGGGGGGTTGGTGGCCGGCCTCGCGATGACCAGTCAGGGGAATCAGAGCCCCGTAGACCACGTGACAGCGTGCCCCGGAGCCCGGGTCCTCCTCTCAACCTTCCTCCCGCCCACAGATGTACCGAGGTTTCACCAAGATGCCCCACGTGCAGTACATCCACACGGAAGCTTCCGAGAGCCTCTGTGGCGTGAAGCTGGAGGTCAACAAGTACCAGTACCTGCTGACAGGTAACGGCCAGCTTAGCATCAGGGCCGGGGTTTGGCCGAGGCCCACGGTCCTTCACTTCAGAAGGACGGAGGAGGAGCGGTTGACCAGAAGTGTCCCGAGGACCTCTGCCTGTGCCCAGTGAATTGTGGGGAGCGTGAGGGGTTAGGGCACCTCCCGTAGCCCGTGGTGGGACCCTGAGGCTCCTGCACCCAGGCTGGTTTGTCAGCTCCACCACAGACCCCGGGGAGGAAATCCCTCGGTTTTGGTGTCTCCGCACTACTGTAAGTGAAAAGGGATCGCCAGTCCCGCTCCTCTCCACCTCACCGTCAGCCCCCGAGGTCTGTCTTTGAAACTCACCCCCGCCCCCTGTAGGCAGTCAGTGTAGGAAAGGAAGTAACAAAAACCAGAGCCCGAAACCGCCGGTGTGGGAAGTGACGAGCTGGTCCCTAGAACCAGCTCCATGGTCTGAGGGACCTCTCTGAGTTAGTTTTCCCCGTCGGGACAACGGGGATCCAGTTCCCTCCTCAAAGGTGTCGGCGAGGATGAAATAATACAACCTCAGGCCGGAAGTGTCCTGAGCACGGTACCTGGCCCACGACGGGGACTCGGGAGGTGTGGCTTCTTCCCCTTCTGGCTGGGCTCCCCCCAAACAACCCTGCCTCTGCCGCCCCCTCTCCCCCTCCAGGCCGGATCTTCGATGGGAAGGTGTACATAGGGCTGTGCAACTTCGTGGAGCGGTGGGACCAGCTCACCATCTCCCAGCGCAAGGGGCTGAACTACCGGTATCACCTGGGTTGTAACTGCAAGGTAAGCCCCGGGACAGGCAGGCGGGGGTCGGGGGTGCTGGCTCGCAGCCCCAGAAATACCAGCTCCTGCTGCTGGGCCCCTGTGCGGGGAAAGGGGTGAGATGGAGCCGGGGCAGCGGGGCAGGTCTGAGCAGGGGTGGAAGGAATGCCGTCCCCAGGCCGAGGAGCGGAGAAGGCGAGAGCAGAGTGCCTTCTGGCTGCAATCCACCGCCTCCGTCCATCTGTGCCGCCCCCTTGGCAGTTGCTGGGGCACAAGGGCTCTTCAGCTTCCCCGGCCCCTCCCTCGGCTCACGCTGGTGGCAGGTACAGGGTCCTTACACTGGCAGGTCCTGCCAAGTAGTCCCAAGTGGGCTCACTGGAGCAGCTGACTCATTGGCGGCCCCACCCTGGGAGGGGAGGAGAGCTGGCTCGCTGATGCCCCACACGACAGAACATGACTCTTGAGCCAGGCCCAACTCCTTGACCCGGGCACAGGGACAAGGCTCGCAGCCTTCCTGCTGTGGGAGGGAGTTGGGCTGTTCTCTCACTTGATTCTCAAAACAGCCCTGCCGTTTTTATTACTATCGTCCCCATTTTGCAGATGAGGAAATAGAGGCTCCGAGACCCTAAGTAGCTCGCCCTAAGTCACACAGCTCGCTACGTCTGATGACCAGCCTGGGGCAGCTGGACCCCAAAGTTTATGCTTTACTCCGCTTCCTCAATTCCCTACAAGAACGGGGATCGCCCATCCTGGCTTGTTGCCACTTGAGAGGGAGAAGCGCTCTCCAATGTCTAATGCTACCACTTCCTGGCTGTGTGACCTGGCTGCGTGATTCAGCTGCTTACCCTCTCTGAGCCTCTATTTCCATATTTGTAAAAGGGAGAGACAGCTGTTATCAGAATGAAAGAGAAGAGCATAGCACAGCCTTTAGCAGAATGTCTGGCGCACAGTAGGTGCTCAGTAAGAGTTAGCCAGTAGTACGTTATTTTCACCAAGGGACCACTGTGGCTGGGCTCCCCCTGCCGTGGTCCCAGGTTCTGAGGAGTCCTGCCCTGGGGCCGGCATCAGGCCTGGGTCCACCATGGCAGAGTCCGCTAACCGGTGGCTGTTACCTAATTGCAGATCAAGACCTGCTACTACCCGCCTTGCTTCGTGAGCTCCAAGAACGAGTGTGTCTGGACCGACATGGCCGCGAGTTTCGGCTACCCTGGCCACCAGACCAAACACTACGCCTGCATCCGGCAGAAGGGTGGCTCCTGCAGCTGGTACCGAGGATGGGCCCCCCCAGACAAAACCATCATCAATGCCACAGACCCCTGAGCGCCAGGCCCTGCCCCGCCTCACCTCCCTCCCTTCCCGCTGAGCTTCCCTCGGACACTAACTCTTCCCGAATGATGACAATGAAATTAGTGCCTGTTTCTCTCGCAAATTTAGCACTTCGAACACTTAAAGCAAAGTCTGTGCTGTCCTATGGAGTTTATTTGGAAACATCCTCCTGGCCCCATCCCACACCTTCTTTTTGGTTTTGACATCCCCAGTTTCCACCCAGGAGTTTTTGGTGCCATGCCAGAGAGAATGAGGAATGTACACTCCTCTTCTTCACGATAACATAATCTCTATTTTTTTAGGAAAACAAAAATCAAAAAACTACCCTACGTGGGCACTGGAATGCCTACCCCGCTCTCTTCCTCCTCCCCCCGCTCCCCCAGCATCTCCTAGACCCTCCTCCCTCTGCCCTTCTCCTCCATCCCAGCCCATAAAGGACACAGACAAGGTCACTGCTGAAAGGCCAACTGTGTGAGCATCAGTCAAGGGTAGCAATCAGATAGGCTCAAGGTAGGCGGCAGATCTGGTACACTGAGAGATGCTACTGCACGCCCCAACCAGACTGTGTCTGTCTGTGTGTCTCTCATGTAAGAGGGGCAGGGGGAAGGGAGGAACCGTGAGAGAGGGTCTGAGATAAAGCAGCACACACAATCCCTCCAGCCCCGTGATGCTCGGGCGGACCAGATGTCGCTGAGTCTGGAGCGAACAGCCAGGCTGCAATCACAGAACTTTCTTAGTCCGGTGAAGACTTAAACATCTGCCTGAGGCCAGGAGGCTATTTGCCTGCCTTGGACAAAAGCTCCGGTGAAAACCGAGACGAATGTCTTTCCTCTCCCCGCCTCCCCCGAGACTCCCTCCTGGAGAACTCTTTGGTCCATGCGGCCAGGAGCTTGCCCTTATGTAAATTGGAGAAATACACACACCCTATACTACACTATCCACAGATGTAGCCACGTAGACTTGGTCAGAGAATACTATTTCCAAGGCAGCGTTTAGCTCACCGAGGAGGCTGTGTTTGTATACACATTTGCATATACCCACACGGGGACATAAGCTGATTTTTTTTTTTTACAGGACACAGAATTCTGTTCCATGCTGTTAAATACACCAATAGTTTAATCTCTTCTATTTTGTTGTTGCTTGTTGGAAGAAAATCATGACATTCCAAGTTGACTTTTTTTTTTCGTTTTAATTAAAAGTTGAGATTCTGAACACCCTTCAGCATTCCTCTAACTGGGGTCACCTGACCTCTGTCCCTGTCCTTTTCTCCTGCTTCATGTCCAGGGCCTTCGTTTAACTGCCTTACTGGCGGGGCTCAGGTGGGAGACGCGCATCAGCGTGGGTCGGGGGCTGGGCTCGCGAGGGAAGGCTGCTGTGTCCTGCCAAGGCCAGATGGCCAGCTTCCCGGGGTTGGCTTGTCTTTCCCAGCTCACTGGTGGGTGAAGGCCACTTCCTGGGGGCCTCACCTCACAGGTTTAAAGGGGTGGTCACTGGGGAAGCCTGCCTCTGCCGTCAGCTGTAGGGGGTTTTTTGTTGTTGTGTTTTTTGAAATAAAACTATAATATAAACTCTCCAGTTAAAATAAAAGTATTTGAAATGTTAGTGCTGAAATGAGATGCGGAGAGCAGGCGATCACCTATGTTTCAGAATGGGGGTGGGAGGATGGTGACATGGAACACGACTGCTCTCCTTTTTCCAGATCATGGGTATTTATCCTCTATTAGTATCTGTATCTTCAGTTCATTCCGCTTTAGGAAACAGCTGCCCACTGACACAGGAGAACAAAAGGCAGGCAGACGTTGTGATGTCTCGCACGCACACGCAGATGCCCAGGCAGGGTGCTTGGCGGGACCCCGGGTGGGGGTGGCGGGGGAGACAGTACAGGCACCCGGCTTCCTTAGGATCAAGTCCGTTACCTTGTACCTTTCACCTTGCGGTCGTGACATCTGGCACGCAGGAAACAGAGGCTTTGCCGTCCCCAGGGGGCGGTGTGAGCAGAAGGAGCTGCGGTCAGCAGTCTTTTAAGGGGTGAGCCGCAGACTTGACGTTTTTAAGATTTTTTATTTCAGCCTCGAAGGCTTACAAGGTGGAATCCCCAATCCAACCTGTCAAGTTCCCCTACCCACAGGCGGACGTCAGCCTCCCCTCCGTGAGGCATCTGACCATTCTCGGTCCCTGGTGGGGTCCCTCCACTCACCCAGCAGGGACGTGGGGTGGGGCCTGGGCACGAGTCACCTGCGGTTTACCCTGCAGACACGTGGGCGGGACCACAGGCCCACGTGCCAGGCCCCGGTGAGGAGAACAGCAGGTCCTGGGCGATGAAGGGTCCTTGGCACAGCGATGTTGCCAGAGGGCGGCTGTGGAGCTTTCTGTAAGCTATAGCTTTGTTTATTTCACCTGTTCACTGACTGTATAATTTAAAGTCATTTATGTAGCTGAGGCACTTCTGTATTTCAATCATATTGTGAACGTTTTATTTTGCTAAATCTTATCATGTGTAGGCTGTAATATGTGTACATTGTGTTTAAGAGAAAAAGAAATGAAACCCACATGCCACCATTTTCCCGAATCAAATTCTACAGTGGAACGGAGGGTAAAGGCTTCTGTGGCGCAGGCGGCTGGACTGGCGAACCGGGGAAGCTAGAAGGAGCCGGCACTGAGGCCCCTCCGGCCTCCTCTCGGTCAGCATCCGTGCTTTCTGGAGGGGGCAGGAGGCGGGGAAACCGCAAGTACATCCATGTCCTTGCTCTGTATCAACTGGCCCCGGGCAGTCTGCCGGCCATTCCCATTCCTCTCCTCCCCTAGTCCCTTTGCCAAGTGGGAAGCCATGATTTCTCCTAAATCCCGGGCCATGAGCGCTGTAATCCCAAGACCTCTTGGTATCCCCTGGCCATCGCTCTGCCTCCCTCTCCAGGAAGCCCGCCAGGCTCTGCCTCTCTGTCCAGTGCTCCCCGTGGCAAGGCAGGAAATACTGGGAGACTCCTCACCCAGCCCCAGACCCAAATGGCGGTCAGGCTACAGCCCACGAACACCATTTTTCATACCCTGGTTCCTGAGCAATTCAAGAAATAAATGATTTATTTATAGGGACAGTTCTGTCTCAGAGACACCGAGAGAGACCGTACCCTCCCCTGCCCCAGCCCGTCATCCTGGGTTTGACAATGGCCCATATGGATTCCCCCCAAGATGACACCCTAGTGCTTGGCTCCTGGCTGCCCAAAGTAAAAAAAAAAAAAAAAAAGTCACTAAAATAGTTTGGCACAAGAAAAATGCTTTGAAGATCTGATGGCAAAAACAAAACAAAACGGGGACGGGTAGGAGAGGTAGATTTCAGCAGCCTCCCAAGTGGCTCTTGGGAGGCGTGAGGAGGGAGGAACTTGGAGACCGGGTCATGCTCCGAGGAGAGGGGCTGCGAGGTCCCCCGCCCCGCCTTCCCCCGCAGCCAGTCTGCTGTCCTGAGACCCAGAAGTGATGGAGAGGTACCAACCAGAGAAAACACAGTCTAGAAGGAATGTATTTGTTGCTAAATTTTGTAGCACTGTTTACAGTTTTCCTCCATGTTATTTATGAATTTTATATTCCGTGAATGTATATTGTCTTGTAATGTTGCATAATGTTCACTTTTTATAGTGTGTCCTTGATTCTAAACAGTAAAGTGGTTTCTATCACGCACCTGCCGTCTCTCGCCTTCTTGTGTCCTGACCGCCGCCCGGGGGGCGGGGAGGGGGGATGCAGATCACAGGGGGCCTTGGAAGCTGGTGGGTCCTGCCTGCCCTGGCTCCAGGCCCCTGCACACTCCCCACGCTCCACTCACCTCCACGGCGTGGACCCGCCCGCCCTGGTCCTTCCCCGGCAGGGGGAATTTCAGGAGAGGCTTCTTAGATTTCCTCCCGGCTGCTCCTCCAGCCCTGCCCTTGCTCCCCGATTCTATGTCCATAGTTCTCCATAGTTCCACAGAATCGGGATCTTTACCTGATTACCTGTTAGTGCTACAGGTACTACCAGACAGAAGCTCTGACTTGGCCTGCCCGTCTCCTTCCTAAGAATCTCAATCACGTGGAAGCGGGGAGGGGAAGACTGCAAAGATGTCAAATGCCTGCCTGAAATTCTGAGTGTGGCTCAGCCTCGCGGCCAATGCCAGGAACTCATGAGGCCTCACCATAGACGGCAAAGCCTGCCCAGAGCTTAGAGCCGCCTGCCACCCTCAACGGGCGCTGTAAACCCTTCACCCAATTGTCGCCCCATTGCTGACAATGTCCCAGGGTGTAGCTTTGCCTGTATTTTAAAGCGACACTACTTTGAACACCTATCGTACGCCAGACACAGCACTCTACACACACGGTTTCATTAAATCCCAACAACCCAGCGAGGTTGTTCCTCTCGCACCCGTGGTTTTCAGCGATGGGAGCTCAGGCCCACAGACATGAATGCATTGCCCCAGGATCTAGTCAGCAGGCAGAGCGAGGATTCACGCTCAGGCTGGTTTGAGGATCAACACTCCATTTCCCCACTGTGGTCACGCTTTGCTGGAATATGCCGGGTTCCACACGCCCTTCTTATTCGAACCAGCACGTCCTGCGTGCTGGGACTCTCACTGCATCGGATGTAAGTGAGAGATCATCACTGGCAAACCCCTCCATCGACTGCTCCCACATGGAGCCTGCAGTCCTACCCATCAGCATCTCCAAATGATTGTCCAGCTCAGCAGCCTGAGCCTGGAAGTCCACAAGAGGCCACTGGCCCCAGCTGGTCCCCCCTGGTACCCTATGAACTACCCTGCTCTCCAAGACTCCCCTGCTTCCCGAGGCGAGTGGAACCACAGCCCTGGATTCCTGGGACCAACCGCACAAGCAGGCACGTCTCGGGCCGTTTCCAGCTGCCCGGGACTCTCCCACCCAACCGGTGCCGGCCCTGGGGTGCAGAGCGCTCCGGCCCACTGAAAAGGACAGTGACCTCTGCCAGCGGGCTGTCCAAGTTAAGCTCCGACCACCTCCCGGAGACAACCGCGAGTGTGTTCAAAAGCTGGAGTGTGAAGGGGACACAAGGAAACTGTCCTTCAACAATCCATGCCGGTCCAATACTACAGCTTTTATTAACGTCCGAGTGGAAACCAAGTCCGGCGCAGGCGCAAATAAAATAACATCCCGTCTTTGAAGCAGCGTCTACCCTTATTATCAACCTTTGGCCCCAACATGCTCGTTCAGGTTGTCCCCTCGTGTGCCCCAAATCCCGGAAGTCCCGAGGACCTCTGCCCGCCGTGGTCATGCCTCCTGCTGCCTAAATCCCACCTGCGGAGAGGACTCTTCCCGCAGGACGGCCGGGCGTTCCCATGAGACATCGCGGTTCTTCCCGAGAAAGCCGCCCCGGCCCACCTCCTCCATCCAAATGGACGGAGAACACAGACATGTGTGAGCTCCAGATCGCACGAATAAGCAGCACATACGGGCCACTCACCATTGGCTTGTGGTTGGGGAAAAACGTCTGCTCCACCAGCGGGAACTTCTCAGGACCCAGGGAGTGGAAGATCTTAATGAGCTGAGAAAACTAGGTCAGAAGAGGAGAGAACAACCGTCAACCCCTGTCACCTCGTATGACAGAGCCACCCCGTGACCCCCGGGCTCGAGCGTCTGATGGCTCTGAGCTGAGCCACAGTGGCTGCTCTCTGCCTATGGGGAAAGGTCACAGCCCTTAGCTGGGCATCCGTTATCTCCTGCATCTGGCTGCATCCACCCCTGCATCCCTGCCAGGCACACCGAGTTCAGCTCAGTAACTTTCCATGCACGTTTCCTGTACCCTCGGCCTCTCACACAAGCACAACCTGCTGACATTCATGCACGTCCCTTGCCTGCTGCGCCCTTCTTTCTAGAGAGGCACGTGACATAGGAGTTTATGGCACAGACTCTGGGTTCAAATTCCTGCTCCTGCACTTCCTGTCTGTGTAACCTGGGAAAGCCACGTCCGGTGTCCGAACTTCCGTGTCCTCGTCTGTGGATGGAGAAAACGAGGGAGCCAACCTCACAGGGGCGTTGCAAGGATTAAACGTGCAGTGTCTTAAAGGGATTTAGGCCCTAACTGGTGTGGCTCAGTGGATAGAGCGTCGGACTGCGCGCTGAAGGGCCCCCGGTTCGATTCCGGTCAAGGGCATGTATCTAGGCTGTGGGCACATCCCCAGTAGGGGGTGTGCAGGAGGCAGCTGATCGATGTTTCTCTCTCATCCAGTGTTTCTAACTCTCTATCCCTCTCCCTTCCTCTCTGTAAAAAAGTCAATAAAATATATTTGAAAAATAAAAGAAAGGGATTTAGGCATAGTTGGGGGAGTGTAGGTGTGGTATTTTGGGCAAAGCCTCTCTTACAGGTAACATTTAAATGGAGACGCAAATACATCAAGTGAATGAATGATACAAGCGAATAAAAGGTGGGGGAAATCAAGTCTTGGGGGTCGGAAAGAGGGCTCCGAGTTCTGGCTTCACGCCTGGACTCGGGGTGGGTTCCTCAGCTGTTCTGAGCCACCTGCACGTGATAACGATGGACCGAATGCCAGGCAGCACAGTGTTCTGGTACTTGCTCAGTGCCCAGAACACAGTGCCGACGGCTAACAACAGTGATACGACAGAATATTGGTCAGAACAGGACCGTGCTGCCTCTTACCACTAACATCGTTATGAGACACCACTATGTCCTAATATGTGTTACATGGTATTTGTTAGGCAATCATTACAAGAAGGGGACTGGGATCCAAGTTGCTTATTCAGCTGCCTTTTCATTCTGAGGTCTCCACGTTGGGGAACGGGCCCGTTTCAGACCCGGGAGGGCCTCCCACCGCCCCCACCTCGCTCCGGGTCAGCCCGGCCGCCACCTACCACCCAGGGCTTGCTGCAGAAGTTGTAGACGGAGTAGAGGGAGTTGACGGCGGGCAGCCCTCCGTACTGCAGGCCGATGACCAGGCTGCGGTAGTCTTCGCCCAGGGCCATGCTGTAGGCGTGCTGGCGGACCAGGAGGAAGTCGGGCTTGAAGGACCTGCGAGAGAGGGGCCGACAGCAGCGTTACCGCGCTGTGCACGGAGGGGACGCCAGGCCTCGGCCACAGCCCGCTGGGAGAGCCCTGAGCTGGTGTGTGGCCACTGCCCGGGAGCCCTCCGTTCACGATGGGATGGGGTGGTGGGGGTGGGTGAGGAGGGTCAGTTGCAAACACAACGTAAAATGACTGAAAACGACTTTCACTTTCTTTCTGCTTCCCTTTCTTTTTATTTTTCTTGATATTCTTTTTTTTAAAAATATTGTTTCCTTGATTTCAGAGATGGAGAGGAAGAGAGAGATGGAAACATCAATGATGAGAGAAAAATCACTGATTGGCTGCCTCTTGCACACCCACACTGGGGATCGGGCCTGCAACCCAGGCATGTGCCCCGACTGGGAATCGAACCCCGACCGCCTGGCTCCTAGGTCGACGCTCAACCACTGAGCCACACCAGCCGGGCTCTTCTTCCCTTTCCAGGAAGCCGCAAGGGCGCTAACGCGATGGCCGGGTCCATGCTCAGGTTCCTCTGCAGACACCACTCCGATTAGCGCTCACAGCCACCTGGTAAAGGCCGGGACTATGTATGTCCCCATTTTATGGATGGGAACACTGCAGCTCAGAGAAGTTACGCATCTCCGCAGGTGACAAAGCCGGGAAGCAGGAGAGCTGCGTTTGAACCTGGGCCTTCTGGTCCCGAGTCCATTGCATGGCACCAGGGGACTGACACGTTGTTGGACTCACGCTGCCCAGGACCCATCTGGTCCTGGATTCCTCACTTCACAGTCACAGGAGAAAATCAGCCACACGCAGGGGTTTACTCACACGGTGTAACCTGCTGAGCACCTCCGGAGTCAGACACTCAGCTTCAAATAAACAGTGTCTCTCTAGAATAATCCAAGGTAACGACGATACCTCTACAGGGAAAGGCCTGCCTACGCTGGAGCCAGAGGGAAGGATGGGCTGCAGGTGCCGGGCCTCACCGCACACCCCGGGGCCTGGCACCGGAAACGGGCGTAATGAGCCCATGTTGGAGGAATGAGCGATGTGCAGGAACGTCACCTGCTCACCCCAAAGGAAATGGCCAGGTCTCCCGGCTAAGTCGGAACTCGCCCCCAGGTGGCCACGTGGTCTGTGACCTCACGGGTGTGGCTGACACGGTGCTCGTGGCAATGGTCAGTCATGTCACTCTGTGGTTAGGGTGAGGGTGGGTGTGAAGCCTGGAATTATTACGCCTACGTCCTTATTGCATTCTTAGAACAGAACCAGGCCAACCAGCGTAGTTTACAAATGGGGAAACGGAGGCCTGTGGCAAGGCGGTGGTGTGCCCCAGGTCACCGGGCAAAGCCCCTGTGGAGCAGGAGGCTGCGGCCAGGTCTCTCCCCCGCTCCCTGCCTCCTGTGCCCACTCCGCTGGGATGAAGGGGGCAGGCGTGTGTGTCTAGCAGGGATCTGGTGACACAGGCAGCACTGGATTAAAACATAACCACTTTCTGCCTTTATCTGACTTCAACTGGAATACATGTTCATGTGGCAAAAGGAAGAAAAAAGACTTGGACAACACAAAGACATAAATAAAATGGCCTGTAATTCTCAAATCAGAGACAATCCCTAATGACCATTCTACTTGTTTCTTTAAATGTCCATTATCATTCAATTATGTATTTTAACATATACAACATGTATTCATACTCATAATGGATTTCGTGCTTTCTATTACTATTTTGCTACTTTCCACATAATATTATAGTGTGAACACCTCCCCTACTCTCAAAATATCTTCAAAACTATCATTTCTACTAGCGACCTAGTAGACCACGGAATGAGTATATCATAGTTAAATCAACCAATCATCTACTCTCATCAAATAGGCTATTTCCAATATTTCACACACATTCATCTTTGCACAAAAATCACTGCCTTCATTTAAAACTATTTTCTTAAGATAGATTTAAGAAGTGCAATTACTGGGTTAAAGGGTATAAACTTTTTTTTAAGGTAATCAAAAGAGTATGTCTTTTTACATTTTTAAAAATTGATTTGAGAGAGAAAGGAAGGGGGAGGGAGGGAGGGAGGGAAGAGGAGAGAGAGAGAGAGAGAGAGAGAGAGAGAAGAAACATCAATGTGAGAGAGAAACAGTGATCATTTGCTTCCTGCACGTGCCCCGACGGGATCGAAACTGCAGCCTGGGTATGTGCCCTGCCCGTGAATTGAACCTGCAGCCTTTGGGTGGCGAGTGACACCCGGATGCTGTCGCGAGGCCCGCGGGGCCCACCAGCAGCTGCACATCGTGGCGGCCGTGGGAAAGTGGCCGGCGGGGTTTATGAACAGCTGGGCTCTCTGCTGAGTCCTGGGCCCTCTCTGTAAAGTTTACAATTCAGGAACAAGAGTTGCGGGAGGAAGTAGCCTTCCTCACCTCCCTCCTCAGCCTCAGAATCTCCGTCTGTTTATCCTGCTCTCTTGCTTCCCTTTCGTTCCAGAGAAGCTAGGTCCATGCCGCTCCATCCTACTCCTCCGGCCCCCTGGTGAGCCCACACGTTATGGGTTGACGTGTGTCCCCCCAAAAGACACGTCGAAGTCCTCAGCCCTGTTACCTGCGCGTGTGACCTTAGGGGAAACGGTGCCTGCAGATGTAATCAAGTGAAGATGAGGCGGTGCTGGAGTGGAGGGGCCGCATCCGATGCCTGGGGAGTTTACAGAAGAGGGGAGTGCAGACACAGACACGGAGAGGAAGAGGAGGGCTGCACACGACGAAGGAGGTCAGGATCAGAGGGACCTGTCTACACGCCAAGGAGCACCGAGGATCGCCGGCATCCACAAGGAGCCAGGAGGAGGCAAGAAAGGACCCTCCCCAGGTCCTGAGAGGGAGCACGGCCCTGCCACCCCCGATCGCGGACCCCAGACTCGGAACTACACGAGAACACACCTCTGCCGTGTCAGCCGCCCAGCCCGGGGCACTTCGTGACAGCAGCCTCCGGAAACACAGACACAGCCCACCCCAACGCGTCCTCTTTCTAGCAGCTTCCAGAACGTTCTGGTTCCTTTGTTGGTGTGTGTATCCTTCCACAGCCCCTTCCCCACTTCCCCAAACAACCAGCCCAACCCCCACGGCAAGGAAACCTTCGCTTCGAGGTGGAAAAGGAATCGAAGGTCATGTTTACACTTTGAAACGTTAACGAGTCAACACGCTGACCAACGCACGGCGTTTGTTTGGGGGGATGTTCACCCGGGGCTCAGCTGGCTGCCCCTGAAGGTGGGGCGGGACGTGGGGTTACTGCATTCTTCTGCAGACTCTGTGGTACTGACTGCATTTTAAAAAACAGAAATAAAAAGAGCACAGAACGTTTTTACCACCAGGAGAAAACAATGAGGTTATCTTCGTTTTGGGGGGGAAAAATGATCATTGTGACAGTGATGTAACAGCACGGACAATTTCCCGTGACATAAAACAATAGGAAAGAGACGCTGTGCGACTAGAACGCGGTAAACATGATGGTCCGGGAAGGCAAGATGAAAATGGCTACGTGCTAAGGTGGTGAGACTGCGGTGAGTTCTGTTGTTTTGCAATTTCCCATTTCCGTGATACTGTGTTTGGGGAATTCATCAGAACTTCTGGTTCGCGTCAATCCATAAGTGAACTATGAAGCAAGTCCCCTCCACTCGGCCGGGCAGCCATAACCAGCTAGTCCTCCTCTTCCTCCATGGCTACACCTGGGACAAGGCAATCCACCCTGCCAGCCCCGATTCCCATGCACCCACCGCCACAGTCCTCGCCTCTGGCTGCGCCCCCTTTCTACCCCAATGAAACCGCCCCTAATGCCAAACTCCAAGGTCAAGTGGCTTCTGCCCCGCCCTCACTCCCCGACCTGTAGGAATAGCTAATGCACTGTGAGCCTCTGTTCTAAGCCCTGTGCGTGTCTTCACTCCGGGAGGACTGACGACCATCCTCGGAAGCTGCTGGTATCATCCCCATGTTCCAGAGGAGGAAACGGAGGCACCGAGCGGTCCAGGAACTTGCCAAGGTCACACATCTGCTGGTGGTGGCACCTCAGTCAAACCCAGAAGCCTGGCGGCTCTGGAGAAGGGGTTCCTGGTCCCCGCATTATCGACGTGTTGGAGCTGGATAGTTCTTTATTGTTGGGGGACAGCGTGGCGGGGAGGGCTGTCCTGTGCACTGTAGGACATTAGGAACATCTCTGGCCTCTGCCCACTAGACACAATAGCACCCTACGCCCAGGTGTGACAGCAAAAATGTCTCACGCTGCAGGCGTCCTCTGGGGGCAAATCCCCCTTGGAGACAGCGGCCCTGAGCGCCTCCCCTGTCCTTGGTGGCCTCTGCAGCATCACCTCCATCCTCCCCGCCCAGCCTCCCCTCCTGCCTCCCAGATGCCCTCCCCTGTTTCCCAGCTGCTTCCTGCCCGCTCCTCCTTTCCCGTGGCTCCTCCCTTCCCGTGGCTCCTCCCTTCCCGTGGCTCCTCCCTTCCCGTGGCTCCTCTCTTCCTGTGGCTCCTCCCTTCCCGTGGCTCCTCCCTTCCCGTGGCTCCTCCCTTCCCGTGGCTCCTCTCTTCCCGTGGCTCCTCCCTTCCCGTGGCTCCTCCCTTCCCGTGGCTCCTCCCTTCCCGTGGCTCCCCTCCACGCTCAGCGTTGGCTCCCTGCCCGGTGGCAGCATCTCCATTCAGTGGGCTCCACACCTCCTCACAGGCAATGGTGAGAATGACTCCGATTCATAGGGCACTTCCCAAGCAGTCACTCTTAGGCTTTGAATTATGCTCTTTAATCCTCACAACGACCCCCTGAGGAGGAGCGCACCAATGGACTTATTGTTGAAAAACGAAGGCACAGACAAGTTAGGTACAGGAAGGTCAGGCCCACGCAAGACCAGCTGTGTGCATGGCCACCAGCACCCAGCACTGTCCACCCAGGCAAGTATCTCCCCCTCACCTCAGACCCACTGTGCCCGGACCCCACGCCCTCAGCCTCCTCAGCGCTTTCTCCCGAACCCTGAGTGTGTCTTACTCCTGTGGACGTCACCCACGCCACATCTCCTGACGCCTCACAGGTTGTGTCTCCTCCTTCACTTTCCCTGGGCGACGTGGTCTCCACCCAGGGCAGGGGCTTCCCTCTCATCTCCTCTGCACACTGTCCAAAGAGACCCGTCACTCTCCTGAACAAAGGGCTTTGCAGGCCGCCACTGTTTGCAGATCGAAGCCCCACAATGGGGATCAAGCCTATCACCCGGGCATGTGCCCTGACCAGGAATCGAACCGTGACTTTCTGGCTCACAGGTCGATGCTCAACCATTGAGCCACGCCGGCAGAGCTCAATGCCCACTCTCAATAAACTTTCCCTGGTGTTATCTGCTTCCTGGGATACAGCTGGCCTACACTTGCACACACACACACACACACACACACACACACACACACACACTTTGAAAACAGTGACGTTCCCTGTAACAACCAGGGGTTGGGAACTACGTGTGAGAATCTTTTCCTGGCAGGTGCCCAGCACACAGTAGGTGCTCAGGAGAGGCACGTGGAAGTGGAGCGTGCTCTGGCCTCACTTCTCAGGGTCCTGGCCCCTCTGAAGTGAATCATACTTCATCAGCGAGCAGGGAAAAGGATCTGAAGAAGCCAGATCACGCGTGAGTGTGGGAAAACGTGACGTGGATTCCAGCTCTGTCCCTGACTTGCTGTGGGTCTGAGAGCACAGCTTCGCCTCCCTGGGCCTCAGTTTCCTCATTGGCAAAAAAAAAAAAAAAAAAAATTGGGCTAAGTGACCTCCGAGGGCCCTTTCTGGGATGACTGCCTCCAATTCTGGACTTGGAACTAAGGCTTTCAACGCCCGGCTCTCCGTCACATCTGTCCAAGCGTGACTTTCTGTCACATGGCGGCAGTTTATAAGAATCGTGATTACAAACGACTGGGACCTTGCCAAGTGCCAGACACCTATGAGGGGCTTTCAAGCCTTATCTCCTCCGACCCCACACAAAGCCCCTGCGAAGTGGGTGTTTCACTTGGGCTGGGCCCCCTGGGAGCAGAGCCCCACACAGGTTTCACGGAGCAGGCGTGCTCTTGAGAAGAAGCTGTCGAGGATGAGGGTTGCGGGACAGGAAGAGGAGGGTGCAGTCACGGCTAAGTCTAGTCTTGGCCTGATCCACCGGGGCCTCTGGGGCATGAATAGTCCCACCGAGTTGTCCACCTTGAGGGAGGAGGGCTGGGCTTCTGGTCCCCAATCTCAGTCAGTTAGCAACCCCCTGATGGGAGGGGAGAGATGGCAGAGGCAGTCAGCCTCTGGGTGTGCCAGGGATGGCACCATCAGTCCTAGGCTCTGAAGGCTGGAGGTAGAGCTGCTACCATGGCATCACAGTGCTGGAGGGGGGCGTGCACTGGCTGGCAAAGGGGATCTGAGCAGAGAACTACCCAATACTATGATGAGCCCATTTGACAGATGAGGAAAATAGAGACCTGGGGAGATTAAACACCCTCTCCAGATCACAGGACGACTAAGTATACAGGTTTGTATTATTAGGTACAAGTCACATTTCCCACCAACAGTCCCCAGCCCACCCATGTTCCCAGCACCCAGAAGGGTGACTGCACCCAGGGGTGCTGACAGGTGCTCGACAGACCTGTGCTTGTGAGCTGCAGCTCGCCAGGGCCATGGGGCCTCAGGTGGCATGTCTCTGGGCGGGTTTGTCCTCCGCCCACGTGAGGCCCGGGCCGGGTGCGGCTCCGACAGCTGCCCGGGCTCCGGGGCTGTCAGCGGCCGGCTCCAGCTGCGGGCCTCCTGCCAGGCTGCCTGCTTGGGAAGGGAACATTATTCATCGGGGAGATAAGGCAGCCGATGAGAGATGGGGCTCAGGGCAGCTGCTCCTCGGCCGCGGCTGGGGAAGCGCAGGGGAGGGCGAGGGGGGAAGCCCATTTTGAGATAAAAAATGATGGTGCTGCTGGGGGGTGACGGGGAGCACATTTCGACCAGAGGCCCTCCCCATAGACGGCCAGGCCTGACAGGCCGTGGAGGTGCCATCAGGTGAACTGCCGAACAAGCCAGGGGCCCGCTCATCCGCTCGCTCAGCAGGAAACCACCCCCTGGAGGGGGCATGGTTCTCAGGAGGCAAGACTGGGGGCCCCCTGGCGGGGCTACAGCCCCGAATCACTCATTTCCTGCCCTGATGACTTCAGGGGGGCTTAGCCCTCTTCCTGCGCTCCCCCAGGTCTCCCCTCTTCTCTCAAAGCCAGCCCGTACCCCATGGGATTGTCCAAGGTGAGGAGCAAGTGTGAGGTTTCTGTATTTTATCTTTTGGTTTTTTTTGCTTGTTTTCAGGAGCAAGAGCGGTGGGCTCGTAGGTGGGGTCCCTGGACTGCGCAGAGGTCCTGGTGGGGACCCTGACCCGCCCGGCCACCTCTCCAGCCTCCTCCCGCCCATCGCCCATCGCCCATCAGGCTCCATCCTTTCTGACTGCCTGGAGGGTCCCTGCAGTGGCGTCCCCATCCTGACCTCCCGACTTTCACTCCTCAGTTAGCAGTCAGACAGGGAGGGGTGGAGAGAGGGGCCTTTACAAGTATCTATGGCCCAGCATGTGGCTCTGTGGTTGAGTGTCAATCTATGAACCAGGAGGTCAGGGTTTGATTCCTGGTCAGGGCACATGCCCGGGTTGTGGGCTCAGTCCCCAGTAGGGGGTGTGCAGGAGGCAGCCGATCAGTGCCTCTTTCTCATCATTGACGTCTCTCTCTCTCTCTCCCTCTCCCTTCCTCTCTGACATCAATAGAAAATACATTTTTTAAAAAGTATCTACGATATTATAGTTCTCTTTATTAAAACTCTGAAAGGAATCGGGTAACGACAGTTACTGTTCCCAAAGCCCATCGTGTGTGTGAGGCCCTTTTGTCTTCTTACAGCTTTTCCTTGATTGATCCTGACAATTACATTTCGAGGTAGGTGTTTGGGGTTTTTTTAAAAACATCAGACAGAGGCACAGAGAGGTTCAGTAACCTCCCCAAGGTCACACTGCAGAGCCAGGTAGCCTGGCCCCAGGGTGGGGGGTCTTCACCACCCCAGTGCCTGGGGGGTTGTTATATTATTCTCTGTATTTCTTCTATGTTTAAAATAGTTCAGAATTGGTGTGGGTTTTTTTTTAAGGGTCTGGAGTAAATATGGAAACATGTTAGTGTTTGCTCAATTGGTGTGCTCCGCTACATATGTTTACAATTATTCCAGGCTTCATACATATGAGTATTTCAAAAGGAAAAGACCAACGCCTGGCGGTTGTTCCCACCCCTGTAAAACCCCCTGGAGCCCCACGAGCCCCCTCGCGAAGTCCCTGCTTCTCCGCGCTGGGCTCCACGTGGTCTCATCACGCAGCCTCCGAACGGGTGATTTATGTCGGCTGACTTCCCGTCTCCTCCCTCTGGGCTGCGAACCCCGCCAGGGAAGGGGCGATGCTGGGTTTACCTCTGGATTTCCGGGGCCTGGCCTACCGAGGAGTCTAGATGCGCCATAAAATTGTTAGACTAAACGGAGCCTCTCTGGGGCCCCCCTGGGCGAGGACTCAGCCGCTGACGGAAGGGAGGCTGTGGAGCGTGGAGGGAGCGAGGCGGGCCCTGCCCTCCCCGCTGGAGACATATGGCAATGATTTTTAGGACTCTCCCCCAGCCAGGGCTCCCAGCTCAAGTGCTTCCAGCTACACCTTCCCTGCGCCCGGGAACTTCCTACGACAGGATCTTGGCTGCAGCCGGCTCTGCTCACGCCCATCAAAGCAGGAGGGGCGGGGGCAGCATTGGAGGAAGTCTGGAACTGGGACTCTGCAGGTTGGGGGATTTCTTCTAAGTGGGGGCTCTCCAGCTTAGCTGCACACTGGAATCACGTGGGGAGCTCCCCAAACTATTCACACCCACACCTTCCCTCTCTTTCCGCCCGACGATGGCCTGCTGTGACTGGCCGAGGCTGGGATTCTCGGAAGTTCTCCAGGTGACTGAACAGACAGCCGCGATGGGAACTCTCGCTAGGTGCCCTTTGCAAAAATGACAGCTGCCACCAGGTGACCTGGGACGGCCTTGTCATCCAATGCACCGTTACTGAGCATCTATGACGTGAGAGGCATTGAGGAAAGAAGGGGGGCATTTGTGATCTCTGTCTCACAGAGCAGAGGTGGGGCAGCTGGCTTTGGTGTGCACAGAGCACACGGCTAAGCAGCGTCTGTCGGGTCTCAGGGCCTCTCAAGACCACCGTCACGTATCACCGACGGATCACAGGGTAATTCCCTGCCCGAGTCCATAGCGATGGCCACTCCATGGCTGCTGGACAAAGAACAAAGGTGATGACTATGGACACAACACTCAGGTACATTTCTCCGATGGACTCTTTCCCCAGCTGGGTGGGACTTTAGATACTCGACCACCAGAAACACATCAGCAAGTAGCACACGTCTGGCTGAACCGGGCAACATTTCTAAGAATTTAAATACACGTCTGACCTGCTGGTGCATGAACTGCTCTGAGGACCACGGGTGGAGGCAAACACTGGCCGAGCGCCTATGAGCTCTTTGAACCCTTGCATGACCCCAGAGGTCCGTGAGTGGACTGTGTAGGGCGTGGACGGGGGACTCGGGCCCTGCTTCTACCACGTAGCAGCCCTGTGGTCCTGGAACATCAGTGCACACTTCGGCGCCTCCGCTTCCCCGTCTGTGAAGAACAGGCGGGTCAAAGGACACGCACCTCACAGAGTGGCGACAGGACGGAACAGGCCAATCCCGACCAGAGGGAGGCCAGCGTCCGGCACACAGGGAGCCCCTGAGAGTGACAATTCCGATCACGAACGCTGACAGGTAGGCGGCATTTATTTGTGACGCTGGTCAGAGTTTCCATGCATACGGTTTTTAAAAAACCTTCTTTGATATCTTAAACACAGGTCATTCATGGACGCGAGACCCCGTGGCAGGCCTGCTGGGAACCCTCCGGAACCTCGCAGCTGCCTCCTCCAGAGGTTGGCCTCGCCAGCCGGTTCCACGCTGCAGGTCCCCCTGCTGTGCAGATGTCGCTGCAGCCTGGCTCCTTCCAGCCCCACCTCCCCTATCCTCAGGGGCCCCCCCATGGGGGAGCTCTGTTTAGGGACTTGTGTCCACCTTCCAGGATCCTTTCCTGAACCACAAGCCCGGCCATGACTGCAGGCGTTTTCAATTACCGTGGACGTCAAAGCCTCCTCGATGCTGTTCTGACCCTTGTTTTCCTACGTGGCAGCCTATCTGGGACAGCCTTTCATGTCAGCACACACGGCGGTGCTTCTTGTATTTGGGATTGTACCTCATTGTAGGGCCCTGCCCTCATTTCTCTCACCGGCACCCTGCAGATGGGCAGTGAGGCTGTGTCTGACCTTTAGCTACCAACAAACTCTTCTGAGAATGAAGCTCACCTTAACATTCACACACCCACCACCCACTGCCTGCCACCCATCTGTGCGGAACGTAGTGCATACACGTGTCTAGAAGAATGGCACCAGGGAGCTGGGTGCAAAGAAAAAGGTGTTTGACGGCCTCTGCTTCTCTCTTCTGGATGCACAATGATTCTGGCTGCAAATAACAGTGATGACGCAATCAATCCATGAAGTGCATGACTGACATCACCGAGCAATGATTGACAGTGAAAGGGGTGAGGGAGACAGAGGCTCAGAGTCATCCTCTGGACCCAAGTCCTCCGGGAGTTGCCCTGGCTCCTGGGGTCGCAGCCTCATGGCTGTGAGAAAGAGGCCCTTTCCTGGTGGCTTTGAAGAGGTGTGGTGGCCTTTGCAGTGTTCCCTGGCAGCCACCTCTCAGGCCCCACTGGTCAGACCTGCCTCTCAGGCCCCTTCCTCAGCACATCTGTCTCCATGGTAACAGAATGACCACACTGCTGAAACTAACCAAGACTCACCGTGGCATCAGGGAGGGGCCTGTGTTTCCTTGAAGTACTAAGGCCACCAGATCTGGATCAGCTCAGGATCCGGTAGACAAGAAAGAAGGCAGGCAACCCACAGAACACCTGCTGAAGCGTTAGCATCCGGGGCCATCCTAGGCTGTGCTTTTAAAGAACTGGCTCATAGGGTTATGTGTTTCAAGAGAAAATATTAAGTAGACTTACAACGACCCATCTGGATACATTTAAAAGTGCAACCATAACTTGGAATCTACTACGAGGCTTTAATGAGGCCTGGAACACCGAGCGGCTCTAGGAACCAGAAAACACAGGCCTGAGACTGCCTGCCCCTCGGAGAGGCCTCGGGAGCACCCCCTCAGCTCCCCAGGCTCCAGGTGTCACCTCAGTGGAAACTGTAGCCCAAGGACAGTTAGAGGTCAGGTCACACACAGAGACACAGAACGGCTTGGCAGTTGGAGGGACGCGGAACCCCAGCCCCCCCCCCCGCGGTGTGACTGTGGGCATGTCTCGGATCTCCGCTTCCTCACAGGTCAAATGGCGATGAAAGTTTGCCGTTTGTGGGCCTGTTTTAAAAATGTACTTTACAGAGGTATCATTTGCATGAAACAAAATGCACCCATTTAACACGGGCGTTTGATGAGCTTTGACAAATGTATACAACCATCTACCCATCCTGCCAGTCTGGATACAGAGTTTCATCACCACAGAAAATTGCCTTCAGCCCTCCACAGCCGACCCCCACCCCTCGGCCCCAGGCAACCACTCATCTTTCAGGGACTAGACGGCAGGTCCTGTCCGTGGAATTCTAACGTTTGCAGTCTTTCGTGTCGTTTCTTTTGCTCAAAATAATGTCTTTGAGGTACATCTGCGTCATGTGTTATATAGGATGGAGTGGAAGGGGGTCCGCGTGACCCCGCCTCCTGGTGCTCACGCCCTCACCCAATGCCTTCCCCGAGCGTGAGTGGCCCCTGTGACCTCCTAGAATATGGCAAAGGTGATGGGATGGCCCTCGGGGCTCACGCCGCCCTATATACATCCCTGTCTTGCCAGCAAACGCACTCTTCCCCCCTCGCTGGCTGCCAAGGTGCGAGAGGACCTTTGGAAAGGGCCATGTGACCCGAACCATGGCAGCCTCTGGGAGCAGCGAGCAGCTTCCGACGGGCGACGAGCAAAAGGCCAGGACCCTCAGCCTCACAGCCTCAGGAAACGGATTCTGCCAGCAATCGAACGAGCCTGGAAGTGGTGCCATCGCCAGTCAAGCCTCCGGATAAGAACCGAGCCCTGGTGACATCGTGACTGCAGGCCGGCAGAAGGCCTGGCAGAGCTGTGCCCAGACGCCCGACCCACAGAAGCCTGGAGATAATGAATACAGGACGTCCTCGAGCAACGCCGTTCCCTCAACGTAGTCTCGTTATAGCGTTGATGAGACGTGGTAGGAACTGAAGTCTTGTTGATATCAACAAGCTTACGGTAAAACTGGTTTCATGATACATTGTTCTGCTTAAAGTCCCAGAACCTATGGATGCCATTAAGTGGAGACTAAGTGTTGTCTTAGGCTGATAAGCTTTTGGTGATTTGTCACTCAGCATAGAAAACTAATACACATCTCAGTAGTTTGTTCCTTTTTAAGTGGTTATGAAATTTTTAAAAAATATATTTTTATTGATTTCAGAGAGGGAGGGAGAGGGGGAGAGAGAGAAAGAAAGAAACATCAACGATGAGAGAACCACTGATTGGCTGCCTCCTGCAAGCCCCACACTGGGGATGGAGCCCGCAACCCGGGCACGTGCCCTGATGGGGAATTGAACTGTGACCTCCTGGTTTATAGGTTGACGCTCAACCACTGAGCCATGCTGGCCAGGCTGGCTATGAAAATTCTTGTACAACTCATCTAGTAGACATGTCTTGTTTCTCTTGGGGAAAAATCTAGGAGGAGAATGGTTGGATTATATGGTACATATATATTTAACTTTGTAAGAAAGTGCCAAGCTGTTTTTTTAAAGGGGTAGTACTATTTCACACTCCCACCAGCAGAGTATGAGCATGCCAGTTGCTCCGAATCTTTGCTAACAATTTTGATTGTCTGTCTTTTTCATTTGATACATCGTTACAGTTTTTATCTGCATCTTCCTGGTGATTAATGTGCTTATTGGCCATTTTTTGTACATCTATTTTTGTTAAGTGCCTGTTTAATCTTAAGATACCGCCATCCTATAGGGTTGTTTTAAGAAAGCAATGGGTAGGTCACATGATCGGCATTGAATAGACACTCAATAAAAGAGAGCTATTATCACTTCCATTATTTCTAAGGTCATCTAAGAGATAAAACACTACGATTCTGTAAAGGGCCTACAAAGTGTGCAATATACTCTACATCCTTATCCTTGAAGACAGGACGGAGGAGAAAGAACAAGAGGTTAAATGACGGAGGAGATAGGGCAGGGATGCAGGAGGCCCGGGATTTGAGCTGGGAACCTTCACCGGCGGGAGGGACTGCCCGGTTTTGGGGTGGTCAGAGTTTTGCTTAGAGATTGAAGGGAAAGCTGGCACTCAAGTGGCTTCACCGTGGGGCTTTAAACCAGGGTGAGTGCGGGCCTGCCATCCAAAAGGGTGCCAGACACCTCTATTTAAAGCAGCCGAGATTTCAAGCATTTTGTTGCAATCTGAAGTCTACCCGTGCCCGTGTTAGCCCTGCAGTCACTGACTGGGCCGGGGCTGGAGGACAGAGCTAAGCATGCGAGGGGATGTCATAGGAATCCAAGTCTCTATCAGAGATGCTAAAATTAGCACATCTTCCTCCTCATCGCTCCTCCTGCCCCAACTCTAATTACTCACCTTTGCCCTCAGCTCCAGTCCTCGGTTCTAAAGGCCCCTGATTCCAGGGCCTCACAAGGGCTGGCTTTCTAAGGATCTGGGGGGAAGATAAGGGCAGTGACTGTGCCCAGCAAGCTTTTCAGGGTCTACATTTTCCCCCATCCACCCAAGGGAAAAAATAATTGTATAAGATTTTTCTGTTAGTAAATGTCACATGTGCTTATTTAAAGGGGAAAAAAATCAAATAGCACAGCAACATATAAAAAAGAGGGTGAGATAATGCAGTTGTCCCAGATTTAGAGACAATGTTTGCATTCCAATGTATTTCCTCCCATGTTTCAATGTGCAAACATACTTGTAAGTGCATATATCTATACTAATAAAAGGGTAATATGATAATCAGAGCAAGAGACCAGTCCTTGCAATGACATTCTAGATCCCTAGGTCCCTAGATTACAGTCCTTTCTGTGTAAAAACCCCTACAATACTTGGTTGCCCATACTGAACACAGAGGATTTTCCTGGCATTCCCATGGCTTCTAAATCCTGCCACATCTTTGTGCTTGCCCAGGTTTCCCATCACCCCTTTCCAGGCACAGAGCAATTGCCTCCTCTCTGCAGACAGCCAGACTATCCACTGCGGTGTCTCCAGGATCCTCTGAGAATGTACACAGTTCGATGCATCCAGGTTTCTTTGCGAATTATCTAGTATCAATGAATGCTGGCCACTGTGCTTGGGTTCATGTGCTGGCTCAGCCACTCCTGCTTGAGAAAGCTGCTTAGACTCTCTGTGCCTCAAGTTGGCTTATCTCTTCTTCCTGACCCGATCGCTGGCATGGCTCCTCCAATGAAGGCAGCCAAGGCGGGGCAATGCGATGGTTACTTCTATGTGTCCCGCTGCCTGGGCCATGGGTGCCCAGGGTCTGGGTATGACTGGGGGGGTGTTTCTGAATGAGGTTAACATTTGAATAGGGGGTGGAGTGGAGCAGACTGCCCTCCCCGTGTGAGTGGACCCCGTCCATCTGTCAGAGGCCTGAGTAGAATCCAGGGCCGACTGAGAAAGGATCCTTCTCTTTCCCTGAATGTCAGTGTTTTTCTTCCTTTGGACTTGAACTCGGACTGGAATTTACACCATCTGCTTTCCTGGGTCTCCAGCTTGATGCGTAGACCGTGGACTTATCAGGCTCCATAAACATGTGAGTTAAGTCCTCATAGCATATACATATACGTGTTCTATTACTCCTATTTGCTTCGTTACTCTGGGGAATCTGCCGGGGTTCTTGTCCCAGCATTAAGAAGGGTGCAGCAATCTGGAGAAAGGCTATGCGTAGATCAAGTAGGAGTCCAACGACGAAAGATAGTTTTGAAAGGCATTGGGGGTCAGAGGAGCTTCAGCTAAAGGAGCTAAAGGCTCTCTTTGACTCAGGACCCCGTGCTTTTTATTAACACAAATTGTCCTAAGGCAAGGTGGAGACATATACCTCAAAGGGTAGGGTTTACAGAAGCGTTATCCGATTGGGGAATAGCCTACAGCTGTTCAGGTGTTTGACCAACAGGAGGCAATAACATGTAGATTAAGATGCCCTGAGCTGTATGGCAGTAGACAATCATCCTATTCAGGTTTGGGGGAAGTGCCTATTAGCCATTCCAACATATGTGATTACATATGTGACTCAGCCCTTGTTGAGCCCCCAAGCTTCATCAACCTTTTGATGAAACTCTTGTAATTATGACATGCTGGAACTGGCCCCCAGCAGGAACCCAGACCAATACGGACACCGAGGGGAGGATCGTGAGAAGAAAAAGCCAATATGCTGAATACGGAGACAGAAAGACAAGAGCCTGGATCCTGGACGGCAAATTCTCTCACTGCACCCAACCTGGAAACAGCGACAGCTGGGCTCTTAATTCTGTGAGGAAAAGAAACGTCTTTATTGCCAGCCGTGCACATGGCGGGTTTTCTGTTACGCGCAGTGAAAGCCCAGTTATCTCGCATCTCTGAGGCTCATTTCTCCGGTTACTCACTAGGGTACAATTGCGGAAGAGAAGGGCCTGAAATGAAACTCACACGCATGTTCGCTGCCTCCTAGATGCAGGGTTCTGAGTGAGCGGCTCCGGGGAGGCAACAGCGTCAGTGCCTAAGAGTGAGGACTCTGGGGCCAGGTCACCAGCCAGGTGGACGTGTGACGTGGTCTCCCTGTGTGCCAGTTTCCTTGCTTGCAAAGAAGGGATCATAACTGTGCTGTTTAATAGGATTGTTGGGAGGATTAAATGAATTACTTAATGTAACACACTTAGAGCAGTACCTGGCACACAGAAAAACGCTCAATAAATGCTAATCCCAGCTAAGGATTACACATGGGTCAGCCCTGGGGAGTCTGGGGTTTAGCTTGGAAGACAAGAAACACACACATCCAGCCCAGCCGGCATGGCTCAGGGCGTGAGCGTCAACCTGTGAACCAAACAGTCAAGGTTCAATTCCCGGTCAGGGCACATACCCAGGTTGTGGGCTCAATCCCAGTATAGGAGGCAGCCGATCAATGATTCTCTCTCATCATTGATGTTTCTATCTCTCTTTCCCTCTTCCTTCTTCTCTGAAATATACATATATATATATGGAACACTCACATACAAACATGATACTGAAACCTTAAAGATAGACATTCACAGTTTACTTCTTTCATTCTACAGTAAACTTAACACAGTAACTATGAGAAGAGACAAGAGCCTAAACATCAAATTGCCTTCAAGGAAGCTTTCGATAAATCACTGGAAAGCAGAACCACAATAATAGGCTAACAAAAGAAGGTGGGTATTTGTGGATAATCGCGACATCTGAGACGGCAAAAGATCACACGTCACAGAATTTTTGTTTTTAAAGCATTTTCCTGAATCAAGCAGCTCTGTGAGGAAGGGGACACTGTGAAACCCCCTCCCAGCCTGGCCTCAGTGCGAACCTGACCTGATGAGCACGATTCTCAGGCTGCAGGTGAGGGACCACGGCCTACTGTGAGGTTCGCGTGAGATGATTCTATAGACACACTAACTTCTCTAACTGTGTGAGGCTATCACCGGGGGGTAGTTCAGAACTCAGATTCTCTGGGGATGGTTAGTAACCTGCACACCCCGCCCCTACTCAGCCCCTGGAAAGACCCCATCCCTCCCTATTTCCCGCTCCCCTAGAGGCCTGGGCATGGGCACTGCCCCTCGGAGAGCTCCTCTGGCTCTCCTTGGGTCTCCAGATGGGGCCAGGGGCCAGCAGGTCCTGAAGGCTCTGCCCCCAACCCCAGCCCAGCCAAGCCACCGGCCCAACCGCTGAGCACCCTGGGCCCTGCAGGAATGTGAGTGCCTGGGCTGGCGCCTGCCTGTGAGATAAACGTGTGCTGGTGGCGGGGCGGCGGGGACATTGCTTTCCGCTCTGCTGCGGTCTCAGATTCCTGAAGCATAAAGCTCCCTCTAATCGCTGAGATCGGAGGCCCCGGCTGGGGAGCGCGGCTTACTTAGAAAGGTAAGCCCCCAAGGTTTACCCAGCACTGCCCAGCACGACACTGGTGTGGGGCTGTCCCTGCCCCGAGAGGGCGCCTTGCTTCCCTAAAGCGGAGCTCTCCCTAGGGACAGTGTCTCACCAGGGACACAGCAACACACCGAGGGGCTTCCCAGCATGCCCCGGGAAGGGCGGGGACTGTGACCCGGCTCCCATCGCTCCACCTGCAGAAACAGCAGCGGCGGAGGCAGTCACACCTGGCTCCCCAAGGGTGAGGCACGCAGGCTCTGGAGCCGGCAGCCTGGGTTCAAACCCTGACTCGGCCCCGTCCACCTCAGCCAAGTTACTTTCAGCCTGTGACTCACATTCCTTTGGGCAAATGAAGAGAGTAACAGTATTGACATCACAGAGTTGTTAAGGGGACTTGAGTTCGTTCATGCAGCATGCCTGGCCTGTGGTTAATACGCAATGAATTTCAGCTATTTCTATAATTTGACCTGTGATGGTGATCGGGTCTTTCACCTACCTGAGCCTCAGTTTCCTCATCTCTATAATGGGGATAACAACACATCCGGAGTCCACTTCCCTTTCTCCCTTGGTTAACACTCATCACACTTGTCATTACTCATATGATGTCTGTCCATCTATCTATGCTACATCTGCTTGCAGCAGTTGCATAGAGTGCCTGGCACACAGTAGGTGCTCAATAAAAGTTCACTGACTGAAGAAATGGTACTGTTGTCAGGACTAAATGAAGCAATGACATAGGCAGTTTGATCTGACAAAAAGCATGATGGCTTCATTGTGTGTATGTGTGTGTCTCTGTGTGTCTCTTTGGGAGGGAGGAGGTTGGGCTGTCAAGAAACCTGGGCTGGTGCCCTAGACGGTTTGGGTCAGTGGGTCACAGGTTCGATTCCGGTCAAGGGCATGTACCCTGGTTGCAGGCTCCTTCCCGGCCCGAGCCCTGGTCGGGGCTCGTGCAGGAGGCAACCCATTGATGTGTTTCTCTCACACCGACGTTTCTGTCTTTCCCTCTCTCTTCCACTCTCTCTAAAAATCAGTGGAAAATATCCTAGAGTAAGGATTAAAAAAAAAGAAGAAGAAGGAAAGAAACGGTCCTTACTACCTGTGTGACCGCAGGCAAGTAGCTGACCTCTCTGAGTTCCCGAGTCCTCAGCCAGGAAATGGAGAGGCCCTGGAGGCAGCAAGATCGGACTTTACCCAAATAAGCTTTTATTTGGAAAACAGGGTTCTGCTGCTTAGAATAAAAGTTAATTAATTAATTAAAAAGGCTCAGAAGCTCCTCCTCCGATGGAAAGGACAGAGGCCTGGAGTTAACCACCTGCTTCCTGTCCTGGCCCCGACAGCGAACAGCCCGAGACCTGGACCAAGATAATCCCCTCTTGAGCCTTCGTCCCTTTATGGGGAAGCGGGGAGGTGAGATATAACAACCTCCAAGAGCAGCTAAAATATCCTGAGCGAGTGTGACCTTCCGGCTCCTTCTCCGGTGGAACGTTCCAATCAAAACCCGGAGACCAGCTCTTAAAGGTGGACTGGAGTCAAGCGAGGGTTGGGATGGAGCGGCCGCTCCGCACGGGGCCGTCTTCCGAGGTCCTTGTTCAGAGCAGACACCCCTCCGTCTCTCAGTCCCGATGGAATCTCTTACACCGGAGCCCTGCCAAGTCCCAGGAGACTTCCCCACAAAGTTCTACTCGTCCTTCAAAACCCAGTGCAGATGCCATGCTCACTGTTCATTCACTAACTGTTTACTAAACACCTACTATGTGCCGGCACTCTTCCTAGAGCTGTCCAGTGAGCAGAACATGATGCACGCCCTGCCTATTTTAATGCGGACAGCTTTATCTTTTGCACAGACTTCTCTAAGGGTGCGATTGCTTTAAATTACATGTCAGCCTCCATATCAGACTATAAGCTCTGAGAGGGCAATAGCTTTACACAATCCTTACTTCATTTCTAGGTCCCCCGGGCAATGCCTGGCTGACAGCCTGCAGTGCATACACTTTTTCCCCTTTGAAGATATAAAGACCAGGGAGTGTATGTTACAGTCATTTTCAGCCCCCTCTGCTCCCCCCAGACAACAAAATGACATCGATTGGGTATCTTTTCTGGCGAGACTCAGTGCCTCATACTTTTCTACTTAGATTCTAACACGGCACATTTACTTGATGAACATCTGCCCCTTGTCCATTGCACTACAAGCTACGCGAGGGCAGGGAACACATCTGTCTGCTTTACTGATACAGCAACAGCATCCGACGGATGCACTTAGCACACAGGAAGCACTCTCACGTGTTTGTTGACTGGACGGGTGTCAGGGATGGAGAGGAAAATGCGGGCGATGCAGCAGGATGCGCATCGCAGTCTCCAGTACGAACCAGTCTGCGTGGGCCCTGGAAGTAGGGCAGATGCTGTGTGTTTCGGGGCACTGATGAAGGGAATCGGCCTTCTAGCACCGTGAGGAGCACTTGAACGCTGAGTGCAGCAGCGCCTGGAGTGACAAAGTGCCACATTCCTGGCGGAGATAAGTGTTGGAGAACACGCCCTGGAGCCAGCAAGATCTGGGTTCAAATGTTAATTCTGCTACTTACCAGCCGGGCCCTTGGCGACACTTAACCCACCTGAACATCGGTTTCCTCGCTGGGAACATGAGCCCTGAGTGGACGAATGCATGTCAAGCACATAGTGTCTGGCTTTTAGCAGATGCTGCCGAAGTGTCGGCACGAACGCAGACCCTCTTCACCCTTCCAGACCGGGTCAAATTCCTTCACCTCGGCGAGCCTTCCCAACCGCACAGCTCACAACCACCCTGCCCTTCTTGACGCTCCCTGGCGAGGAAGGACCGGCAGGTATTCTGCTTTGCCTGTTTAGAGTTTTAACTAACAAATACTATTATTATACTTACCATGCACTACATTCTATTCTAAGAGTGCCAGAAGCTAATTCTAGCATGTCATAAATGCAAGAGTTTCATCAAAAGGTTGATGGAACTTGGGGACTCAGCAAGGGCTGAATCATGTGCCCCGACTGGGAATCAAAGTGTGACCTCCTGGTTCATAGGTCGATGCTCAACCACTGAGCCACGCCGGCCGGGCTGAAAGGCCAATGATTTTAGACACACTCTACAGATTTAGAGCGTGAATAACTTTCCCAAGTTTGCACAGCTGAACTGTGGCAGAGCCACGATTTAAACTATGGTGGTCTGGATTCAGCGTCTGCAGTCTTAAGAAACACATCCAAGTACAGAGAAATGGCAATTGACTAGGTCTGGGAGACATTAGGGAATGGTGGGGACTTCGGCGAAATACAGAGTCTATGCCCTAACTAAAGATATGCTCCCGTGATCCACCTTGGGTGAGGCCGTGAATGTTTTCTGTCCCAATTGTTTCCTCTACAAATTTGCCATATAATTATACGTATTGCACAGAGTACCTTGAAGACTACATTAGTTAACGTGCCTAGCACATAGTAAAGTCTATAGAAGTGTCAGCTGTTACTATTACTACTACCTGAGCAGTGACCTTTGTCTTAAACATTCATAACACCCACTTAAACGTGGTCTGGTGAGCTGGGCACACAAGATCGAGTCCAATAGTTCCCACAACAGTGGGGCCTTCCCTCCTCATTCTGAGCAACGGTGGGGCTCGCAGAACCAAGGTCTCCAGGCCACGAGCCACAGGCCTCATGCATCAGCAGCAGCCTCCATAGCCAGCGGCAGGAGCCCCTCAGTGAGCCCATGGTTACCGTCGGCCTCTAGGCTGCAAAGAATGTGAGGTGCAGTGGGCAGCCTTCCAGAGGCCCAAGGAGGGAGGCCTCTTCCTTTCAGGATGCTTCAGGCTTCAGATAAAACCCTTTCTGTGTTTCCGTTCATAGCTGGCAGGGGCAATCGGCAATGACTGATTGGGACGGGTGAGTTGTCAAAAAGATGTGTGTGTGAACCAAACGCCAGCGCGCTGAGGCAAAGCGTGCTTTCAGGAGGCTGGTGGGAGGATCCTCGGCTGCACAATGGTTCGTTTTGCACCTACTACGTACTCGGCCCTGGGCCAGGCTTTCAGGAGGTGGCGAGGTTAATAACAGCAGCAATTTGCTGCATTCTCTCTCCCTGAGCACCGTAAGAGCCACTTTCTCTTTTAATCCTTGGCACAAGCCTAAAATGCAAGCGGGCCGCATTTCCTGCATTAAAAGATGGGCAATAGAGGAGACGTGTTCAAAGTTTCAGCGCGTAGCAGAATCTAGATACCTGTTGGCCCACCTTGTTTCCTTTTTCACCTGAGTACCTAGCTGGACTACATTTCCCACTGGCCTTTGTGGTTGGGTGCAGACATGTGACTGAGTTCTGGCCAATGGAATGAATAAAATGCTGGCGATAACGATGCTTGGCTCGCCTGGCCAGTACGAATCTTTACAAACAGTCTTCTCCCTTCTCTTTCTCATCAGCTAACAGATGCGGACAGCCTGCACAGGATTCTGGGGACCTAGAGATGATGGAGCCACGAGACGGAAGGGGCCTGGATGGACCCCTGAGTAGCAAAGAACTAGAATTCTCTCACAATGAACTCATAAGTGAGTTTGTTTTTTCCACAACAGTCAGCCTACCTTAATACACACAGTGGCACCAGAACTTGGGTTTTAGAGGCATTTTTGCCTCTACATCTGGGAGTTTTGTCAGCCCCCTTCCAAACAAGCAGGCAAAGCTGCTTCTGCTTGTAGGGCTTTTACCAATAATGGGACAGACTCTTCTGCACCACTAGCCCCTGGGCTGTGCCTCTCACCCACCGTGGGAAGCATTCAGAGGGGGCAAGGTGTCTGGCTAGCCACACCTCTGGTGCCCATCACAACCCTTTTCAACTAGTTCTGAGAGAAAGTTAAGCCCCTCCGCCCAAAGGCACCCCTTGCACGTACAGAATCAACGTCTCTCCTGTCCCTCTACGGTG
Source organism: Eptesicus fuscus (assembly GCF_027574615.1). NCBI lineage: Eukaryota > Metazoa > Chordata > Mammalia > Chiroptera > Vespertilionidae > Eptesicus > Eptesicus fuscus. The sequence goes on from NC_072479.1 coordinate 97,857,561, forward strand.
TTAAGTGCCGGGCCTGGGAGAATTGTGAACACGGTCACCTGTGTCCTTTTCCATGTTTTGTGGTTCAGGTGAAGGTCCCCCGATTGCGAGCCACTTCCCCTCTCTGAGCCTCAGTTTTCTCAACTATAAAACCACGGGGTGAAATCCAGTGAACTTGAAGTCTCCTGCCAGCTATAACTTGCCAGCATCTCACTTTAAAAAGCAGTATTTTGGACCTAGGAGGGGCCAGACACTTCCAGGTTATTTCATTTAGTCATGAAATGAAAAGGAATGTAAATAAGGTTTTCCCCCCCCCAAAATAAAAGAGAAACTGGAATTTCCCATCATTAGTCATTTTCCACAAAGTTGGTATTCCATAAACCTTGGGTGGGTGGCAAACGCATGCAGAGGATTCCTCTAGGCCAGTGGTCAGCAAACTCCTTAGTCAACAGAGCCAAATATCAACAGTACAACGATTGAAATTTCTTTTGAGAGCCAAATTTTTTAAACTTAAACTTCTTCTAACGCCACTTCTTCAAAATAGACTCACCCAGGCCGTGGTATTTTGTGGAAGAGCCACACTCAAGGGGCCAAAGAGCCGAGTGTGGCTCGTGAGCCGCAGTTTGCCGACCAAGGCTCTAGGAATGACTTCACTGAGCCTGCAATCTAGTTGGGAGGACAAGAACCACACATACAAAGCCAAGAAACATCCCAGAGAGTGGGGCGCAGTGTCCGGATGACAGGAAGAGGAGGGGTGAGCAGAGGGCAGAGATCTGCTCGTCTCCCCCACCCACCTCCAACCCACTTCCCTGCTGACACAATTACACCCTGAGCTCTTGCTGTGCATCAGACACTCGGCGGCTGCTTTAGCTTCATTCTTCACGTAATTCTCACAGGGGCTCTCCCGGGACTGGCCCTGTTTAAAAACGAGGGGCCCAAGAGGCTCCTGGGTACTACGTCGCTCATCCAAAGCTCCAGGAGGTGAAAAGCGGCAGAAGCAGGGGGGCTGTGTGACTGCAGAGCCTACTCCCCTGCACGCTGCCGCTGCCCCGGTCTCTGCACAGCTCTGTCCCAAGCTTCCTGCTGCTCTCCCTCCCCCGGCCCCTGAAGACAGTCAAGGATACAGAGTCAGATCTCCTGGGGAAAGCCCAGCGTGCAGGGAACCCCTGGCAGAGAGGCCCCACGTTCAGCTGAGGGGCGCAGCAGGCGGGCATCAGCCGCAGAGCCCTCCGCACACTTGCTGGGACATCTCTGAGGGCCAAAGGTTTGCACAGTGGGAGGCCCGGTGGGGGGCGGGGGTTGGTTCAGGGAGGCCTGGGAGCAGCTGGAACTGACCCCATCTGGAAGCCGAGCCCCCTCCTGGGAGATGGAGGGAGGAAAGGAGACAGGAAGTGGCTGATCTGCTTGTTCTCAGGAAGCCGCGGGCCTCAGAGAGACACTGTTCCCTGCAAAGCCAAGATCTGGGGTTTCTCAACGTGTGCTCCAGGGACCCCCTGCGGCACACTCACCTGGCGTGTTGAAAACCGGGATGCTTGGGCCACAAACATAATGACTCCTAACATCTGAGAAGCGGGGACAGAGGCTGCATGTCAGGCAAGCGCTTCAGATAGTCCTGCCGCTGGCCAAGGCTTAAAGAACTGAACTCCACTTCTCTGACCTAGTTCTACCCAGTCTCCCTTAGCCGCCCGACTCATTTCTGCCCTTCTGTCCATCATGACCTTTAACCCCAGGAGAAAGATAATAAAGAGGTTACTATCCACTGAGTGTTCATCATGTGTCGCATACTCTTTGAAGCACCTTAGATGGATTAACTCCTTTAAAAGCCTCACAGCATCCCTATAAAGGAGATCCTATCATTAGCCTCATGTTACATATAAGGGAACGGAAGCACAGAGAGATTAAGAGACTTAAAAAAGTCACCCATTCAGTGGCTGGGCCCGAATATGGACCCAGGTGGTCTGACTCCCAAACCTGAGCTCTGAACCCCTGCGGCATGCAAACCCTGCAGAAGGTTCCATCTACTGAAGACCCACTTGGTACAAGACCCCAAGCCCGTGGACTTGAAGAACTCGGCAAACATTAACTGACTGTCCGCTACCATATGCCAGCAACGGCTCTACGTCCTCACCAGGCCGGGACTAGGGTGAGGTGAGTGGAACACTTTGGGCACAAAATCGGAAGGAGAGATGCCCCGAAATTCAGTCACCAAATGAATACAATGTGAATGCAATAGTAAGAAACACCAACCAAATGGGCCATGGACCACGGCGAGGAACCATTTCATACCTACGATTTGATTAGAGGGAAATAAAATAAGAAGAATGACATCATCCAAACCTTACCATCATGGCCCCAAAGGGCAGGCATTCCTATCATCTCTCTTTCACACTCACTGCTCTCCTGCTGGGCAGATAACCATGATGCAGGCTGAGAACATGCCAGACGCTATTATTTAAGTGCCTTACAAATACTATTTTATTCTCCCCTGTAAGGAGAAACTCCTCGTCATCTCCATTTTACAAATGGAGAAACGAAAGCACAGACAGGTTTCAGAATGTGTCCAAGGTCAACACGGCCAGGAAAGGGCAGAGCGAGGATGTGAACCCAAGTCTTACTGATTTTTTTTATTTTTATTTAGAGAGGAAGGGAGAGGGAGAAAGAGAGAGAAACATCGATGTGCGTAACATTGGTCAACGTGAATCAGCTGCCTCCTTCACACCCCCTACTGGGGATGGAGCCTGAAACCTGGGCATGTGCCCTTGACTGGGAATTGAACTGGCAACACCCTGGTGCCCAGGACGACGCCCAGCCAACTGAGCCACACCGGCCAGCCCAGCACGCAATGTCCTGCCCTTCTGTCGCACCTCTTACAAGCCAAGACTCTTGGGGTCTTGTTGCTATGGTAACCTGCCCCCACAGCTAATGTCTTAACTACCTTTGTACCTGCTATATACTACCCATCCCAAGTGAGAGCATCTCAGTGGTCTTGATCTAAATTCACAGCCTTAACATCCAGCCTACACTGTTTTGCCCTTGGGCCCTAGAGGTCAGGGTCCTAGTTTAAGAACCTCGTCATCATCAAAAGGGGGTGAATTGGGGAGTTAGAGAAACCTGGTTCAATTCTGGCTCCCCCATCAGCGGGTGTGACCTTGAGCCCATTCCTTCACCTCTCTGAACCTCAGCTTCCTAACCTGCGCCCACAGTGCGCTGCAGGGACAGAATCCACCCAAAACTGCCCGCCTCAGTGGATGGCCCTGCGTCTTTGTTAGGATGATGGAGACCGCGGAGCAGAGCTGTCTGCTGAGGGACCCCAAATCCATTAGGCATGTTTTATCTTGGTGCTCCCAGGATCATGAATAAACAATGTCTTCATCCAGTGTTTAAAAGACACTAATTCCGCCTCGGAATAACCACCCCCCTCCCGCCCCCACTGAAGCTGGCCAGCTCTGTGCCTGGCCCCAGGCCTGCATTTCCAAAGACTGTTGGTTTAGCATTTCTCAAATGTATCCCATTAACGCTATGAAACTGTCAGCCCTCCTTCCTCTCTGAGCTCAGGCCCGGCCTTCACCGCGAGAGACAGAGCCAGCCGTGGGAGCAGGGTGGTGGCCAGGACGGGGCACCCATCAGCAAGTGCAGGAGGGTGCGCCCAGGCGAGGCACAGACACAGGCGGCGTGCGTGGAGCCTCGGGGGAGTGCACCGGAATGAAGGGACTGGGAGATGTGAGCAAAAGGCATTCTCCAGTTGCCAGGGAGGGGAAAGAACAAGACCCCGAAGGAGGCTCGGCGAAAAGCCGCTGCTCTGGCTCCAGCTCACTGGCTGTGTGTCTGTGAGCAAGGCACTTGCCCTCTCTGTGGCACATGCATTTAAAAAGGTGTGGGTTCGGCTGGGCCACATGTGTTTAAACTCTTGCATGGCAGCAAGCGTTCTTTTTCAAGAAAAATTTTACTTGGAATTGTAATATATTAATAGATGCAAGTGCAACTGATCCCCTGGGTGAAGGTGATGGGGTGAGAAGGGGGAGCCGGAATCCTGCCCACTCAGCCTCCCCTCCCCCCCCACCCCCAACAGTCTGAAAGAAACCAGGGTACCTCGAGGAACAGGGTCTGAGAACCGCATGGTAGAGGATCTATAGAATCTCCCTGTGTGCTGGCAGCCTCTGACCCTGGTGGCTGTAGCTGCCACTAAGACCAGGGCCGGCTTCTGCTCATTGAGCACCTTCTTTGCGGGGGGACTTGACTTCTATGTGCTTTACCTGGCGAGTTAGAGAAGGGCCCTGACTCAAATGCCGGCTTTCCCAGGTTAGCCGCTGTGTGGCCTTAGGCAAGTTAGTTCATCTCTCTGTGCCTCAGATTCTTCATCTGGAAAATAAACTGTTCAGAGGATTAAAAGAATGAAGCTCTATAAAGGTGCACAGAACAATGGCAGGCACCTAGGAAGCAAGTGCTGTGTTTTTATCATGTTTGCATAAATAATTATAACCAGTCTTTATAAGCACTGTTCCTGAGGAGGGAACTGAGGCTCAGAGAGGGGGAGTGAGTGCCCCTAGGTCACACAGCTGTTAAGTGACAGACTGAGGGCCCGAATCCACATTTGCTCAACTGAACACTGTGGTCGTAAACACCCTGCCAAAAGGGCTTTGCTCTTGAACGCAGAGGTCAGGGCCTTGGTCCTCGTAACCTGCTTCAGGAGCTCCAGGCCTAGATAACGGTATTCATGATGACTACAGTGACGTAGGCTTCCAGGACGTCTGGGTTCCGGGCATCTTGGTGAATACAGACCCTAAGGAGGGAGGAGGTGTTTGGTTGCTGAAGTCCAGGACTATCTAACAGTCTTTTCCCTTAGCCACATGCTCCAGCCTTTTCGTAGAGAACAGCTTTGTGTACATCAGTCAGAGGGCAGAGCACAGGTGAGCAGAGGCCAGCCTGGCGTCTGGCCCCACTGGAAGGCACCTGTGAGCAGTGCACAGAATACACAACCTCATCCGGTGACCCTTCCTCTTCTCTTGCCTCAGCATTTGCTGGGGAGAAGCACAGGGAGAGGAAAAGAAATTGGCTGGAGGAGAGACAAAGAAAGGTCTCGGTTGCCCCATGCCCGGAATGGGGGTGGGGTGGTGGGGGCGGGGAGCAGCGTGGAGGTGGCGCAGTCAGGAAGCTCTGTGTGATCGCCCAGAGCCAATGCAAGCCACGTGGTCACTTCTTCTCTTTGTGCGTCCTCCCCTCAGCACAGAGGGTGGTAATAAGGATGGCTGCATGGCTCTCTCTGGGGAGCTGACTGGGAGCCAAGCCATCATATGGTGAACAAATGCGGTAATCGCCCAACTGCAGAGCGGCTGCTGCACGTAATTAAATGGCAACAACCTCTTCCTTGACCCTTGACCCCTGGAAACGGGTCGCCACCAGCCCACCCACCCGGAAAGCCCAGCACCCTGCCACTGACAGAGGCCCATGAAGAAGCAGGGGGCCGGCGTGGCACAGTGCTCAGAACACAGGCTTTATGTTCCGGCAGATCTGGATTCAAACAGCAACTCCGCCCCTCATGAGCAGAGGGATGCTGGGTAAGATACTGAACTTCTCTGAGCCTCAATTTTTCACCTACAAAATGTAGCTCCTCATACTGACCACGCAGGAAGGATGCAACAATTGAAAATAATCAATGCAGCCCAGCCAGGTGTGGCTCAGCAGTTGCGTGTCGACCCAGGAACCAAGAGGTCACCGGTCCGATTCCCAGTCAAGGGCATATGCTCGGGATGTGGGCTCGATCCCCAGTGTGGGGCATGCAGGAGGCAGCCGATCAAAGATTCTGTCTCATCATTGATGTTTCTCTCTCTCTCCCTCTCCCTTCCTCTCTGAATTCAATAAAAATATATTTTTTTAAAAGAAAATAATCAATGTAAAGCATCCAGCACAATGCCTGAGGCACAGTGAGTGCTTGAAACAGCTGTTCATATAGGTTCCTTCCCTCACCCCAAGAAGACCGACGGCAAGTCCGCTGAGTACAGGCACAGTGAATATCACACCAGGAGGTGCGAGCGGTGACTCTGCAGGCGTGACACTAAGCTGGGAGCTGAAGGATGAGCAGGAGTTTTCCAGGTGAAACGGAGAGGAAAGACCTGTCCATGCAGATGGAACAGAGCAGGTGAGGACAGTGATGGGAGAGAACAGGTGAGGGTTGGAGAGCCCGGATAAAGCTGACGTGGCTGACGCAGAGAGAGCGAGCGGAGGCGGGCAAGTGCGCGGGGCCAGACCCTGTAAGCCACAGTCCAGGTTGTGGTCTTTATCCTCAGAGCACAAAGAAAGGTTTTACCAGATGGAGTGATATTATCAAACTAGAGGTGTTTTGCTTTTTTTTTAAGCTGATAAGAGAAAATGTTAGAAACACACATTGTCACCATCAGTAGGAAAAACTCAGGGGTCGATACACCCCGTATACCCCAGGGATGGGAGCAATGGTCCGCTCCCTGAGGCTGACTGAAGGGCTGATTGTCCAAGGCCTAACTTTGTTCTCAGACGCTTGACTGCCCTCAGTATAAACACTACAGAAGGTAAGGGATATAGTCCTGAATGCCAGGACTCAGGTTTAACAGCACAGACATATTATTTGTTATGAAAATAAAGAAATGTCCCAGAAAAAAAGTGTTTATCTTCATATAATCCCTAACCTGTATACATTACGTCAGACAGTACCAAGTATATGACATGCATACGTTTATGTACAAAACTTGCACCAAATGCACAGAACCTGTTGCGATTCATTCAACTGTCCTAGGAAGTAGGACTGCCGCCCTCATTTACAAATGAGGAAACGGACTCAGAAAGGACACAATGGCCGTTCCGTGGCCCCACGGTCAGCCCTGGGAGAGCCAGAACCGAACCTCTCGCACCCCGAGGCAAGTTCAAATGGATCTGTTTACGCCTGCTGCAAAATTTCCACATGTGTGTTAAAACTATGAAGGTCACATTAAAATAACATATTGCCCTGTGTTCTGGTTGTCTGCCTGCGGCTCCTCGTCATGGCTCCTTGTGCCATGGTTTTTAGTTTTTTAAATATATTTTTACGGATTTCAGAGAGGAAGGGAGAGGGAGATAGATAGATAGATAGAGAGAGAGAGAGAGAGAGGAGAGAGAGAGAGAGAGAGAGAGAGAGAGAAACATCAATGATGAGACAGAATCATTTGATTGACTGCCTCCTGCACGTCCCCACACTGGGGATCGAGCCCGCAACCAGGGCATGTGCCCTGACTGGGAATTGAACCATGACCTCCTGGTTCATAGGTCGATGCCCAACCACTGAGCCACACCGGCCGGGCTGGGCAGTGGTTTTTAAAGTGGGTCCTTGGACTCCTGGTCTTGGAATCTCGCAGGCAGAGCTGAACAACATGCAGGCCCCACCCAGGAATCAGACTTGATGAGAATAAGACCTAAGCACCCACAGTTTAAAGGTAGGGCAGGGGGTTTCTAAATTATTCACGTTCATGAAAAAGAGTGAAACCCACTGAGCTGGTGGATTACCAAGCCCGGGAAGCGGATGGACCTGCTTCGATGAAGAAACAGTCTAAAAACAGTTTAGCAACTTGTCATGGATCACTCCACCACGTTGCTGGGGTGGGAGCGGGCCCGGGACAGTCTCCTCCCTCCCGCTCCCACCAGGAAGGGTGAGGACGGGGCAGAGCGGGCAGGGGGGGAGCACCCACGGTGATTCAGGCACCCACAGATGTTCTCCCTTTCAGAGCTCAAAGCAGCCACTATTTTCCCTTTACAATGGAAGGACCTGGGAATCAGGAGGTGAGGTTACTTGTGCAGTCGTATAAACTGTGAGGAGTCGAGATTCGAACCCAGGACCGTTGACACCAGTGGTGTTTTCCCCAGTATGAAGCCGTGCCAACCGGGAGAAGGGTAGTGTGATGTCAAATCACGGGAGTCTGAACCCCACGTGTCCACTTGTGAGCTGTGTGACCTCGGACGAGGCCTTGTCCTTCCCAGAAGGGCACCCTCATTTCTTTGCAAACGGGATAAAATTACCTGCCACTGGGAAGTCCCGGGACCCATGGGCCTTTTAGCAAAGGTGACTGCTTCTGAGTGAAAGAAGAAGGCCAGCACGCCAAAGCCAGATGGTGACGCGGGCATCGGGGCCATTTCCCCCAGGGTGGACTGTGTCAGGTGGGGAGCGCGTCCCAGGTGGGAGCGGGAGGACCGGGATGTGGGACCCAGCGCTGGGGCCATTCCCTGGCCCGGCTACAGCAGGGAAGGTGTGCAGGAGCGGGAGGGGCTCCCGGTGGCCCCACAGGTCTCCTCCATCCACCTCTGATTCTGGGAACCAGAAGCCGCAGTGTTTTCCTCGTCAGAGTGCCGCTCCCTCTCCCGGGGGAGTTGGCAGGTCCGCGCTGGCCTGTTGGCTGGAATGCATGGGCAGCGGAGCCTGGCATTTCTTTACAGACTCTCCCTGTCTCTTTCTCTCCCGTTCCCACGCCCCACCTCTGCAAGGCCCGGGATCCTGCTTTCTCCGGCACTGGGGAGGGCAAAGGTCCTGGGCGAAGAGATAGATGGGGGCCTTCCCCCTCACAAGGCTGCTGTGCCGAGACCCTCAATGACTCATTGTCCCTGCCGGGGAGAGGCGGCGGTGGGCCGTGTGCTGGTCAGCAGTCCGCACCGGGTGCAAGCGAGCGCTGGAGGTCTCTCCGTCGTGAGCACTCCGCTTTGCAAAGTTGTGGGAATCTTATTTCTTTGAAGGGTCTGCTTTCAGCCAAGACTTGGGCACTGGGCCAGGCACTGGGGGTACAATTTGGAAAAACAGCCCTTAACCTAATCCTCAAGGAAGGCCCAGTCTAGTGGGAGACATGAGAAGTAAATAATAACCATTCCCCTCCCGAATCAGTCACAATGAGGAAGATCAGTAAGAACATGGACACCCAGCCATGGCTTAAGGGCTGGTTCACACCTTCATTCACTGAACAAACAGTTACTGAGAACCTGATAGGTGAACGACGCTGTTCTAGGGGCTGGGAATAGAGTGGGAACCAAACAAATTACATAACAGCATATCTATAGTATAATGTGCCCTATATTTTATATATCATATTTAATATATTATAATGTATATATGTAGTCTACATCTATCTATATATATATATATATAAAAAAAGCCTAAGCGACCGAATGACCAGTCGCTATGATGTGCACTGACCACCAGGGGCAGACGCTCAATGCAGGAGCTGCCCCCTGGTGGTCAGTGCACTCCCACAGCGGGAGGGCTGCTCAGCTGACTGATGAGTGCCAGATGCCAGGCTCACGTCTGGCGAGCGCAGCTGCGGCGGCATGAGCCTCTCCCGCCTCCCCGGCAGCACTACCGAGCAGCGGCGGCAGCAGGCACAGCAGGGCCAAGATGAGCGGGAGCGGCGCTTGGCCCGGGCTCGGGCTCCTCCCCAGCCACCTGCCACTTCGCGCAATACTATATCCCTCCGGGGATGTTGGACTGCCGGTTTCAGCCCGATCCCCACAGGCAAGGGTATTGAGCTAAAACCAACAGTACTATATCCCCCAACGGGTCCCAGATTGCGAGAGGGCACAGGCCAAGCTGAGGGACTCCACCGGTGTACAAATCTGTGCACTGGGCCTCTAGTAATTACATAATAGCATATCTTATCTCTCCATATAATATCTATAATAATAAAAGCATAATATGCTAATTAGACCAGACATCCTTCCGAACAACCTTCCAAACAAAGCCGGGCTGCAAGGGAAGCCCAAGTCCCAGGTGCCTGCTGGCGGCAGGGGGAAGGAAGGCCTACTCTTGCACAAATTTCGTGCAAAGGGCCTCTATTTGATATAATAAAATTATATTAATGTATCTATATAATCTATCCCCTCTCAATCAATCAATGACATATCACCTATTTTAAATGCTTAAAGAGAAAAATGCACAGTTGGGCCTTAAGAGCAAGGATAGTAGGGTCTGGCAAGAAGATCTCCCTGAGGAGGTGACATTTGATCAGAAATCTGAAAGGAAGTGAGAGTGTTTCAGGAAGAAGGAAAAATAGGTGCAAAGATTGTCAGCCAGACTCACTCACCTACTTCATACATCTCACTCGGAAGTAAGGGCTACTTGTTCCCACTTTACAGATGGAAAAGCCGAGAGCCAGAAAGGTAGAGAGACTGGTCCAGGGCCTCACAGCTTGTCGAAGGCAGAGCCAGACCCACCCCGGGCAGTCGGCCCTGCCCCGCATGTGGGCTCTGGGCCACGAAGCCACCCCACCTATCTGGGCACGTCCCAGATGCTTGCAAGCACAAAGGAGTGGGGGGAATTCACCTGCAGGGGAGAGGCAGAGAAGAGGGTGTGGAAACAGGACCCTGATGAACCGGAGTGTGCCAAGCCAAGGAAGGTCTCTGCCTTGCTACTCTGCCTCTTGTTAAAATAAATAAATTAATTAATATGTGTGTGTGTGTATAGTATTGATTTCAGAGAGAGGGAGAAGGAGAGAAAGAAACATCAATGATGAGAGAGAACCATTGATCGGCTACCTCTTGCATGCCCCCAACTGGGGATAGAGCCTGCAACCCAGGCACATGCCCTGACTGCGAATCGAACCCTGACCTCCTGGTTCATGGACGCTTAACTACTGAGCCACACCAGCTGGGCCCTTCTCTGCCTCTTCTGGCCCCAAAGCTGCCCCTCATCTGAGTGCACATCCACTCTAAGGAGAGAGAGAGAAGAGAAGAAGAGAGAGAGAGAGACACTTCCCCAAATTCACAGCGTTTACTCTGCTCACTTTCATTCGGTTTCTGCTCAGAGAGGCCTCCTCTGCTCACCCTACTGTCTCGAATACCAGCCTGTCTATCTCCTCTTTGGCTGCGGCCATTTCTCACGACCTGCCATTAGAATGCATGTTTGCTCACTTGTCTGCTGTGCGTTTTCTGCAACTTAAATCTCAGCTCCACAAGGGCCATTGTCTGTGTTGCCCACTGCTGTATCCTCCGGCCCATCTTTAATGAATGAAAGGACGGAAAGTAGGAAAAGCTCAGTGGGGGTGTTAACCATTTAGAAGAGCTACAGGGGGCACTTTTCCAAACAGACACAGACCAAGAACGCAGAGCAGAAACTGTAATAGCTTGCCCGACTGGCTGGCACTCTGAATGTGCTCCATAGATATCTGTTGAATGAATGAATATCTATAATTTGAAATTCCAAGTTCGGGACGCTCAGAAGACTGGGCGACAATGCATGAAATAAAGAGTAAAGGCACATTATTCCAGAACATTCTTTGGTGGGATGTTTGAGAGGTCCCAGGACAGAGATCAGAAACCCTGAGAGCTGCTCCTAGCTCAGGAGCTCTGGAGCTAGGAGGATTTGGACAGTCCCCCGGGCCTCAGTTTTCCCATCTGCAAAATGGGGACACCGAGGAAACTCTAAGGGACTCTCCTAACTGTAGACCTCTAAGATTGAACAAAATCTCCTCTTCTCTGGGGCAGGCCCAAGCATTTCCATCTTGTCCCAAACATGCTCCCTGGAGACAGTAAGTCTGGGGTGGTACTGAGGAAGAGGGAGTGTGTACTGAGTCTTTATGCCTTTCCTCAAGGTCTTGGGTTACTTAGGCTTCCTGGCTCCCTCTCTTCAACCCTCTCGAGGTCTGACCTTGTAATGAGTGGATGCGCAGCATCAGCCGCTGTGGTTTGAACGAGTGCCTGTAACGTGGGGTTGCCTAACGCTGGAGACTGAGAGCAGGGCTTGCGTAATGCCGGGCCTCATCAACGTCTGCCTCTTGGGTGTTTCTCATTCCTGGTTTCTCCTGTCCTGTGTTTCGAATCCCGTCCGTCTGGATGGGCACGGCTGCCCCTTTAATCGCTCCATTGTGGAGCCAGGCTTGAACGTGGGCCCAGAGTGGCCACAGCCACCACTAAGCACGAATCTTCATGTGCCCCGGGGTGGCCCCTGCTCGGCTTCCTAAATGGAATTCTGCAACCTGAGAACCTGGGCGTGTAGGTGGCTATTCGCAGCTTGAGCTGGCGAGCAGGCCACCCCGAGTTTGGGTGTTTGACAGAAACCAGAGTATGGGGTGCTATCAATGTAACTACTGCAATCACTGACGGTTTCAGCAACTCGAATGGAATACGTTACCGTTTACAAAGCACTACTGAGAATCTGAACTTGAATGGGCACTTCATCTGTTTTGATGATTTCCTAAGAGAGTAATTTTCTTTTTTGTCCCTCCGCCCCCACCCATGACAGCTAGTCCTTTTGAACACCTTTGTCTTTTATCCTTCATACTAGAGTTAAAAATGATTTGCATACCATTATTATAGTACTAGAGTATTCTTAATCTGACCGAATACTTCCCTTTACCAATGAGTTTTATACTTTCTTATGTTTTTTTATGTTACTAATTAATGTTCTTTCATTTCACTAAATTCCCACCACTTAAAAGTCAGATGCTTGGACCCCTTTAATATTTTTCTACCAAGTTGTTGGCATAGTTCTGCTTCCCACTCCTAATGAGGAGCTCACTGCCTCTTTAAGCAGCTCTGACCATGAAATACCCTCCCCTCCTCACAGAGGCAGTGCAGGGCAGCGCTGGAGTCCTCGCTTTGCCACTTCCTGGCTGGAGACCTTGAGTCCATTACCCAACTTGCTGGCGCTTCAGCCTCCTTATCTAGAAAATGTGGATTATGACAGTACAGACTCTACAGGGTTGTTGAAGGGATGAAATGAGTCGATACGTGTTAAGTGCTTGGAACAGTGCCTGGCACGTAGGAAATGCCTTAAAGGGTTTATTAAATAAATAAGAATTTGTGAATTCTGTAGGTGCAATTCCAGCTGGCTTCCTCAGAGAGAAATGTGTGTGGTGGTGGGAGGAGGGGGCCAGAGGGGACTGAGATTTGGAGATGAGTCTGGACCCAGGGCCCTGGATAATAGCATCAGGTCACTGGCTGTGTTTCCCTTGGCCTTGGCCTCACCTCTGCAGACCATTCCCTCTCAGAGGAACAGAGATGCCCCCCAGCAGTCCCGGCCACCAGCTCAGCAGCCCCGGCAGCATGCACGTGTCTCACCCAGAAACCCCAGCAACAGCCTCGCCACGGAGCCTCACCGGCCTGGCTCGTGGCCCAGTGTGCTCTGCTGATTCCAGGACTGCTCGTGCGCCCTCCGCTCTGGACACCACACAGACTGCAAGTTGAAGTGGGGTCAGTCACCCCAGGGAACATCGAGGCGCTGTTCCCCCAAACAGAAGGGACAGATGCCGGAGGAAACCAGGCGTGGTCTGGTGTACCACGACGCCTGGTCCCCTCCCCTGGAGGTGCTCCCTGTGAGCAAGACTTTGGAGGACGGAGGCCTTGCTCACGTTGCACCCTGGGACGTGCTGAAGGTCTCTTTGAAAGGATACCCTGGGAGTCAAGAGCCGTGCTCAAAACCCTTCCTTTGGGAGACCACAGAGAGGACTTGGCACCACACCGTATGCCCGAGGGAGATCCTACTGACTCCTCACCTACAGGTCACCCTGTGAGTCAGGGAGGTGGGGGGCACCTGGCTGGTGTGCATATTCTCACGGGTCTGTAACCTGGGACTTGCCAAAGCAAGTTGTCTGGCTGAGACCGCAAGCACCTTCCTGGGCCTGGACAGAAGAAATCGAAACCGCCCCAGGGAGCCCTGATCCGAGGGCTGGGACTGTGCCCGCACTCACTGCCCCCACAGCCCTGACTACCCGAGGCCGGGCTTCCAGAGCGGCATCGCGGGGGAGCTGGTCCGCACTTGCTGCTCACGCTGGAGTCTGCAGGGCCGGCAGCACCGCTTCCTCTGGGGGCTCGTGGGAAATTCAGAGCCTCGGGTCCTCCCTGAAGTCCTGCTGGCTGAGCATCTGCACTTCAACAAGCTCCCAGGAGGCTTGCATGCCACGGAAAAGCACTGCTGTATTCGTTTTCTAGAGCTGCCATTACCAAGGACCCCGGCCTGGATGGCTTAAAGCGGTGGTTCTCGACCTTCCTGATGCCGCGACCCTTTAATACAGTTCCTCATGGTGTGGTGACCCCCCACCATAAAATTATTTTCGTTGCTACTTCATAACTGTAATTTTGCTACTGTTATGAATCGTAATGTAAATATCTGTGTTTTCCGATGGTCTTAGGCTCTACAGCAGCGGTTCTCAACCTGTGGGTCGCGGTTGAGAACCGCTAGCAGGGTCACCTAAGACCATTGGAAAACACAGATATTTACATTACGATTCATAACAGTAGCAATTTTGAATTTCTAATTCAAAATTACAGTTATGAAGTAGCAACGAAAATAATTTTATGGTTGGGGGTCACCACAACATGAGGAACTGTATTAAAGGGTCGCGGCATTAGGAAGGTTGAGAACCACCGGCTTAAAGCAATAGACATGTCTTCTCTCCAAGTTCTAGAGGCTGGGAATGTGAAATCAAGGTAGTGTGAGGCCTGGTGTCTTCTGAGAGCTGGGGGACAATCTCTTTCATGCCTGTGTCCTGGCCTCCCGTGGCTGATGGCCATCCTCGGTGCTCTTGGCTTGTAGATGTAGCACTTCCATCTCTGCCTCCACCATCACACGCCATTTCCCTGTGTCTGTGGCCAAACTTCCCTTTTCTGACGAGGACACTAGTTATGCTGGATCAAGGGCCCATTCTACTCCAGTGTGATCTCATCTTAATTCCACGGGCAACAACCCTATTTCCACATAAGATCACATTTGAGGATCCAGGAGTTAGGACTTTAATACTTCCTTTTTTGGGGGTGTGAGGGGGGGGTGTGGGGAGGGTGTGGGACACAATTCAACCCATAACAACTGTCTTCGAAGCCTGCCCTTCCCAAATGCTGGGCTGCTGGCTGATTAGGAAACACCTGGAACATTGTAGTAAACGTATTTTTTTAAAATATATTTTATTGAATTTTTTACAGAGAGGAAGAGAGAGGGACAGAGAGTTAGAAACATCGATGAGAGAGAAACATCGATCAGCTGCCTCTTGCACACCCCCCACTGGGGATGTGCCTGCAACCAAGGTACATGCCCTTGACCGGAATCGAACCTGGCACCCTTGAGTCCGCAGGCCGACGCTCTATCCACTGAGCCAAACCGGTTTCGGCAGTAAACGTATTTTTGCAAACAATTCTGTCAATTTAGAAGAAGACAGACGGCATGTCCGCCATGAGGCGTGGAGGTGTCTATTTGGCCGGGTGTTTCTTGTTCAGGCAGCACACCAGCAGGCTCCTGGCCTTGCAGCTGACCACCCCAGGGCAGGGCCAGGTGAGGGCACTCTGTGAAGTCTCCCACCAGGCTGCCCATGGGAACCACCCCGGAGCCGCAACACCACCGAGGCCCAAACCCTACCCTCACCGATTCCAGTTAACTGGCCTAACATGTTGCCTGAGCATCAGGATTCTAAACGATTCCCACGTGATTCTCACCTGCGGACAAAGGTGAGGACTAATGGGATGGATGTTCTGGCTCCTACACATTACAAAAGAAGACAGTTCAGTGCCTTTCCCAGAGAGGGGGCAGAGCATAAGCACAAATAATCCCAAATAGGAACATATACAGATTCCGAAATTTTGCATTTTAGGTTGTTGTGTTTTTTGTTTTTGTGTGTGTGTGTGTTTTTTTTTAAATATTCTTATGTGCAAAATGAGCTGCTGTGAGAAGTAAATGAATGTATATCGGTAGCACCATTCACACAATCTCCCATGACGGTGCACTGTTTATTGCTCATCATAGTTTTGCCAACTGTTGAAGTACAGTTTGTGGTATTTTTATTTGGTGCTTATACATTTAAAATGGTCCCTTCTGGGCACATGAATTCTTTCTCCTCATGGATTTCTTCCTTTTCCTGAGTAATGCTTTTCATCTGGAAGTCTATTTTACCCCTGATATTAATACAGCTCCCTTGGCTAGCTTTCTTTAGCCCAGTAGTAAGTAGTTTGTTACATGGTATATCTACTTTTCAATTCTTTCCCTTTCAAAATTTCTATATTCTTATGTTTTGGATGAGTCTCTTGCATGAAATATAGTTGGATTTTTCACAAAACTACTCTGGCAATCTTGCTGCAGATGCTCTGTAAATCAGAGCATTTAGTCCATTTACATTTAATGTAGTTACTGATCTACTGGTGATAAGACTATTTAGCAACTCATGGGGGACTTTGTGGAGGTTGCAGTTCTCACCAGCGGCCATGAGAGGGCAGCTCTAAGGGATCTGCAGCCATGAAGGGACAGAAGGAACGGAGCATCTGCTCCCGGGGTCCCACCACTGCTTCCACGCCTGTGTCTCCCCAACAATTTTGGGTTGGGGAGGAACAAGGATAGAGACTGGGGGACAGGAGTGTGGTGACCCGGGAGACTAAGAAGCAACCCAATGGCCATGCCCATCCGTGGGGTGAGGGCCCAGGGCAGAAGCCATTGGTCAACTTGTATAGAAAGAGTTCAATATTTTAATAACTAGGACTGCTGCACAAGCCATTTTCCTCCAACCTGATGACATATTTGGATTTAAGTCTACCATCTTATTTTATTTGTAACACCTGCTCTATGCTGGTACTCCTCCTTTCTTGACTTCTTTTTTTATTTATACTTTTTCTCTTGTACTTTTTAAGTACTACATTTATTCTTAATCCTCACTTGAGGATATTTTTTCCATTGATTTCCAGAGAGAGTGAAGGTGGGGAGGAGGGGGGGAAAAGAAAGAGAGACACATCCATTGGTCGCCTCCTGCATGCGCCTCTACAGGGGTTGGGGAACCAGAGGTACATGCCCTTGACCTGGAATCGAACCCGAGACCCGTCGGTGCCATAGGCTGACACTCTATCCACTGAGCAAAACCGGACTGAGCAAAACCAGCCAGGACTAAGTACTACATTTTTTTTTTTTAGAAATTACACGATTCATCTTTTTTTGTTGTTGTTAATCCTCACCTGAGAATATTTTTTCCATTGATTTTTAGAGAGAGTGGAAAGGAGGAAGAGAGGCAGAAAGGGAAACATCGATGTGAAAGAGACACATAGATTTATTGCATCCCACACACTCCCCAACCAGAGCCAGGAATTGAGCCTGCAACTAAGGTATGTGCCCTTGACCGGAATCGAACCTGCAACCCTTCAGTCCACATGCCGACACTCTAGCCACTGAGCCAAAACCCATGAGGGCAGGGAAAATGTTAAGAATCAGTGCCTAATAGTTCATCTTTGACTTCTCAAAGCTTGTTTTTAATCAACACACTGACTTTCGTCCCTGACAATGCCAGGGCCTCCAAACACCTTAATTTCCCTTCCCTTCCCACGTCCCTACTAACGCACTGGTGTATATTTTAACCCCTCATATTTTAACCCTTCATAAGACATCATCATTATTCTGAAGACAGCTTTTATTAACATTTACCTCCTTGGCTCTTCTTCCTTCTTGAAGCTTTAGGTTATTCTGGGATTTTTTTTCTTTTTGCCTAAAGCTCATACTTGACAATTTCCCTCACTGAGGGCGTTCATTTGTAAATGTTTCTATTTTGCCTTCATTCATAAAAGAGGTGTCCCTGAGGATGGGGTTATAGGTTGGCGATTATTTTCTTTTGGCCCCTGAAGATACTCTCCCCGCTGCCTCCTGGGAGCTGATGCTAGTCTGTTAGTCCCGTGGTCGGCAAACGGCGGCTCGCGAGCCACATGCGGCTCTTTGGCCCCTTGAGTGTGGCTCTTCCACAAAATACCACGGCCTGGGCGAGTCTTGTGTAGAGCAAGGCACTTGGAGCCTATAAGCACCACATTAAAAAATTTGGCTCTCAAAAGAAATTTTAATCGTTGTACTGTTGATACTTGGCTCTGTTGGCTAATGAGTTTGCCGACCACTGTGTTAGTGCAATCAGAGCAGCTGCCTTTTTGAATCCGGCTACTACTTACTTCCCTTCACCTTTCTGCACTTACACTATTGTGTCTTGGTGCCTTGGTATTCTTTCTATTTATTCTCCTTTAAATCTGTTGTGCTTCTGTGTTTGGTGTTTTGGTATCTTTCTGAAAGATGTTGAGCCAGCCCTAACCGGTTTGGCTCAGTGGATAGAGCGCCGGCCTGTGGACTCAAGGGTCCCAGGTTCAATTCTGGTCAAGGGCATATACCTTGGTTGCGGGCATATACCCAGTAGGGAGTGTGCAAGAGGCAGCTGATCAATGTTTCTCTCTCATCAATGTTTCTAACTCTCTATCCTTCTCCCTTTCTCTCTGTAAAAATTAATAAAATATATTTAAAAGAGGATGTTGAGCCATAGTTTCTTAAAATATTGCCTCTGCTCCACTCTCCCTCTCTGTCTGAGACTCTGCTTCAATCAATGTTAGATCCTCTCACATGACCAAACCATGTCTTCTAGATTTCTGATCTTTTTTCTCTCTGTGCCTTATTTGGGATAATTTCTTTAGCTCTACATTTCACTGTATTAACCCCTTCTCAGTGGTGCTTAATATGCTGTTAAACACAACACATCCAATGATGTGGGTTATACTGTACATCTCATTTCTAGAAGTTCTATTTGTTTTTTTAAAAAATTGGTTATGTCACTTCTTTTTAAAAATATATATTTTTTATTGATTTCAGAGAGGAAGGGAGAGGGAGGGAGAGATAGAAACATCAATGATGAGAGAGAACCATTGATTGGCTGTCTCCTTCATGCCCCCTCCTGGGAATCAAGCCCGCAACCTGGGTATGTGTCCTGACCTGGAATTGAACTGTGACCTCCTGGTTCATAGGTCAACCTTCAACCACTGAGCCACGCTGGGCGGGCAGTTGTATCACTTTTTATAGTTCCCTATTCCCTGCATATATCTTCAAACCTGATTTTTTTCCCACTTAATATGTATGATTTTTAAAAATTTTAAGAATCAGTGCCTAATAATTCCAGTACCTGAGATAGAAGGGCTTCTTTCTATTGTCTATTGTTCTGTTTCTTCTCATTCATGGTGTCTGTCTGCTTATCTTTGACTCTGTGCTAGCTATTATATAAAAAAAAAATCAATTGAATGATCATTTGAGGCCTAGGCTCAAAGTGCCTTGCTCTACACAAGACAGCCTTTATTTCTGGCGTGTCTGGGATTACCATGCTTGAGAGTCCCTGGAAAACCAATAAAACTGTAGTTCAAACTGCAATGACTTGTGAGGGCTCATCGACTTGTAATTCACATTCACCTTGAAGGTGCAGTCCTTTGGGCCTCAGCTTATTGTGGGGAGGGTCTATCATCACATTCCCCTCCTTGAGTGGCCCTGGGTGCTGATCCCTGTCTCCCTTGCCCTGATTAGTGGTCAAAACCAATGTTAACACTTGTCAGACTTAGAGAGACTCTTGGGAAAAAGGTAGCTTTCCTACTCGTTTCTCTCTTTGGGCTTCCATTTCCCCATCATTCTCTTCTGGGTACTTCTTTGTCGTGCCAACCCCTTGCAGGCTTTGAAGATTATTTTTATTTAAAACCAATTCTCAAGTTGTTTTCGGTGGAAGAGTTAGACCAAATAACCTAGTCCACCATCACCGGAACTAGGAAGTGTAATGTCTTTCTTGGTACAAGGCTGGCACTCGGTAAATGATGATTGGATTAGTTGAATTATAATAATCTCCCAGACACACCTTTTTTTTTTTTTTTTGGCCTGTCTGCATTTACAAAGACTGTTTCCTACCCGTGGAATACACAGAACTCCCACATCCCACCATTTGACAAGGCTCAGAATAAATGCCACATTTTCCTCCAAGTTCTTCCTGTTTTCTCCGCTTCCCCAAATCTGAGTCCTATTTCTTCCCCATTGAAACCCTCACAAGACTTAGTGAGCACTCTCTTCTGGGTACTTCACTAGATGGGACTATATTAGCACAACCATTTCTCTCCCTGTGCATTGCCACTTTCTTGACATTTCTGGGCTTCTCAGGAACCCCCTCGCTCCCCCTCCAGCTCAGCATACATTATAAACAGATTTCTTGGAAAATATCAGATCCCGCATTTTTAGGTCTGATGTCCCGGGAGGGGCATTCCGTCTGCCATACTGCTGGAAGCAGGACGTAGCTCATTAAAATAAGCCGTTACATTTGTTCTGCACTTTAGAATTAATAGGATGCTCTCACAGACCTGCCTCCTACTTCAGTGCTGCCATCATCATGCCGCCGACGAGAATTCAGGGGGTAAGAGACTAGAAAACACACCCAAACAGAGCCACAAAGCCAGGGACGGAACGCAGCCTTTCTCCCCAAGCCCATGGCTCAGGCCAGGGCACCCAGTTAACTCCCCATATTGTTTGTGCCACTCGTCATTTCTACGGCAACTACACCTGACACTCGGAGAGCAGACATTCTACATGTGAAAGCACAGCAGCTCAGAAGTGAGGCCTGGCCACTAGATGGAGGGGTTGGCTCTGTGAGGAGTCCCCCACAGGGGAAGGGGCCCCGAATCTCAGTCCTCCTTACCTCACCACCTTGGTACCGTTTCTCACGACCTGCATGTCCACCATGCAGCCCCCAGTAACATAGGCAGCTAGGTTCAACTCTGAGAATTCGGCCTGAAGGAGAAAGCAAAACACAGAAGGATTCAGCAGACATGAATAATGCTAAGAACGGCTAGCATTTATTGGGTACGTATATGTTGCCAAGGACCCATTTATAGCTCACTTGAAACTTAGGAAGCTGGCAATATTATTTACTTCCCTTGTTGAAAGATGAGGAAGCTGAGGTGCCGAGAGGCATGGGGACACGGCCAAGGCTACATAATTAATAAAAGGCAAAGTTGGATTGGAACCACGCGTCTCTGATTCAAAGAACCATGTTTTCTCGCCCGGCCAGTGTGGCTCAGTGGCTGAGCGTCAATTTATGAACCAAGAGGTCATGGTCCCATTCCCAGGTCAGGGCACATGCCCACGTTGCGGGCTTGATCCCCAGTAGGGGGCGTGCAAGAGGCAGCCGGTCAATGATTCTCTCTCATCATGGATGTTTCTATCTCTCTCGCCCTCTCCCTTCCTCTCTGAAATCAATATATATATATATATATATATATATATATATATTTAAAGACCCATGCTTTCAACCATTACTAATTTCTACCTGCTTGAAGGTGAAAGAAGCCACTCTAGCTCCAGGACTAGGAGAGGCCACGTGCTGTCAGCATGACCTCTCCCCTAGGCTCCTGCAGCTTCCTGCAAGGCTGTGGTGGGCGCTGCAGCTAGGTGAGCACGCATCACTGTTAAGGGAGCCCTCCTCGGGTTACCTGCCATCGGTTCCCTTTTTAGGTCGTGGTCCCTCCCCTCACTCCATCCACGTGGTTACAGTAGGAGCGCCCTGTCTATGCACTGAAATACTGTTCCCCTGGTCCCAGCTGGTGGTGCTGGCACCTGACCCAGGGCGGGAAGATGATGCCCTTCCATTGGAATTAGAATCTGCTGAGCGATCCACGCAGTTCCTTTCTAGGGGGCAGTATCTTTAATACACAAACCCAAGTGCAGATGGGGACCATGTGTTCTGCCATCTGGATTAGGGAAGCACAAAAATCCAGGGTGGAGGGGGAGAGGGCCAAAGGCGGAGAGGGGAGAAGAAGGAAAGGGAGGGGAGGGGAGGAACATCGATCAGTTGCCTCCCATTAATGCCCTGACTGGGCATCAAACCTGAAACTTAGTATGCACCCTGACAGGGAATCTAACCCACAACCTTCTGGTGCACTGGATGATGCTCCAACCCACAAAGCCACCCAGCCAGGGTGAGATGGGGAGTACTGTTGACATTATGTGCCAGCTGCCATCCTGCCCTTGGATTTTATGAGATGCCTCTGTATCATTATGAATTCATCTTTGTTTTATTATTTGCTTAAGCAAGATTTAGTGAATTTCTGTTGCTTGCAACCAGAGCACTATGGAATACACCCCTCCTAGCAGACAGCCATGTGTGTCATGACCATCTGGATTTGTTTCCTACAGTTGTCATAACAAAGTACCACCACTAGGTGGCTTAAAAGCAGAAATTTCTTTTCTCAGTTCTGGAGGCTAGAAGTCCAAAATCAAGGTGTCAGTAGGGTTGGTTCTTTCCGAGGGCTGTGAGGAACTGTTTCAGGTCTCTCTCCCTGGCTTGCAGATGGCCACCTTCTTCCCATGTCTCATCACTTCGTCTTCCTTCTACATGTGTCTGTGTATCCAAGTTCCCCTTTACCTAAGGACAGCCATCATACGGGATTGGAACCCACTGCATGACCTCATTTTAACTTGATAACTTCTAAAAAAACCCTATCTCCAAATAAGGTCACATTTTGAGGTTTGAGGGGTTAAAACTTCAACATACGAATTTCAGGTAGACGGAGTGCAACCTGTAACCCCATCCTAGAAAAACCAGAGTACTAAACCATGCCTTTTACACAGCAGAGAGCAAAAGCGATTTCTTTGGATTTAATACATTTTTAAAAATAACTGCTCCCGTGTATAAGACACTCACTGTGTCAGATACCAACCTAAGCATTTTACATTCATTTAATCCTCACCCTTGCCCAGATTAAAAAAAAAAAAAAGAGCCAGAAATGAATTAACATGCCCAATGTCACGCAGGAAGCAGCAGAGCCAGGATTTACACCCAGGCTGTCTGGCTCCAACCCGTGCTTTCAATTGCTGCCCCCCACGGCCTCTGCTGTTGAGTTCAATGAGGCATTAGGTGGATTACAGTGGGGAATTTTACGGACCTAAAAGCAAGCCATTTAAAGAGAAAAAGAGTTGACATTGAAGGGAAATACCATTTCATGGAGACTGAAATGTATCCCCTTGGAAACATTTTAACAGAAATTATGACCAAAGACCGAGCCATCTCCCCAGATGGCCTTAGAGCAAACCCAGAGCGCTTATGTCTCTTGCCCTAATTAATAACCTCATTATGCTGCGGTAAGGTGAAAAGCACAGAGCCCTATTAATGAGCCCCGGTTAGTAAACAGTGGTAACGACCTGGTTATTAAGTCTAATGCCTTAAAAATGCAGTTCCCATCATGTTTAAGAGACTTCACTGGCAAGATTACAAAGAAGCATTAGCAAGAGAAGTGGATGCTTGCGTTTGTAGAGAAAAAAAGGGTTTAGCAGAAAGTTGCAACATAGGATAGCGAGCTGGGCACCAAGTAGATAAAGGAAGGGAGTGAATCAGAATCTTGGATGATAGCATTTTCTGACTCAAGGTGGCAAAGACCCAAATGCAAAGAAAGATACTTGGACAGAAAACACACTCGGGCTTGGCATACACGTTAGACATTCATCTTGCTCAGACCGGGTGTCTGGCGTTATTTCCCAATCACAGTGTTTGGGTATTTATAGGAGGTCAATGCCTGGGCTGCAGGGTAGCCCTCCTGATAGGAACTTAAAGAGCAGCCAATGTGAAGCGCTTCAGAGCTCCCCTGGAGTCTGTAATGGGTTGAACTGTATGCTCCCCCCCCCCCCGCTAAATATGTTCAAACCCTAACCAGTGACACCTGCAAATGGAACCATTATTGGAAACCGTCTTTGCAGAGGATCTCAAAAGGAGATCATCCTGGCCCAGCCAGGGTGACTCAGTGGTTGAGCATCGACCCATGAACCAGGAGATCAGAGTTCGATTCCTGGTTGGGGCACATGGCCAGGTTGTGGGCTCGATCCTCAGTAGGGGGTGTGCTGGAGGCAGCCGATCAATGATTCTCTCTCATCGTTGATGTTTCTATCTCTCTGAAATCAATAAAATAATATAATATAAATAATATATATATATATATATATATATATATGTATTTTTTAAAGAGGAGATCATCCTGGGATGAAGGTGGGCCCTAAATCCAATGACAAGTCCTTACAAAAGAAGAGAAGGGGAGAGAGAGACCCAGGAAAGAAGGCCTTGGTGTGTGGAGATGGAGCAGAAACTGGCGCTACATTGTCACAAGCCAAGGAACTCCAGGATGAACTAGCAGCTGGAAGAGGCAAGAAAGGACCCTCACTGGAGCCCTCAGAGGGAGTGCCCGCCTGCCGCACCCTGATTTCAGAGCTCTCGCCTCCAGAACTTGAGAGAATGCATTTAGGTTGTTTTAAGCCACCAAGTTTGTGGTAATTTGTTACAACAGTCCTGGGAATAAAAGTACAGTAATTTTGGAAAGTAAATGCAGTTTCAGTATTACATGCAAAGGGGTCAGGGTTCAAAGAAGGTCAATGTGGCTTGGTAAGGCTCCTTCATTCACTGCACCTCACACATACATATATGCACACACACACACACACACACACACACACACACACACACACACACATTCTCTCTCTCTCTCACTAAAACACCATGCATTCACTTATACTGTAAAACATTATCAACAGAGTCACTTAAATTTTCTGCCTAACTTAACCTTTGACCTTAAAAACATTTTGGCTCTAATTGTGTTCTTAGGTGTGAATACTACACACTAAGCATTGTGGTGTGGATACAGGAATATTCAGAAAGGCTGCATTCAACTGTAAGCTGGGCAATATACTAGCTACTAAGTTTGGTCAATTTATTCACTGCTTTAAATCTCAGTTTGACATCTTTAAAATGGAGACAGTAATATCAGCAATATCGATCTCTAAAATTTTTTGCAAAGATTCAATACAACGTATATGAAACACCTAGCACAGGGCTGAGACACAGAAGGCAGTTGCTATTGTTATTTTCAAATATTTCATTGTCTTTGTAAGAGTAAACTGAATGTACAAATAATTGTGTAACCAGAAAAAGAGCAACCCCTTCAAATATAATATGCATCTTAAATATATATATATATATATATATATATGTGTATATATATATATATGTATATACATATATATATATATATATATATATATATATATATATATAGAGAGAGAGAGAGAGAGAGAGAGAGAGAGAGAGAGAGGGGGGGAGGGGTATCCTATATAATAAAAGGCTAATATGCAAATTGACCGAACAGTGGAACGACCGGTCACTATGACATGCACTGACCATCAGGGGGCAGATGCTCAATACAGGAGCTGCCCTTGATGGTCAGTACACTCCCACAGGGGGAGCACTGCTCAGCCAGAAGCTGGGCTCACAGTGGCAGCGCTAAGGATGTCCTACTGCCAGCTTAGGCCTGGGGAGCGGGCCTAAGCCATCAGTGGACATCTCCTGAGGGCTCCCAGACTGCGAGAGGGCGCAGTCCGGGCTGAGGGACCCCCCAACCCCCCAGTGCACGAATGTGTGCACAGGGCCTCTAGTAAAATATAAAGAGTAAGGACTGCTTATGGCTACAATTAATTAACAGGGACTATATTTACAGTCTCATCTTAACTAGAAAACCAGACAAAATATATTAATGGAACAGTTTTCAGCCAGTGGACAGCAGGCATGGCAGGACTATGATCCCTGCAAAAAGGAAACAGATGGAATGATCCCTATGATTACTCGGCTGACTGCCTGGAGGCAGTTTTCAGGCAGTAGAGCAGCGTGGGAGAATACCAACAGGCTCAACAGGCTCACTGAGCTGAGGAGTCTGAGACTAGAGGTCAGGGAGGCCAAGACAGCTAGAATTTGAAGGACAGGACGTAGGAGGAGATGGACATGCACAGAAAAAAGACCTCCAGGGAGGTCTGCAAGTCCTGAGTGCTGATCTGAGCATGCACGAAAGGAAGGAACCACCAAAACCCAGCAGGCTCAGCAAGCTCCAGAACTCTCAGGATGGGCACAGTTCATGTTCTCCCAGCTGCGGTGTGAAGACCTTGTAATAGGAGTCGTGTCCTCAAAATGTAGTAGTGGGACCAAGTTAGCCCTGAACTACAGCACACTCTAGATCTAGGATGTTTAATTTGCTCTAGTTTGCTAGGAGTTTTCTCAGTTTTAAATCAGAAAGTCCTGCTTCTCAAGAACTCAGCCCTAGTTTTGAAATTTGAGTCTCATGTCCTGGGGACCTCTTAGACCCAGACACACTGGGATGATAAATCACTCCATGAAGATATGTCTTAAGAAAAGTTTAAAAGCATTCCCTGAAGGTGTCAATTTTATTCCAAGACACTTAACTGCATCTCAGAACAAAGTACAGCACTATTTAAAGGAATACAACAAAATCCAGCAGCTAACATGTAAAATTCACAATGTAGAATGTATGGTATTCAATCATAAATTACCAGGCATGCAATGGAGCAGGAAAATATCACCCATAAGAAAGAGAAATCAATCAATAAGAACAGAACCAGAAATAAGAAACATGGTGGGAGAAGCAAAAATGAAAGTTAAAAATTAGGAAGTTAACTAAAACAACTATTATAAATATGCCCCACATTCTCAAGAATGCAGAAGAAAAAATATTACCATAATGAGGAGAAAAATGGAAAAATATTTTAAATGGAAAAATAAAACTTCTAGAGATAAAAATATAGTATCTTAAATGGAAAATGCACTGTAATGCACTGTATGGAATTAACAGTGAGAGAAAACAATACAAACTATAGAACATAAATCCCAGGAATAAAATACTAAGAAAAAAAAACTCCACACAAACAAACAAAAGAAAAACAAACAAACAAAACAACAACAACAACAAAAAACCACAAACACATACCTCAGTGAGACAACATCAAACAGTTTCATATGTGTGTAACTGAAGTCCCAGAAGAAGAAGAGGAAGGGGCATAAAGAAAAATTTAAAGAAAATTGGCCAGAATCATAATCACATCTGTAAATCCCTTCTGAGTATCATTTTCACAGATGCCAGGGATGCGGGCAGAGACTTCTCTGGGAGGCCCTTGGGAAACACTACAGGCTGCAGAGGAGGGAAGTGATTAGATATTTAACCACAAATATTTCTGCAGCATTCTCTAAGTTCCAGGCCCTGTTGTCAGTGCTAGATAGGGCTGGAATCATATCCACTAAGAAAATCTGTTCTACAGACCCTAAGTCAGGAGATATAAGCACCTGTTTATAATTAAACACGTCCAGTTCCACCAGAATGCACACACACACATGCACACACACACACACACGTGTACACACACACATACTCACACACACACACATACACACACGGGACAGGAACGAAAAGCATTCACTTCCCTGCAGTGTCTTTCACCGCATTCTCACTGGAACTGGCACCTGGCACGTATGGGATGCCAAGCAGATAACATTACTGAAAACATGAGATAATCATGCTTAGTTGTTAATGAGTACATTTGCGATGATGATGATGATGATGTTGATGACAGAATGGAAAATGGTGCCTGCAATCATCATTATTCTAATAAATTGAAGGATGCTATTAGCCAACAGATCAACGAGGAAGAAACGGAAATGGGGACTTAAAATTGGATGACTGACTGGAATGCACAGAAGAAACCAGAAATGCGCGGGAATGTGGAGGTGGCAGCTCTCATCGGCCTTGACCGTGACGCTGACTGAAGGAGGATTTCCACACAAAGAGAAGCTGTCCAGAGTTCCCGAGAAAGGCAAGATGCCGGCAGACAGACTGGTCTGGAATCCCAGGGGGGGGCTGATAAGATACTGGACCTTCCTGTCAGTTAGTGGAGACCTATCTGGTCCAAACTGCACCCTTAACCCTTGGAGTGTGCCCCTCTCCACGGCCTCAAGCACTCCATATATTTTGCTGGAGGAGAAAGAAAGACAGAGAGAGACAGACACAGAGTTGCTGTTAGGAGAAGGTGGGCAGCCTGTAGTAGCCCCCGTTTCTAATGCTAGGACGACCTCTGACCCTCTGCCCTTCTCAGAGAAACTGATAACCCATGGTCAGGACATCTGGGTGCCACATTCACCAGCGGGCAGGGTCACGGTGGGATGAACAGCCAGGCAACCACGTGCGATTCTGGCCCCCACGTCCTGCTGCTCGGCAGCCGAGTGTCTGCTGCGCTGAGTGTTCCACCTGCTGACTTCCTTCCTCCTGCCTTGGGGCTCCTCAGAGAAGCGAACCCCAGCATCCACCCTTGTCTCTGCCACTCCCTCTCCCGTGAGTTGGCAGCTAAACCCTGATCCTCAGAGGGCCCCGGTGTCCTGCTCTCTTTCCATAATCATATCTGGGAACTCCATAGTAACAGGAGCCACATATTCAGTAAGTAACACCCGCAAAGGCGATTCTGGCCTCCAGGAGGGTCCGAGGTGGCCTTGCTTTGGTCTGGAGCCTAAACGGAGGGACTCAGGGCAGCTTTAGCGGACACCCTGCTCGGGGGGGGGGGGGGGGGGGGCGGGCGTGGGGGACCGAGACCAGCTAACCTTAATAGTATTTCGATTCTCACTTGCAATTCCTCCTGTGTTTTCAGCTGCCTTAGGAACCTGGAACAGGGGTAGTGATGATGGTGATTGTCAAGGGAGGATTAGGGCATTCCTGAGTCCTCCAGCAAATTATCATCAAAATTCCACCCTAATCCCTAAGGAAGGAAACTGTGCCATCGATGAATTCCTTTTAGAAATCTGCATTCTGCATGGACTGTGATTTCCTTCAGTATTAAGTTCTTTCACGGAGTCTCGCAGAAAGATAAACAACAGCAATAATAATAATAATAAAGGTACTAAATACAGAAAACCTGAGCCCTACATGGTCTGTAAGGTGCCACATGACTTAAGACTCTGATGACCTCCTCCCATCGCCCCCCACCATCCCCGTGCACCCCATCCTGACTCCTCTGGCCTCCTTCCCATTGTGAAACACACTGAAAAGCTCCAGCCTCCAGTCCCCCCGCCTCTGAGCCCTTCCTGGCTCCCTCCTGCCACTCAGACCTCTGCTCCATGGCGCCCCCAGAGGCACCTCCCTGCAAAGCACTACTGTACCCAATGCCCCATTTCCTCGTGTAACCTTCCCCCACAGTCCTCATCCCCATCGGACATCAATATTTACATCCGTCACAATTAAGTACTTAATTGGCCATCTCTCTCTGGATCGGAAGCGCCAGGGGGCAAGCGTTGTGTCTGTTCCCTTCACAGCTCTATCCCAGCCCCTCAGCCAGTGCCTGGCGCAGGGCACCGTGCTCAGTAATATCACTGAATGAACACACCTACTGTGCAGATGCCACAGGTGAGGCCCGGTGAGGCCCAGGGAGGCAGAGTGACTTTGCCCAAAATGACCTCCTGGTAATTACGTCAGCTCGGACCCAAACCCAGGCGGCCACCCTTCACACTGCAGCAGGTGGCTTATTTGAGGTGACTCGTGTTCCAATGTGCAGAGATGGGTCTGCTCAGGGCCGCCCTCATGCTTCCACCTTCCCAAGACTTCTCTACGCCCTTTGCAGCATCTGTCAGCGAAGCCCACGGCCCCTGCCCCGCTCTCACCCTGTGCCTCTTCCAACTGCCCTGCAGCTGGCAAAGGCCTGGCAGGCAGCCTGGGGCCTGCCGTCAGCAAGAACTGCTTCCTGGAGATTGCCCGCACAGGCTGTGTTTTAGCTCCGAGGGCCCCGTGGGCTCAGGGACTCCCTTGGCTGGCATCTCGGGCCGGAGGTCTTTTCCACCGGTTCAGACTCACCTCCCGGACAAAAAAGGCTTTGAGAGTCTGCAGACTCCCTCAGTGGCCTGTTCCAGGAGAGGAGATCTGCTCAGGAGCCATGCCCGGCATCTCAGTGAAGGCCAGGCCATTGGGTCAGGGTGCGCTGCCTGAAGGAACCGCCCACCCACCATTCAGAGCACAGGGGACTGCGGGCAGATGCAAAGGCGCTTCTGCTAATCAGAAATCATAATATTCCTGTGGGGGAGGGTGGGGGGGGGGCTGTGAAAGTGTGTGCATGCTCATGCACGTAGCAGGCAGGACAGGGAGAGATAAAGACATAAAAGCATGTCAAATAAATATAAAAACACAGGAAAAATAAACTGATAAAGACATAAAAGCATGTCAAAGTAAATATAAAAACACAGGAAAAATAAACTGGTAAAGCCTACATTCCTAAATGTTCCAGTAATGGAATATCCAAAATAAGGCAAACACCATATTATTTAAAAAAAAATATATATATATATCAACAGCAGTGATTCACAGTTTACTAAGTGTTTGGAATAACAGTGTTGTTTTTTGTTTGTTTTTAATTGATTTCAGAGATAGGAAGGGGGAGAGAGGGAGAAAGAGAGAGAAACATCATCGATCGGTCCCATACACCCTGACCTGGGATCCAACCTGAAACAGGATGTACAGGGTATGTGCCCAGACTGGGAATGGAACCTGCCACCTTTTGGTGTTCGGGACGATGCTCCAACCAACTGAGCCACACCAGCCAGGGCGTGTGGGGTTTTTAGAGTCAGACCACATGAGTTTGAATCTGAGCTCTACCCTTACGTGCTGTACAACTAACGTGGGCAAGTTAGCTAGCCTGCCTATGTCCCATCCTCATTTGTAAAGTGCGGCTAAGAATGGTGCCTTCCTAGGGCAGTTGTGAGCGTTCAATGCATTAATCCATGTAAAAGCCCTTAGCAAGGGGCAAAGTGAAAGCAAGTGTGAAATCCATCACACTTTTAGCTATCACGGTTACGTTATTTCAATTGAGCAGTACGATAACCTGTTGATGTGAAGGTAGGTTTTAGCATCCTCACCGGCTGACGGCAAAAGTGAGGAGCAGAGGGAGCAAAGGACTTGGCCAAGATCACAAAGCTACTGAGCAAGACAGCTGGAGCATGAATGCAGGTCTGTGTGACTTGGAACCCATGCATTACTTCATGCACTTGACAGCTCATTATTAAGTAGCTACTATGCCCAGGGTAGGGCCTAATGACACATCAGTGAAAATAACAGACAAAAATCCCTGTTCTCATGAAACTTGTATCTATTGGGGGAGATGGACCACTGACAGTAAATAATGTCAGGAGAGGAAAAATAGATGCATAGAGGACAGAGTGGGGGTTATGTCACATAAGGGGGTCAAGGGAAGGCACTTGACCTGTGAAGGAGAAAACCCCCCAGATTGGAGGGGAGGGCTTTCCAGGCAGGAGGATCAAAGGCCCTGGGCCCAGAGCATCTGCACAGACTGCAAGGAACAGCAAGAACGCCCTGAGGCTGGAAGAGGGCTAGTGAGGGGGTGGGGGGAAGGAGACACCTTTGGAGAGGGGATGGTGGGCGGGATCATGGTGAGGATTTTGTTCTGTATGAGATGGTAAGACACTAGCATCACCACCATCTTCATCACCACCATCCTCATCCTCATCCTCATCCATCAAGGCAATGAACATGAGTCATCATCACCATCATGTTTGGCAATGTAAGAGGTCAGGGAGTCAAATTTGAGAAGAAAAAAAAATCACCAGGAAAGGCATCTTTCTGGTTTTTAAGGACTCTCTTAATAGCCAAGTTTTGTTCTCCAAAGCATGCATGCACCTTTGTTAGGGGTCAAGGGGAAATTCTGGTGACCGGCAGCAGGAGGACCCAGGTATGCCCTAATTTTGTCCTAATGATCACCCCCTTCCTGCTCAGGTTCCCAAGACAGCTGTACCCTACCCGCAAGAAACCACAGCACCTGAGACTCCAAGGAAAACCTCCATTGTCCTTTTCCCTCAGCCAGGGGAAACTTCAAGGGGGGAGAGGGCATTTCTTAATGTCCTGAGGAGGAGGGGAGAAGGGACAGGAGGGGGGGGGGCAAGTGGAGGGGGAGGAGGAAGGAAGAGGAAAAGGGGGGAGGGGAGGCAGAAAAGTGGGGAGAAGGAAGAGCCTTTAAGGAGGACAGAATGGTGGGACCACCACAGCCTCATCTCTCATCACCTCCAGAGCTCTTATGAGGTTGCAAGACCTAGAAACCAATTTTGCTACCTGCAACAATTTTTTTTATACTTTATTGATTTTTTACAGGGAGGAAGGGAGAGGGATAGAGAGTTAGAAACAACGATGAGAGAGAAACATCGATCAGCTGTCTCCTGCACACCTCCTACTGGGGATGTGCCCGCAACCAAGGTACATGCCCTTGACCGGAATCGAACCTGGGACCTTTCAGTCCGCAGGCGGGGGCTCTATCCACTGAGCCAAACCTGTGAGGGCAACCTACAACAATTTTTGCTCCCTGCCACAGATCAGGCAAATCAACGTCCAGAGATTTTAAGACCACAGCTCAGCCGCACAGAGAAGAACGATGGCTACTGCCCCCTGGACATCTATTCCTCATCGCTGAGCTGGGCTCCGCGTGTTTAAACATCCCTCTGCTGAATGTCCAGAAAACTGTGCTGATAGGATGGAGCAGGCAAGTGGGGAAGTCTCCCATTTCTCCAGGTGGACCGGGGGTTCAGGCGCCTGGAGACGGGGATGTGGGAGCCACGTCTACCTTTCAGCAGCTGAAGGTGAAGGTGACAGTGGCTGGCGGTCTAGGAGGGGGAGCTGTTTGGGGTGAGAAGAGGCAGGAGAGGTAACATGCATGGCCCTGCCAGGTCCGGGGAGGGGAGATACCAAGGGAGCTCACATGGGCCTGATGTGATTTAATTTCTGTAGATATTTTGTCCAAATTGAAAATTGAATGTTATAACGTAATGACAGGAACATCTTATCCATCAAAGCTCGGAGAAATTAAAGTGCTCTATCCCGACCTAACACACGTTTATTTTATTTTTTTCATTTTAAAATGTCCAAACCCATTTTCAGGGCTGTCAGGGTGAAAAACAGCATCCCCCTTCCCTTTTCGACCCGCTGCAACCCGCAGCGTGGACCTTCTCCTCCCAGAACTGCCACCCAGCTGTGTCCCCGTGTCCCACCTCCCCTCCATTTGACCCAATCTGCACACCCGGGGGACAGCCCCGCACCCCTAGATGGGGACCTGCCACCTGCTCCTGCTGGGGCCTCTGGAAACAGGGCCGGGTTTGAACTCCAGACAGGGAGGCCGGCCGTTGGACTGCAGCTCTGCTCAGCCCTGGACACTTAGGGAAGACCAGCAGGTGTAGCACCCAGATGCTAAACGCTGAGAGGAAAACTGACGCAGAAGAAGGGAAGGAGTGTGGCTGAGAAGCGTGCATGGGGTGCCACTGCAGAGAGGGTGGCCAAGCGTCTCTGAGGAGGTGACGTTTGTGCAAAGAACCTGACCAGTCAGGGTGTGAGCCAGGTGGGTGCCCCGGGGAAGAGGGTTCCAACCCGGGCAGGGTGTTCTCTCTAGAGTTTTTCATTTCTGTTTTCATTGTGGTAAAATATATTCTATGTAAAATTTGCCATTTTAACCACTGTTTATGTGTTCAGTGCAGTGAGTACATTCCCACTGCTGTGCAACCATCCCCACCATCCATCTCTGGAACTATTTCATCATCTCCCACAAAATCTTTGTACCCAGCCCTGCAGGGTGGCTCAGTTGCTTAGGGCATCGTCCCATACACCAAAAGGTTGTGGGTTCGATTCCCGTTCTGGGCACAGACCTAGGTTGCAGGTTCAATCCCCGGTCAGGGCATGTGTGGGAGGCAGCTGATCGATGTCTCTCTCCCTCTCTCCCTTCTTCCCTCTCTAGAAAAAATTAATGAGGATGTAACATTGGGTGAGGATTTTAAAAAAGGGAGAAAAAAACCACACAAATAACTTTGTACCCATTAAACACTAACTCTCCATTTCTGGCCCCAGCCTCTGTAAAAACCATCCTACTTCCTTTCTCTAAATTTGACTATTCTAATCAGCTCATAAAAGCAGAATCATACACTATCTGTCCTTTTATGTTTGGCTTCTTTCACACAGCATAGTATTTTAAGGTCCATCCCCGTTGTAGCTTATGTCAGAATTTCACTCCTGTTTAAGGCTGAATAATATTCCATTGCCTGGATAGGCCACATTTTGCTTGTCCATTTGTCTGTGGATGAACACTCGGGTTATGTCTACCTCTTGGCTATTGTGAGTAATGCTGCTATGCACACGATGTACAGAAATCTGTTCGAGTCCCCGCTTTCCACTCTTTTTCAGTATATGTATATCCAAAAGAGGAATCTCGGGGTCACGTGGTAATTCTATGTTTCACGTTTTGAAGATCCGCCATACAGTTTTCCACAGTGGCTGCACCATTTTACATTCCTCCCAGCAATGCAGACGGGGTCCAGTTTTGCTACAGTCTCACCCACACTTGCTTTCTGTCGCTTAATTTGAAGGAACAGGAGAAGGCCAGTGTGGCTGGATCCCAGTAGCCAAGAAAGGCAGGGGCAGGAAGAAGGCCGAGAAATCTACCCAGGGGCCCTCCTAATGCCAAAGCTTTAGAAGTTGGAAAATGAGACATGATAATGCACAGTCCAACTCCAAAGCTTCATCACACGGCTGCTCATTAATAGTCTCACAAAACGGGACTCTTGTTTTCACCTCAGCATTACATAAAGCCCGATTTTTATTCACATTTAGACGTACAAACGACCACTCTGTCTGACCACTAGAAGGCCCTGAGTCGTTTCAACCTCCAGCAAGTGTCCAAGCCCCGCCCCCTTCGACGGCCCTGCAGAAGCCGCTCCACTGTGACCTGCAGCGGGGGCCCCCCTCCTTGAGGGCTGCCAAGGCGGGAGGGAGCCTCACTGAGCCGACAGGAGCAGGGTCCCTAGCTCCGGTGCTTGGTTAGCCCGTGGTCTGTCCCCTCCCGGCCGTGTGACCTTGGGAAATACATTTAATCTCATCACACCGTAGTCCTCCCAGCTATACAGTGGGCGTCATAATAATAGGGCCTGTCTTACGGGGTTTCTGTCGGCATTAATGGCGTTAATACACGCAACGTCCTTACAACAGTGCCTGGCACGTAGTAAGTGCCTCAAAAAACAAAAACCAACTATCGTAAATGGTAATTCTCGCATAAATATAACTTCTGCTATTCAGTTATAAATATGCTAGACTGTGATGAACAGGCTGCCTCTGGAACGGCCGATGGTATTCACATGGCGACCACAGCGAGTCCTGTTCCAACTAGTCATGCTCTTAACAGTATCGATGCTCGTGTTTCTACTTCTCCAAAGACAAAGACGGCAGCCACGGCTTCCGGTATGGTTACTCCTGCTGGGACAACTCTTGGCCCCGCCGGCCTGGGCATTGCTGCCACCAAGTGCAGACAGTGTCAGGGGTCCTTAGAGGCGAAGCAGGTGGGAAGGAGCAGAAAAGGACGTTGCTGTCACCGCGGGGCCGCGGCCGGCACGCTGGTCCTTTCTCTCGCATCCTTTGCACTCACCGGTTCTGGGGAAGTTACTTATGAAGTGCCCAGACACGTGGGGCCATTCTCCATGAGGTTGTGCATGTGGGTCTACAGGGATGGGCTGTTTCCTCTGGGCCTGCAAGGTCGGAAGTGACCCGTTACGGCTCCCTGGGGCGCTGGGCGTGCCGCTGCCACCGAGAGTGCAGAACGTCACTGGCTCAGCAGCTCCGAGGCCCGCCAGGCCCCCAGCACGGGGGCAGGGAAGCTCGCTCGCCTTGGGTTCTTGGCCTGTGAATGCATGCCCACGGGATGGGGGTTCCCCACGTGGGGATCAGGTTCGGGCTGGCTCTGAGCCGTCTGGGTCACGCTGTCTCAGCACTCCGGGGGGCCCGTTGGGAAGAGAGGGAGCGTGAACGAAGAGGAATGTGGCCTTTAGAAGCACGAGTCCCTGCTGGGGAAAAGGAACCAGGAAGTAGCCCGTTTGTCACGGGGAAAGCTGTCGCTGGGCTCTGCCTGTTCCCAAGCCCAGGCGTCATCTGGACTTAGTTCACAGTGGGCTTTGGAACGGGGGACCAGTTCATACCCAACGGCCTCAAATGCTTGCAGCCCAAACCTACGGGGACTCGCAAATCAACCTCGGGACCAGAGACCAGCGATGTCTCGTCCCGGAGCTCCCGGTGCCTGCTCCAAAGTAAACACCCGAGCCGTGCGGGCCGGGGAGCCGGGGTCTTTTTCCGTCTCCGCTTCAGAAACGCCATGTGTGCATTATTCCAAACAGGCGCCAGCGCACGAGGCCCTTCTCGCAAGATTGCAAACAGATGGGGCCGCGGCTGTTCGGTAGCTCCCGGGAGCGAGCATGGGAAGGGCTCAGCCAGCCTGCGTCTGGGCGGCGTTCCTGTGCTTCTCGGAGCACAGGTCTGGTCAGGGCTCTCACTCTGCGGGAGCACGAGTCGGCTTCCTGCGTCAGGTGTGTCTGCGGGGGAAGGAAATGTCTCCTTTCACCGCATTTGCCCGTGTTTGCATTCGCTTAGCCCTTGGGCAGCTTGGGAGAGGGGAGGGTTGTGCCAGCCTCAGAGCCCCCCCCCCTTCTGGAGCTGGCAGCATCAGGCTAACGTCCTCATTATAAAGGGGATTAGGGCCCTCCATGGCTCATGGCTCTCCACAGCCTCCTCATCTCACCTCGAGTAACAGCCAGAGCCCTCCCACCACTCTAGGCCCGGCCGCCGCCATCTTTGTCACGGAGTGATGGTCAATTTGCATATTCCGTCTTTATTCGCTAGGATACTATTATTACTATCATGAAATACTAAATTTCATAAAGGTGTTTAGGGAAAGAAGCCTAGTTCTGGACTGATTAGAGACCACAAAATAAAAGAAGTGGTGAGAGACTTAGGTTTGAGAGAGGTGGGTGAGGGTATAAACAGATAGGTATATGGATGGATGAACGGATGGATGCATGGAAGAATAAGAGATATTCACAGAAACTACATTTTTGGAAACCAAGATGCAGACCCTGAGGGGACAGCCGCTATGAACAAGAGAGCATCTACATTAAGTGTTGGCTCCTCCAAAGACCCTCGGGAGGCACTGAGCAGGAGAGGGAGGGAGAGGTGGAAAGAAAGCCAGCCAGTGCCTGGTGGGAAGGGCCTGGGCGCTGCCTAAAGACTTGGCCTTCATCCCAGAGGCACCGAGGAGCCTGGGAGGGAGAGCAAAGGGAGCCGGAGCGAGACAGAAAGCAAACTAAGCCACGTGATCGAATCCCGTTTCTTCCGCTGAATGCAGAGCGAGGGGTCCTGGCACCTGGCTGGTGTCCCTGCTTTCCCTGGCCGAGGAGGGTGGCTGCCTGTCTCCTCCCTGTCTGGGCAGAACATAGGCCCCGGGGTAGGGTGGGTGTGAGGTCATCTGGTTCAGTTCCATCTTCAACAGGCTGAGACCCACCCACCACTCATGCGGGAGCCCCAGGGTGCTGCTCAGGGAGCGAAGGTTCCAGCAGCACAGATAAAGGGAGGGCAGAACAGCCAGGCAGGCTGCCTCCGGTTTCCGAGAAAACCAATCTGAAGCTCTGCTGTAGGCGGGAGGAGGCACTCTCTTTTTCGGGTCTGGCTGGACAAAAAAAGCGAGTCGAGGGGAAAATGATGAGCTCTGGAACCAGGAAGACACAGGCCCAATCACAATTCTGTCGCCAACTGCGTAAATATCTATTTTAGCTCTCCTGGCCTCGGCTTCCTCATCCGGATACTAATGAGACTCACGCCTCAGGAGTTGCTTAAGGCTAATTACAGCAACATGTGAGGAATATCCGGGTGATGACAAGCACATAGCTGATCGTCAGTAGTTCATTTTCCTTCCCTCAACATGCGCTCAGAACCCCCCAAATGGAACCTCGATGCCCCACAATGGGGCTCCGCTCCGCTCCTGGCTGGCGCTGCCCTCTTGCCATTGCCAAGTTCTTCCTCTGAGAACTCGCAAAGCCTGACTTAGCAAGGAGGGGACAGGAAGGGGGGCAATTGGGCTCTACCATAACCAGCAGTGTGACCTTGGGCAAGGCAGTGCACCAGGTTCTACAGAATAGTGAGAGGCATTCCCATCTCAGTGCTGCACCTGCCAGCTGTGTGGCCTTGGGGAGGACACTTAACCTGAGTCTCAGGTGTGTCAGCAGTTACTTGGTGGCTGATGTGAGGATTTACCGTATTTTCCGGCGTATAAGATGACTTTTTAACCCAGGAAAATCTTCTATACACCCAGTCGTCTTATACGCTGGAAAATACGGTATATAGAGAAACTCTTAGACAGTGGCTGGCACGCTGCGCTCACTAAATGTTGATGTGAAACATGGTTTCACCTGCATCTCAATGTGTTCCTCCTCTACCTGCAGCCTAGTGTCAGACGGGTGCTTCATTTGTGTGTGTTTTTACCATAAAAAAAGCATCTGGGAGGGAGGCGGGTCCGTCTCCTGAGAAGTTCTTGTCGTAGACCCAACACAGTTTCCCTGTAGCTTATTTATTTTGCCCTAGTTCAGGTCAGTTTGATAAATATTTACCGGATGGAGATTGTGTATCGGGCTACTTGGAGCATCTGCTATGTGCCTGAATCGGTGCCCAGCGCTGCCTACCTACCACATGCCACTGTACCAGTGTGTCTCTCTTTCACAGATCCTAACGCAGTTTGTAATTATGGGGGGGGGGGGAGAGGAGGGAGGGAGGGAGAGGGAGAGAGAGAGAGAGAGAGAGAGAGAGAGAGAGAGAGAGAGGCTGACTGTGTGATTAATATCTGTCTCTCCCATTAGACCTTGAACTCTATCTGGTCAGGACTATCTATCTGGTCAGAACTGTATCTGTTTTAATCACTACTATAGCCCTAGCACTAGCATACAGTAGGCACTCAATAAATATTTGCAGGATAAAGACACTGTCCCTGGCCCCTATGAGCCCAGGGAGTGACAGGCAGGTGAACTAGTCACTTCCAGGTAATCCGGTAGGTGTAATGGTAGAAATACCCAGGAGAATGGCAAGCATGGATAAGCGGCACCGTGCCCGGCCTGGAGGGAAGGAGAGGTCAGGGGAAGCAGAAACGATGCCTGAGCTAAACCTTGGAGAATGTATGGCAAAATCTGGGAAGGGATGTCCCAGGACGAGAGACTGGCATAAGTAAAGGCGTGGAGGAGTGGATGCAGACATAATAGGGCATGTGGGGACCACAGAGTTGCTAGGAGTACAATGGAAGGTAGACAATGGAGGGGAAGAGGTAGAAAAGGTGGCGGGTGCTAGCTCACTGAGCTCCTTACAGGCCAAGCTTAAGTCCCACGGAACAAATCTAATGTAAAAGCCAGACCAGACAGGTGAGAAAAAAATCACCAAGGCTCCGGGTTTTATTTCCGCAGGGCCCCCCTTCGCAGGTAAAACAGAATCTGGGGTTAGACTACGAATTCCAGCTCTGCCCCCGGTACGCCGTGTGGCCGCGGGTCAGCCACATGACCTCTCTTAGCCTCAGTCTCATCACCTGGAGAATGGGGGGACCTTCCAGTGCCTGCTCTTCAGAGGGTGGTGATGAGGATTAAATGGACGAAGCCACCGGCAGTGCTGATGAGCATGTGCCTGGCACTTGGTGAGCGTGAGCGTGCGAGGAGAGACTCACGGTCACGCCCTCTGAACCCAGGCCGCACCGCTGTCGTCTCTACGACAACGCCATCCGCGAAAATTCTCTCCTGTCACCCTCTAGACGCCCTGAGAGAAGGGGTTCGGGATGGGCTCAGCTTAGGCTGAGCTCTATTCTAAAGTAAGCAGTGCCGCCGTAGAAAGGCTCCGTAAAGACAGGCGCGGCAGGACACACACACACGCACACACACACACGTTCTCAGATGTCAGCCTCTCTTCTCTTTCCCGGGGAAACGCCGCCAGACTGGGTCTGGCCCAAAAGAAGCCAGTTCAAAGCCCAGGCCTGTTCTGTGCCGGCCCCACGCCCCTCCTCAGGAGATCCGGGTCAGGGTGGGCTGGCCATTCCTGAGACAACCTCATGGATTAGTTTCCAGTTTAGCATAGCAGCCAGACAGATTTTTGCGGTGAAGTCATCCAAGTCAATTAAAAGGCGTTTTTCCCCCCGCTGTGAATTCAGAAGTCCCTTTGGTTCGTTCCAGCTTTCTCTGGGATGTTTCCTAATAGGTTCCACCCTGGGTTAATTAATAACCCTTGGTTCCTGCCGAAACGCAGGGGCTGGAATCCTGTAAGCACATCCGGGCAGGGCTGCTTGCTGGCAGGGCTGGGGTGGACCCTGGGGGCTCCCTTCATCAGGGAGCGAGCCAGACCCCAAATAGCGGGGAAGGCAGCAGAGCTGGCAGCCAAGGGGAAGAACGGCCAAGCAAAGGCTGAAGGTCAAAGCCGGAGGGGCGGCGTGAGGAGGGCACGAGCGGGCTGAGGGGGGAGGTCAGGAGCAATCAAGGCTGGAGAGCAGGGAGGTTAGGAGTAAGCTGAAATGTGGGGTGAGGCGTGGGTCAGACGAGTGGCCAGGACTCATCTCAGATGGTGCCTCAGATGTGGCTGACAGTGGCTTTTTAAAAATATACATTTTTATTGGTGTCAGAGAGGAAGGGAGAAGGAGAGGGAGAGGGAGATAGAAATGTCAGTGATGAGAGAGATTCATTGATCGGCTGCCTCCAGGACGCCCCCTACTGGGAATTGAGCCCGCAACCCAGGCATGTGCCCTGATGGGGAACTGAAGCATGACCTCCTGGTTCATAGGTCGACGCTCAACCACAGCAGTCGAGTGAACCGTGGCTTGCTTTTACACATCATGTGGGTATGGTTCCATCCTCTCTATTTTGAGGAAAGTGGGTCATCCCTTCTCTCCTCAAATACGAATCACAGGGATGAAAATGAGGGTTCAAGGGCTGAGACAGAATGGCAGGAACCTACATGCAGGCACGCAGGCCTTTTCCCGAACCGCATGCCCAAACATGATGTTCAAGCATAAGATGCCTTTTCACCCCCAATCCAGAGCCAAGTTCCCAGTCTCCGGGCTCCTGCCACCATTCCCACCCAGTCCATTTTCCTAAACCACTGTCAGCATGGACATCTTAAAATGGAAACATCATCACAGGACTCCGTGGCTTTACAAGTGCAATAAGCCTGGCTGGTGTGGCTCAGTGGTTGAGGGTGGACCTATGAACCAAGAGGTCCTGGTTCGATTCCCCATCAGGGCACATGCCCAGGTTTGGGGGTCCATCCCCAGTAGGGGGCGTGCAGGAGGCAGCCAATCAATGAGTCTCTCTTATCACTGATGTTTCTCTCTCTCTTTCCCTCTCTCTCTGAAATCAATTTAAAAAACCAAAGTGCAATAACTATGTCCCCCTGCCTCTGGGACACGGTTTCTAGCTGCATTGCCTTGCAACATAAGCCCTCCTCACCCCCTCCCCCCGCCCGCCCCCCATAGACGGGTCTCTAGCGGCTGGTCCAGCACCATCTCTCGCCACCCCTTCTCATGCACCGGCACGCTGGTCGTCTTCCCCACGTGTGACAAGCTGAGGTTTAAAGCGCGCTCTTAGGCTGGGAGGCCTGATGTGTACGTCTGCCCCCTGCTCGGCCTGACGCAGTCCATTCTCTCCCCCAAATCCCCGCGGGGCATCGGCTTCTCATGAAGCCTGTCCTAAGAGCGTCCAAGGCAAGTGGACGGTCCCTCTCCTGTGCTCCACGGGGCTCTGCCCCGGCCCTGGGACAGGCCTCCCACCGTGGGCGACAGTGACCAAGGTCTGTCTTCCCGCCCGCGGAGAGCACTGAGAGTGGAGGGCTCCGTCACAAGGCCGGGCGCAGGGCAGGGGCGCAGGGGGCGTTTCGGGAAGGAGGCAGCAGGTTGAGCTAAGACGAGTTAAGTCCTCAGGACGTTCATGGGCTCGTGGAGTTCTCCTTCAGCATTTCCACTCATTTCCACGGGAGGCTCTCGGATCTGATGCTCACGGGCAGGGCCGAGGTCGATGCAGTGGGTGGCAGGGAGGAGGGGTGAGAGCTGCCCAACATGGTAGGTGGAGGCTAAGGCACTAGGCGCTGGACTTCCCAGTGCAAGATGGACTCGCTTCCACCCCCACTGCTCCCTTCTTCTCAGCACTGGCTAGGGTGCGAACGGGTGGGCCGCCCACCAGGGAGGAGGGCCCCAGAGGAGCACCAACTGGTAAAGGGCCCTGTTCATTCAGAATCAGCGGGGCTCCTCCAGCTGTGTATCCATGTCCCCCCACAACTCCTCCCTGTGCAGGGCCCTCCATGTCCCCCCACGCCTCCTCCCTGTGCAGAGCCCCCCATGTTCCCCACACACCTCCTCCCTGTGCAGGGCCCTCTGTGTCCCTGACACCCTCCTCCCTGTGCAGGGCCCTCTGTGTCCCCGACACTCTCCTCCCTGTGCAGGGCCCTCTGTGTCCCCCACACCCTCCTCCCTGTGCAGGGCCCTCCATGTCCCCCACACGCCTCCTCCCTGTGCAGGGCCCCCCATGTTCCCCACACACCACCTCCCTGTGCAGGGCCCTCTGTGTCCCCGACACCCTCCTCCCTGTGCAGGGCCCTCCATGTCCCCCCACGCCTCCTCCCTGTGCAGGGCCCTCTGTGTCCCCCACACCCTCCTCCCTGTGCAGGGACCTCCATGTCCTCCACACCCTCCTCCCTGTGCAGAGCCCTCCATGTCCTCCACACCCTCCTCCCTGTGCAGAGCCCTCCATGTCCTCCACACCCTCCTCCCTGTGCAGGGACCTCCATGTCCCCACACACCTCCTCCCTGTGCAGGGCCCCCCCGTGTTCCTCAC
This sequence comes from Eptesicus fuscus, assembly GCF_027574615.1. Taxonomy (NCBI): domain Eukaryota; kingdom Metazoa; phylum Chordata; class Mammalia; order Chiroptera; family Vespertilionidae; genus Eptesicus; species Eptesicus fuscus. The sequence goes on from NC_072479.1 coordinate 97,899,812, forward strand.
ATGCCTCCTCCCTGTGCAGGGACCTCCATGTTCCCCACACACCTCCTCCCTGTGCAGGGACCTCCATGTCCCCCCATGCCTCCTCCCTGTGCAGAGCCCCCCGTGTTCCTCACATGCCTCCTCCCTGTCCAGAGCCCCCTGTGTCCCCCACATGCCTCCTCCCTGTGCAGGGCTCTCTGTGTCCCCCACACACCACCCTCCCTGTCCAGAGCCCCCCGTGTTCCCCACACGCCTCCTCCCTGTCCAGAGCCCCCCTTCCTCTCCCCTCCTCCCCCCGTATCCTGTTCAGGACCCTCCTCTGGGTCAGCGGTTGCCCGCACTCCATCCTAGCCCAGGCCCTCCCCACGGAGAAAGCTTCTTGCAGGTAAACGGAGGAAACGAGGACTTCATGACCAGAGCGTTAGACTAATTCATTTGCTATGGACACCATCGGAAGGGACGAGTGGCTTCTCAGAGGAGGAACAAAGGCCGCACTGGCCGGCGGGGAAGGCAGTGGGAGAACACGGCAGGGCGATGGGGGCCTGGGTCTCACACTTTGGATTCAGCAGTGATTTGGTGCGTGTGCTGGGTCCGGTCACGTCCCCTCTCTGACCCTCTCAGCTGTTAAACAAGGAGGTTGGAGGACATGGTCCTCAAGGCCCCTTTCCGGCTCCACCTGCTGTGATGGCACCACATCCTCCCTTCCCTCACGCGTCGCCCAGGAACACCGAACACCCTGACCAGGACCTCTGCTGTCTGCCGGCAACGAAAAGCCAGAAGCTGACCCAAGTGCCAGCGAGGGCCGCATGTCACGGGCAGTATGACTGGACATAGATGGAAGTAGAAAGCATTCACATTAAAATACAGCGTTGGCCTTCTCCCTCTTCCTGGGGTTCCCCCTGTCCCTTCCCATCTCATCCTGCTCTTTTGATCCAGGAGAAATGACCAATTCTCATGAGACGCTCTTCTAGAAAAAGACTCCTCCTAATGGCTCACCCTCAGCACCTGGTGCTTCTGGCTGAGTAAGAACTTTTTCTATTTCGTATTCCCCCAACTCCATAGCGAACTTCTTCGGGACATGGCTTATAACATTTTCATTTCTGAATAATCCCCGAGACCGACGCCTAGAAACCACGGCGGGCCATGTGTGTTTAATCGTGTGAAGGCGATTGTAAAAAACAGCTGCAATACTCACATAGCACGTTCCACATACTTAGCGTCTGCTCGGAGCGCTCCAAATGGTGTGTTCTGTTCCAATCTCACAGCTCTAGAGGTATCTGTTACGATTACCGCTGTTATTTTAACTTCACATTTGAGGAAACTGAGGCACAGGGAAGTCGCATCACCCGGGAAGTGGCAGAGCCAGATTCCCACCCAGGGGGGCTGGGGCCAGAACCGGAGCTAATATACTATCCGTGCTGTCTGAGACGCGCGGTCCCACCGCAAGACAAACAGGGAACACCACCTCGGGGGAAAACAGAGAAGAAACAGAATCCTTAACAGGGGACGGTGCGGCAGGAAGCCAGAAACATCAAATGCGGAGTCAGCACCGTTCGGTGGAGGCTTTTTGCTAGAAGAACATCTCAGAGAATTTGTAATTTCTCCAGTAGACCCAAAGAGCAGGCGAGAGCCCTGGCCCGGGGGCTCCGTTGGTTGGAGCATCATCCCACGCACCGAAAGGCTGTGGGTTCCATTCCTGGTCAGGACACATATCTAGGTTGCAGGTTCGATCCCCAGTTGGGGCGTGTGCGAGAGGCAACCAATATATGTTTCTAACATCAATGTTTCTCTCTCTCTCTCTCTCTCTCTCTCTCTCTCTCTCTCCTCCCTCTTTCTCCTTCTCCCTCTCCCCCCACCTCCTCTCTTTCCAGAATCAATGGAAACATATCCTTGGGTGAGGATTTTTTAAAAAAGAAAGAGCAGGGTGACATAGAAAAGGACAGTGGGGACCCGAGGAAGAAGGAAAGGCCAAAGCTGGATGCAGACAAGTTCAAGACCCAACAGACACTCTGACAGATCTACTCAGTTAGGAGCCAGGACCCTGGCATCGGCTGAACCGAGGTTCAAATGCCAGCTTCCCCGCACTTACTAGCTGTGCGACCCTCCCAGGGCAATTTATTTAAGCAAACTGAGCCTCAGTTTCCTCCTCAACAGGCATGTGTGGGTTCAATGAGTTAGTGCACGGGAACCCCGCCATGGCCCTGAGCACACAGTGCATGCTCAATGCCAGTTTCCTGCCATCACCATTGCTATCTCTTCTCCATCTGCCTATTGGCTCCTTAAACTGGTGAGCCTAAAAATGGATCCAGGATGGAGATACACCCACATTCATCAAGGCCATGGTTGAGAGAAACACTTGCTTCTCCGATGAGTTATGTTTCGGCGAGTCCACCCTAGTGGCCCACCTGCTTTTTTTATTCCTCCAGCTGGTTCTGAGATTTGAAAAGAAAGAGGCTTCCATGGAGACCTGCACGCTTTTAAAAAATAATACAAAACAGAACGCCTGAGGTCAGGGTACGCCAAGCCAAACAGATAAATCTTGCAGGACTGTGTTAGCAAAACAAGGCTTAGTGGATCAGAGCGGGGAGAGTTCTGTGGGGCTCAGCCTGCAGAGAAGCGCCAAGCTCTGGTGAGCTTCAAACATAAGGAGGCCACAGGGGAGGACCCGATGATGGAGCACTGCAGAGTTCCGCTCCAACACTTGGGCTGCATCCGGGAGAGCATCCTGGGCAGGACGGACTCCAGATCCATGGACCTGGAGCGTCTTAGGACCCCAGACCAGAAGGCCCCTGTGGACCATCCATGCAACCTCAACGAGGGTAATTTGGCAAAATTGATCAGAATTATAAATGCCCTGGGAGGTAGACTCTGAGATGGACATTAGGGAGTGCTCTGGGGAAAGGGGAGGAAGTGGGTCTGGGCAGAGGAGCAGTCGGCCTTCACAGCAGTCTCAGCAGGGGCCTTGGCCAACTCCACAAGGAGCTCGGAAGCTGGGGTGGCGCTTCAGAGTTGTCCCAAAGTGGGCTCAAGGGGTGAGGTCTTTATACCCTGTGCCAGCCAGTCACGGAGTGCAGCTGCCCCAGGACAGAGATGTGACCGTGGGCAAGTCCTTCACCCCTCAAGGTGCACTATGGCACTCACTACCTGCAATACTTTTGGAGCTAGTAGCTGTATTTCTAGGAAGGAATCCTATGGCTACACTAGCAAATGACACACATCTAGCCTTATTCGTAACAACAAAGCTATGGACAATACCCTATGGTATGTCCATGTGAGAGTACCCTAGGCAATCATGAACAAGAACGAAGCAGCTCTGCACACACTCTCATGGAATAAACTCCCAGGTGTGTGAAGAGTCAGGAAGCAGAAGAGTCTGGATAAGAAGGGTGTGTGTGTGAATGTTGAGCCGCTAAAGGGGTGGACTGTGCCACTCAGCCCCACGCCCAGATCCTTCTGTAGTCTCTCCCACCCCAGGGGCTGAAAGCCTAAATCTACACTTCCCAGTTCATTTCTACCAATAGCAGGCAGTTGCGTAAAAGTTGAAGCTAGGACGATGGTAGCAGCCCTCCTCTGTCACTTCTAGCAGGTGCTTAACCTTTCTGAGCCTCAGTTTCTTCACCTGCCAAGTGGGGAGAGCCACCGTGCCCACCCCGAAGGGGCTGAAATAAGATTATGCGGGCAGAGTGATTGAGCCCATCTGTTTGGTTATTGTTCTTGGGTCTGCAACACTGGCCGGAAAATACAGCGGATCAGAGGAGGGCTCTGAAGTCAGACGGCCTGGGTTTACAAACAGGCTTCTGCCAATCATATACGTCGGCGACCTTGGGAAACCACGCATTCCCTCTGAGCCTGCGTTTCTGTAGGATGGAGGCAATGCCAGCGCCCAGGCCAACAATAGAAAGTATGAAGTCTTAGCATGTAAGTGCTCAACAGGTGACAGCTATTACTGTTTTCAACCACTCATGCAGGTGGTAGATATCTGAAAAGAGTAGACTGCGTCCTATTAAGACCTCTTTTTCTGGACTCAACATCTCTAGTTCCTCACACCGAGCCCCTTTGCTCATAGAGGCCAGTCCTCTCCCTCCAATCACTCTCCACAGAAGGCATTCCAGGTTGCATTCCCCGAGCTGGGTGACACTAGAGTCTGGCCAGCATTGTGTGTGTGTGTGTGTGTGTGTGTGTGTGTGTGTGTACCATCACCTCCCTGTATTCTAAATGTTGTCCTTCAATGATGCAACCTGAAGTAGCATCAGGTTTGGGGGTATTAACAATCATAACCATAGTTCATTGAGCACTTACTATATGTGCCAGGGACTATGCTAAGCATAATGGGTACACTGACTCACTGAATCTACACAGTAATTCTAGGGGCAGAAATTATTACTCTCACTTTGCAGGTGAGGAAACGGATGCTTAGAGATGTTGTAAGTGGAAGGTCAGCACAGCTAAAATATGGGGGAGCTGAGATGCCATCTCTAGTTATCTTAATGTGGAGCCACAATCTTAACCTCCGCCCCATACTTCCTCCCACAGACTTTAAGAACTTACTCAACTCAAATCTTAGGTCTATTCTTTTCTTCGTGGGATTTTAACAAACGAAGTCTTCCCAATCCTGCTCCTCTTCAGCTGAGTTTTTGAATAAGACCCTATAGCGTATCCCCACTCAGTTTGATTGCATCAAATTTAATCCCATTCAGCTTCAAGTCACTGGCAAATGCAATTTGGTAAGTCGCTGTTAAGGAGGAGGAAGAGAGCAAAGCCGTCTTTGACAAGCCATTAGATAAATTTCTCTCAAGCAGTCATTTCCTAATGGGGGTTATGCTTGACCTGCCACCCTCCCACCAAACTGAATTAACATCCAACCTCCATTTCTCTATCTCACTGACAATTACTTCTTAAAACATCATACGGTGTTTATGGTCAACATCTACAGCTAAGATCCATCCCGAGGAAGGTTGCCCAGGAAGAATTGTGGATGGAAGGCAAGTGGGTATGAGAAAATAAAATATGATGGTCTTGAGTGTTAAAAAAAATTTTAAGGAGAAAATCCCATCTTTCCTTCCAGAAGACACTTAAGGTGAGGAGATATATAGTTTGAGGACAAAAGTTGAATAGAACTCCAACCAACAGCCTTCCCTGGGACCCACACACATCTATCTAACCCCATCCAACCCTGGTATCACACAAGGACAGGACTCAGGGGAGCCACTGGCATTTGTGAGAAAATCATCTTCTCTTGCCTTTCTCTCCATCGGCTGGAGGAAGGCACTGTCGTTTTGGTACTAACACTGAGGGAAGACTGACCATGTAATTTCAGCCTTTTCTATTAGAGAAGAATGAAGCCCAAGGCTTGTCTCATGAGCCCTAGTCTGCTAGTCTCACGGAACTGTGAGTCCACTTGATATTAATCCATTCATCAACCCCATCACTAGTCCCACTGAGGGGTGACGTACACCTGTGGAGACAAAGACCCTTTGCCTCAAATATAAACAGAGGAGAGCTTGGCATGCCAAGTGCCCTGGCCAGAAGCTCTCAGGCCCTGCTAGGACACTGCTGTGAGGCCCTGCAGAGCCCGCAGGGCATTCTGGGTAATGGAATGCAACACGATGCAGTTCCCCGCCACGGGCCTCCTCGGGGTGTCTTCACTTCTGGCTCTGCAAGCGCTGAGGCAAGCAGTTTCTGAACTGGGGGGGAAGGGTGGAGAGAAGGGGCGGAGGCTTCCTCTGGGCCAACCACAACTAACTCATTCACTCTGTCCAGCAAAACTCAGACGGTCCAATTATCTGGTTAATTTGGCCCTTAGTTGGGAGACAGGCTTCCAAAATGGGGGGAGGCCAGCTCAGACTAAACAGTGGCTTTCATCCTAAGTCTTCTCCCAAGCGCTAGAGGATGCATATGAGATTCCTGGGGGATGCTGATGTGACCCACCCATTGAACCAGATGGGGAAATGACAGACAATTGAGATTAAGATGGGGTTTAGGACGGCATGTTTTCCATGGAAAAATGTCCAAATGACCTGCTAATTGGTCTCCTGGCTAATTTGCCTTCTGGCTTCCATGGAGGGGGATGGCTGGAAATGAGGCGGACTCTAAGTTAGCCAATGTTTTCCAGTGGGATGGTAGCCCTCTTACACTGGCTGAGGGTCCCCAGAGCCCCAAAGGGAGGTATTCTTAGGGCAATTCCCTCGGATGCTCCTGCTCTTTGGTTTCATTCCCATAAGCTTGGCCAGGGGAGGCACTGACATAAGAATAAAATTAAAACGTGCCTCTGAGGTTTTCACAAATGGGATCAGACAAGGCTATCGAAGCTGGCAACCGAGCAGCTAACAGATGGTTGATGGAAAACTCTGATTTTTGAAGGGAGATTAAGGAGCAGTGATTTATCTCTGTTGGAAACTGACAGCCTGGAATCTGTGGAACCTAGAAGTGATTCAGCCAGCGAATATCTGCTTCAGTCCTAGTATGTGCCAGGCCCTGTGCTACTTGAGAATGAGATCCAAACAGCCAGGGTCCCTACCCTCATGCAAGTCATCCGGCATCTACATACGTGGTTCGACACTCAGATAAGGGCCAGAAAGGAAATGCTGGGAACAACCAAGTTACCTGATGGAGATCAGGGTGTGAGGGCTTAGAGGAGGAGTCTCTGAAGAAGGGATTTTAATGTTAACACTTCTAAGAATCTAACTTGCTTTTTAAGAAAGATCCCTCTGGCTTTAGTACAAAATATAAGTTGGAAGTGGGTGAAAAGATGGAGTTAGGAGGCCGCTGAACAGGAAGATTGGATGAGAGTGGATGATGGTTCAGCCAAGAATCTGGGCAGTGGGGATGGAGAGAAGGGAACAGACTAGAGAGAGGGGGGCTGCAGAGTCAAAAGGATCTGGTCATTGAATGGGCGTATAGCAGAAGGAGAGGGAGGAATCCAGAGACCATAGATTTCTGGCCAAGATAGAAGGTAGACCTGGCCCTGTTCACTGAGAGAGGAAATGGGATGATGAGTAGGTTGGGGTTGGAGAACATCATGCGTCCTGCTTTGGAGTCAACCAAACTGGATTCCCCACTATTGCACACCCTTCCCTTCTGGCCTTCTTAACTTTGCTCACATCGCTTCCATCTCAGACTCTCCTCACGTTGCCACCACTTGTTGACAGCATATCCATCCTTCAAGACCCATTGCAAATAGGACCCTCTCCTCAAAGCCACTCCTGACTCCCTCAGCTCGTGTGGCCTCTGCTGCCCACAGTGCTAAGTTTGGACCTCTCTTTCCGGGGTCCCACCCATGTGGAGGCTCTGGGAAGACTTACCTTGCCTCCTTTTCTAGACCACAAGCTTTTGGGGACAGAACCTCTGCTTCTATAGCCTCGCTCCCCACATTAGCTAGTAGCATAATTGACGTTCGACAAATATTTGTTAAGTGAACGAAAATAACCTGCTCTTTGCCATGGGAGGAAAACCAGTTGACACTGGACGGACTTGAAAGCCACAGGATCAAATTGAAATTCAAGTTGTAGGAGTTTTAATACTAAGCCAACTCAAATGAGATGCTCAGAAAGGTTTCTGTTCCTCAGCACATCAAACTCAGAGTATTGGAAAAGTCACACCCCTCTCTTCTATTTATTGCACTTTTCTGAGATGATCCCATAGCAGGGACCTTTCCTATATTATTAACTGTTTGCCTTTGGTGATGGTGATGATGCTGATGATGATGATGATGATGATGATGATGATGATGATAAAAGGGTGACATTTACTAAGTGTTGGGATGTGCCAGGCACTGTTCTAAGTACTTTTCATGGACTAACTCATTTGATCCTCACAGCCACCCTATAAGTTGATGCTATCATTACCCAATTGTACACACGAAGACACTGAGGTGCAGACAGCTTAGGCCACAGTTAGTTGGGATTTGAACCTAGAATCTGGCCCCAGAGCCCATGCTCTGACATGCTAAGGCCAAGCGCAATTAGGTTCAAGTCCTAAGTTGGCCACTGACTCCCTATGTAGCCCTGAGCAAGTCCGTGTTTCTATCCCCACGAAATGAGGGAACTGAGTGTTGATATTCTTGCTAATTCTAAGAGCCAGTATTCAGGATTCTAATCTCCTTTAAAGCTTTAAGTAATTTATCCCAACAATGATACCAAAAAAAAAAATGATACAAAGACATTAAGTCACGTGCCCAATACCCAGAAAATGAGGGTGCCAGGATTAAAAAAAATAGTGCTCCCAGCCCAAGTAGTTCCATGCATCAGAAACCATGGCAGGGGTGTGGGAAAGTGGAATAATGGAGCGGATGGGCCTTTGGGCTCCCCACACCTATTTCTATCAGAGAAGCTCTACTTGTCTCTATTTTGTAGAATGGGCTCCTACTTAAGATATCCTTAGAATTGGGAAGGTTCACCTGCTAAAACAAGAAGGGTGAAAATCACTGGACTAAATAATTCTGGAATTTAATGAGACCCCCAGGTATAAGCCAGGACTTTTCTGGTAACCTTGGTTCATTATAGCCACATAAGCTTGGGGTCTACGGTTGCTCCTGGGAATGGCTCCAGCTGTAGAAAAGGTCAGCGTGACAGTGATAAGGACTCCACTCCAACCTACCTGCTCCACTCGGATCTCAATCTCTCCGTTCACCTTCTTTCCTTGGAAATACTTGGCCCTGTAAAGGAAAGGAAGGCATTTCTGAGTAAGGATGCAGACTGCTTCACCCTTTCTCCCTTCTCCCAAAGGCTTTATTGCCCCCAGAGGTGGGTATCCAGGCACATTCTCTACCAACGTGCTCTGACATGACCACTGATTTCCTCAGTATTTATGCGTATTATGTGAGAGGCAGGGAAGAGTACTGATGGGAGAGCTGGAGACTCAGGTTCTCGTTCTGCCAAAGTACTTGACCTTCTTGAGTCTCTGTTTTATCCTAACAGGAAGAAATGAGTACCTGTATGCTATACTTCTAAGGGTTATTTTAAGGATCAAATGAGATAAAGAATCCTACATAAACAAATAGTGCAGAATTATTTTATTGAGTTATACCCTATGTATTTCATAAAGGACTTGTTAAATTGATCTCTCCATTTACTTCTCAATTTGTCCATGTGTCCAGTGAAGTGGACCTTATCTGCTCCTTTGTTCATCCCTCCATCTATCCATCCACCCATCACCCATAGGCCCATCATCCATCCATCCATCCATCCTTCCATCATATTCCCTCCACACCCCTGTGTCTATCTTCCCATTACCAGTAAACAGCATCCCATCTACTCATTACTCAAAGCAGAAACACAGACATCATTCTTCTTATCTCTTTCTCTCTCCCTATCCCCACTGATTCTATATTCCAATTATCTCTCAATCCACCCACTTGCCCACTTTTCTCTAAAAACACCCTAGTCTTGGCCTCCTTCACCTCTCTTCTCATATGGATTCTCTTGTCATCCTTTACTTTTCTTTCATAACACGTAATACAAGTATAATTAGCAACTGCGTTTAATAATACCTGTGCCCCTCTGCAGGATAGGCAGTTCTTCGAGGTCAGGAACAAGCTACCTTATTCGTCATTCCATTCCCATCACCTACCAGACTGCTTCACACACAGCAGGAGCTCCATTACTATTTGTTGAATGATTAAATAATTGAAGGTAGATTTTAAAAAAACAACACTTGTTTTCTCTGCAACAGGCTATAACCCGTCGTCTTTCTCATTGAAAGCTTACAACCACCACCGCGAGGTAGGGGTTTATTATTTCCTATAGACAAGGACACTGAAACCCAGAGAGATGAAATACTGTGCCTACATAGCTTGAGTGCTGGCCTTTGAATTCCACACCTATGTTTTTGCTTGACCCTGAAAAATAGCAGTGAATGTTGGGGTGTCCTGGGTTTAGATGTCTTCCCACAAAGCAAAAGTAACAGAAGTTTCCATTTGCTCTTTTTGTTGTTGTTGTTAATCCTCACCTAAGGATATTTTTCCATTGATTTTTAGAGAGAGTGGAAGAGAGGGAAAGAGAAAGAAAAACATCAATATGAGAGAGATACATCCATTGGTTGCCTCCCTCACATGCCCTGACCAGGGCCAGGGATCAAGCCTGCAACCAAGGTACATATTCTTTTTAAAAATATATATGTTCTTATTGATTTCAAAGAGGAAGGGAGAGAGAAAGAGATAGACACATCAATGATGAGAGAAAATCTTTGATTGGCTGCCTCCTGCATGCCCCACACTGGGGATCAAGCCCGAAACCCAGGCATGTGTCCTTGACCGGAATTGAACCTGGGACCCTTCAGTCCGCAGGCCGATGCTCCATCCACTGAGCCAAACTAGCTAGGGCGAGGTACATGTCCTTGACTGAAATTAAACCTGAGACCCTTCAGTCCGTGGACTGATGCTCTATCCACTGAGCAAACTGGCTAGGGCCCATTTCCCCTTTTTAATTGTTGATGAAATGAATAGTTCTTAGTCACTTGCTGCAATCTCACCACGTTAAGCATTTCCATAAATCTTTTCTGGGGCATAGACAGCTCTTTGATCCCAACCCATTTTCTTCTTTTACACAGTGAGAGAGTTTATAGATTGGCGCACACACACACACAAAAATGTATATCCCAACTCCCCATCTAGGTATGGCCATGAGATTGAGCTCTAATCAATAATTTGCAATGATTACATTCAAGAATCTCCTTAGTTTCTCTTCTTCCATTCTTTTTCCTGGAACATCAATGCTGCCATCTATTCTTCTCATCCTTTCATTTGCGGAGGAAAAGAATGCTTTCGACATAGACATCATTCTTCTTACCAAACTTCAGTCTGTCTGCTTCCAAAGTCCACCTACACTTCGCCGATGCTGTGGAGTTCATCGCTTTCCAACATAGCCCGCATCTCTAATGGACAGCGCTGCTATTAACCTCCCTTTTCCTTACAATGTTCACAGGCTCTGATGTCACCGAGGCAGGAGTTTAGTGGGAAAAGGAGCAAGATTTTGTTTTTCTTTCTCCCAGGATGGTCTTATACAAAATGTGTGTAAAGCCAGCCTCATGCAAAGGGAGCCTTCTCCCTAATTTGTGGATTTTATCACGAATTCTTAAAGACAGTGTCGGCAAACTCCAGGCACTGGGATAAGCCCATCTCTGATGTTTTGTGGGGCCCGGGGCAAAAGAACAAATGGAGGACTATGAGACCTCCATTAAGTATATAAAATTGATATATAAAGCTAGCAAACATTTAAATAAAACCCGTCGATCTGGTCTTCCTTTCATAACAAATACAGTTGCATCATTTCCTGGAAGAGTCAGAATTTAAACTTCTCAGAATTCTGTGCTGCAGACGCTGGGGCTGCTTGTGCGGGCTTGAGGGCAGCCCAGGCCACACGGCCAAGCTTTATTCTCTCACCCACACTCCCATCCACAGTTGTCCCTTGGCCATGCCTTGGGAGGATGGATCAGAGAAGTGGCCTACCCAGGCTCTGGAATTGGGCATGGTCCCTTTAGGCAGGAAACTCTAGACTGCACGGCCCTAAGGGAGCCATTGGCAGGGCCCTCCTTTGCTGTCAGGAGTGGTATTTCAGGTAAGGGCCACGGCAGGACTTAGATCAAGGGTCCCTCTAGATTGGGTAGGAGTATTGGGCGAGCCTGGGACCTGGGGGTGGTTATCAATGAATGCAATCACTGGAATACTGAAGAGAGCATGGATTTGGAATCATACAGGCTTCAGCAAAAGCTCAGCTCTGCTATTCACTCACCACGGACTTAACCCAACTAGGTCCTCGTTTCCTTGTTTGTCAAGTGGTGATTCCATCTACCAGTCAAGGTTGTGGTGACAAAGTCACTTGGTCTTTTCTGTAGTAAGATAGAGTGTCCCGGGCTCCAGGCTGGACCACCTGGCGGCAATCCCAGCTCAATCATTCCCTTGCTCCATGACCTTGGGTTACTCTTCAACCTTCATGTGCGCCAGCTTCCACGTCTGGGACATGGGGATAATCACAGTAGCTATTACACAGGCTTGCTGTGAGGATTAAACAAGACCAGACTTATAAAGCACTTAGAACAGCTCCTGGCACATAGTAAGCTCCAAAGTCTACAGCCCAGGGCCCAAAACAGAATCAACAAAAACAACAGAGCCCAGCTGGTGTGGCTCAGCGGTTGAGTGTAGACCCAGGAACCAGGAGGCCACTGGTTTGATTCCCAGTCAGGGCACATGCCTGGGTTGCAGGCTTGATCCCCACTGGAGGGACGTGCAGAAGGTAGCCGATTGATGTTCTCATCAATGTTTCTATCTCTCTATCCCTCTCCCTTCCTCTCTCTCTAAAAATCAATAAAAACAGATTTAAAAAAAAACAACCATCAACAACAGAGAACTACTGAGTGTTCTCTGTGCCTGTGGGTGTCATGTGGCAGGGACCCACAAATAAACGAAACGCAGCCTTACCCTCACGGAGGTTACAAGACTGAATCGGTATTCCTCTCACTCTGATCTGTCCCATCGATGCAATAAGGGATGGATGATGATAATGATAATAGATAAGTAGCATCGATAACTAAAGCCTCAAGCCTTTCACATCCCTCCTTCGATTTGACCCTAATGTCACCCCTGAGAGCAGGGAGCAGTCCCCAAAAGGGAGGGAGGGAGCAGTCCCCAAAAGTTCCATACGGAGAAGTCCCTGCTCAGTCCCACAAAACCTCTAAGTGGCAACAGTGAATTGCCCCTTATGCTTTAAAAGATCTTGGGGATCCAGACCTTGATTTGAGGGGTTCAGTCCAGACCCTGTGGGTCCTCCATGAGCTGGACCCTGCTGACCTATGGCCCGTTTCTCCTCCACTTTTCCGCCCACCACACGGACACTCGACTTTCTGCAATTCCTTCAACACGTCCTCTGAGCCTCCGCACGTGTGTTCCCTCTGCTTAGGATGGCCTCTGCATGCTGCCTCTTTCTCACTCCAGCAAGTTTTCCTTGAAAGCACCCCCCTAACGAGGCTGGTTTAGGTGTCACCCTTCTAGGCTCCCACAGTGTGCTGTCCTTAACCATTACAGTAGGGATCTCCCTGTGTTGTAACTACCCATTGCTTGTCTGTCCCCTGCCCCCATACACCTAGTCTGTGAGAGCCTGGAAACCCGCAACTGTGTCTCGGTGCTCACCGAATCTCAGCATCCGGCACAAAGGGCCCGGGCCCAGGGCACGTGTTTAACAAATGTTTGCTGACTGGGTAAATGCATCCTGTCTCACGTCTTCCAGGGATAGGCCATAGGACATCCAGTCCTGGAGACACGTTACTGCCATCTACTGGTACACTGGTGTAATACACTTACACATCCACACCAACTAGGATGTGGGGTCAGACTGTGCAGTGACAGGCAGCTGGCAGCCCTCGCCTTGATTCTAACCTGGACCTCAGAGCACTTTGTTCCCCACCAGTACCACCCAGGTCGCTCTGGCCTTCCAAGCCCTCACCTTCCCGGGAGGAACACTTGTCTTGCCCATCTCCGGGATGTTCACCGCAGGGCCTGGCAGACAGAGGCAGGCTGCAGCGGAGGGTCAGGCGGTCCATCCCCCTGCCTGGCCGCGAGTCAGAAGTCTGTCTCCTGACGGGCCACACAGACTGCTGCCTCCTTGCCGGGGGGCTCATTCAGGCTGGAGCTGCCTGAACAGCTCTGTCTGGCAGAGGGACGGGTAGGGATGGTCTGGAATTCTAGATGCCGTGGGGGCTGGGGTGGCTGCCTCCAGAATTGCCCGGCTGTTTGACCTCGGGGAAAATGGACAGCCCCAGTGTGCCGAGGGCTCTGTCTCCCTCACGCAGACCTCTTCCTGATGCCCTACTAATGTTTATTCTCATAACGAGCTCCCTGATCATCCTGGCCAATCAGTCAAGCCCTTGGCCTTGGGGAGGAGGAGGGGGCAGCTCTGACTCCACCAAGCTTCCATCTCTGTGGGTGGTCTCCTAGTTTACAGCCACATCAGAGGCACCAGGAAGGAGAATATTATAAAAGCGGCGCTGCCTGGGGTGGGAAACCCCGATTCGGGGAGGCGGGATGTGGTGTGTGAGAAAGATTTATGAGGAGCGGGTACCGAGGCTTTCACGGCTGCAGCAGGGGCGGGAGGATGAGGAGAATTAGCACAAACAGGATCCACCTGCGTCCAAGCAGCACCGTCCCAACAACTCCGCCTGGATGTAGAGTCACGGAGGCTAGGCCTTGGCAATGCCCTCCCCAGGGAGGCGGGGTCAGGGTCGGTCTGTCTCAGGCACAGCCATCTTCCCACTGGTCGCCCGGTTGCGGGAGGGGTGGGGGAACAGGGAGGCAGGAATCGGTTCCATTAGATTTTCATGTTTCTAGTGCAACACGTCAGTGGCCTGGACAGAAGGAGGGGGAGGCGGATGACGGATGAGGGACCACGCAGGAGACCGCTGAGGTGGACACACACAGGTCTTTCCCAATTAGCAGGACAGGGAGAGTCACATGGCCGTTTGGTGGCTGAATGAATATTCGTCCAAATTCAGAGATCCAAATCCAGCGCCATTATTTACCCCCAGAACAGCTAACCTCCTGGCCCCTTCCCCCTGCCAGAGGACCCTCCAATGATGGGCAGCCTCTCCTTTTAGTTTGGGGGCTCCAGTGGGTTTGGAAAGGGAGAGACCCTCTGAGGGTAACAGGCCCCTCGCACCTGTGCAGGCATCTGTGGAGGTAAGAAACCGAGACCTATTAGGGCCCCAAGCCACAGGATGTGACAGACATCCCCTCGTTGGCTGCTGACAACAATAGGGAAGGAGATTTTTGTGGCTATGCCGGGTCACAATTCACATCATCTATTCGCTCCCTCATTGTATCACTATTGACTGAGGCCCATAGGGACTGGGCACCCTGCTAGGCATGAAGGGAAAAGCTGATATAGTTTCTGCTCTTATGGAGCTAACACGCTCTTAGAAAAGTCATAAAACTAAACAGGTGAAAAAGAAATGATGAGCACTATGAATAAAATGCATGAAGCGATAGAGGATACATGTGAGGAGCAGGCGGGCTCTTGAATTACGTTGGTCAGGGAAGGCACTTGCACTTTTATTGACCATCTGCTATATGCCAGAGCCTGCAGGCTCTAAGGAAACAAGGGTAAAGATAGCATAACCAGAGGAAGAGACATATAAATGGATGATAACCACACAGGGCATTAGCCCAAAGATCCCAACCCAGTCTGAGGCCCAGTTCATTCATCAATCCATCCAATGTTTGGTACTATTCTTTGCCAGGGCCGCGGGCCTTGAAGATGAATGCGAGAGGGTCTGGATGTGTGTGTATGTGTGAGAAGAGGAGAAATGAGTTAGGTAGATGCTGTGGGCACCCAGGGAGGGCGATGAATTTTCCTGGGGCATGTCCCTCAATGTATAGGAAAAATGAGCAATAGGCATGGAGTGGGAGGTCTAGATTTGAGTTGGTAGCTCTAGCACTGGTTGTATGATTTTGGACAAGCCTCTACTTCTTCATCTGTAGAATGGGGATAAGAGAATCTACCCATAGGGTTGTCATGAGAATTAAATGAGGATGCAGAATTAAATGAAGACCTGCTAGCAGGTGTGCTGCTCACCTGTGGGCTGCTAGGGTGGAACCTCACTTCTCTAGGTAAAGAGGGGGGGTGGGCACCACCAGCCTCAGAGATAGACCCAGGTCCTGTCCAGCTCTGTTTATTTCCTAGCCCTGCCTGACACAAACGTCAACCTTTCCAAGTCTCAGTTTTCCTTGTACACGTAAGAACATGAGTATGTCTGCTATAAGTCCCCCGTGAATGACCTCCCTGACACATGGCAGGTGTTTAATGTCATCTCTTCCCCTTCTGTCCGTTGAGGGCTGAGTTCAAGTGATGGGTCATTTTCTCACTCCAAGAGGAGGAAGGGGGCAGTATCTTTCTTGCTCTGAATGGACCTCCTGCTTCATGTCCAGTGTGATGGAGCCCTGCCCTGGCTGCTCCCTGGCACAGGCCTTTAGGGTAAACAAAGTCATCAGCCACCCACTCCCTGTGACTGCAGAGATGGGCTAGAACGTCATCTCCAAGTCCCTACCCCTCTCCTCTCCAAAGACACAACACTGTGTCACCCTCATTCCCACAGATATCTGAGTCCACAACGTGCATTCCGCCAAAAGGGTTAACATTTAGAAGGCTAAGCTGTTCCCTCAGCAAACATTTAATGAACATCGAGTAAGAGCCCAACCAGGGGAAGTTCCCATGGGAAAGATAATGCACTCAAAGGTAATGCATACCCAGATGCAAGTGACTAATACACAAGCATTCTAGAAAAGGGATACAGATGGTATACGGAAGATGAGAAGATGGGGACCATGAGAATACTGAATGCACAGAGGAAGACTGAGCGAATTTATTTCTTCTCCCTCTCTCCTTCCCTCCACTCATCCATTTATCCATCCATCCATCTATCTATCCATCCACTTATCCATCCATCCATCCATCCCCTCACTCACCTATCCATCCATCCATCCATCCATCCATCCACCCATTTTTCCATCCATCCATCCATCCATCCATCCATCCATCCATCCATCCATTCATCCATCCATCCATCCATGGTCTATTATGTGCTCAGCTCTATGCTAGTCCCTAGGAATTGCACTGAACAAAACAGCCTCCCTGCCCTCCTGGTACTTAGTCTAACAGGAGACAGGAGAGGAGCTAGACTGCATATCTGCCCTGACTCCTGTCCTATTTATCAGAAGTTGCCAACTGGCAAACCTCATGGAGTCCACAGTCCTGTGTTATTGGACTTGAATTGTATATTTCCCATTTTAAAATAGAATACAAATTCCAGATCCCTGGCTTCCTTTGAAAACCAATCATGGCAGCATGAAGCCCTTATCTCGCATGGTAGACATCGCTGAGTGGGCCCCAGCTGCCGCCTTCGAAGGACCATCGGTTCTCACGCCCAGCACGGTCCCCACTGCTCTTTGTCATCTCGGAGCTGAAGCTGAGTGGCAGATCCACTTTTCACAGAGCTGGTGCTGTTGTTTCCTTACAGGGGGGAAGCATTTCTCTACGCCTATCCCTTTTCCTACCACCTGTCCCTTCACTCACCGCCCGGCTTATATCCTGTGAGCAGCTGCGCAGGCAACCTCTAATTTAACTAATTCCCTTCTGAAGATGGCAATTAGCTCAGCGCAAATCTTCAGGAAACACACACCCCTGCCCTTCCTGCAAACCCAGGGTGGGAGGTGAGGAAAATGGACACGTAGCCCCATCCCCTCTCCTGCCGTCACAGCCAGCCTCCCTCCTGCCCAGCAAGCACGTCCCAGGCAGGCGTCCACAGGCCCCGGAGAAGAGACGTTCTGTAAAGACATTGGCACCTGCCAGCCGCCCTGCATCCCCCAGGGCAGGGCTGTCACCGGGCGGGGTGAAGTCTGTAGGAACAGGCACAGCTATTACTAGGAAAGCCCATGGCGCCTGGCCGATGTGGCTCAGTGGTTGAGCGTTGACAGCGTCGACCTATGAACCAGGAGATCAGGGTTCAATTCCCGGTCAGGGCACATGCGCGGGTTGCGGGCTCGATCCCCAATAGGGGGCACACAGGAGGCCGCTGATCTATGATTCTTTCTCATCATTGATGTTTCTATCTCTCTCCCCCTCTCCTTTCCTCTCTGAAATCAATAAAAATATATATTTTTAAAAAGCCCATGGCAGCTGAGGGACTCCTCCATTCAGAGGGCCGGGGTGAGAAAACCACGTTTTGGAGGATGAGGGAAGACTCACAAGTTAAACTGCTGAACTCCTCACAGACACATCAAGGCAAGAGCAGGGAAAGCGACTGAGACAGAGTCAGGGAGGACACAACGGAAAGCTCCAGGCCCCGCGAGTGTCCTGCTCAGTGAAATAAGTCAGTCAGGGAAAGACAAGTACCACATGATCGCACTCCTATGTGGGATCTAAGGAACAAAATAAACTGACGAAAGAGTGGGTCCAGAGACACGGAAGCATGGAGCAGAGTGTGGAATCTCAGAGGGAAGGCTGGGGAGGGTGGGTGGGTGGGAGGTCATCAACCAAAGACCTTGTATGCATAGATGCATAACCCATGGTCACAGACAATAGGGTGCTGAAGGCCTGGGGAAGGATGGGGGGAGTCACTGGGGGGGGGAGGAGAGGGAAGGAGGGACACATGTAATACTTCAACAATAAAGAATTAAAAAAAAAAAAAAGCTCCAGGTCCCAGAATCCTTTAAGGGCTTGTAGGCTGAGCCTCTATAGTCGGAGCCTCTTCTGCATTATCCCTCCCAAATGGCCAGCCCAGCTGTGCTTGGACACCTGCATGTGACGGGGAGCTCATCCCCTCACCAGGCGGCCCACCCCCTCACCAGGCCGCCCACGTGGCCTCTGGCTGGCTCTCCCATTCTGTCTATTGCGCTGAAGTACGTCTCCCTCTTTGCTGGCCCCACTGGTCCCGGTTCTACCGACAGGGAGCCATAGGAAACAAGTCCTCTACCTGGGCTGTTCCTCAGCCTGGCTCTATGTTATTTAAAAAACAATACGGTTTCCTGAGCTCCCATCCAGATGTTCTGACTGAGTAGTTCCAGGGGGACATCGCATCCACTCTGACTTCTGGTAGCAGCACCCCCTCTGCTTCTGCGTGGATGGGACCACGCCTCCCCCTCGCACAGTCTTGGCGCAACTGTCCTCAGGACACACTTCGTCCCCTGGAATTGGATTGTTCTGAGCCGGGAGGCAGCAGGCCGGAAGGAGCCCAGGGCTGACTTCTCCAGAGACTGCCTGCCCACAAGTCCCTGCCTCCTAGGTCCTGGCAGAGCCCGGGGTCCTGACCTCTCCGAGACGCGGGCCTTCATCGTTTCTTTGGATTCTGTGAGCCTCCCACGTATTTCCAATACGCCCCCATGTTGCCCGAGTCCGCCAAAGGCTATTTCTTTTCCTCGCAAAGAGCCCTGCCCCATACAGAAGGCGCCTGGGAATCTGAATGTCATTCTGATGGAAACGGTCTCCTGGGGACCGAGATCTTGGTCCAGCGACACTGTGTGACGTGTGAGGACACTGAGGCCGAGAGGAGGGTGGCTGCAGGGAGGGAGGTGGCACTGCACCCGCAGAGAAGGGGAGACTAGGGAGAAACAGCATCCATCGGATTTCCTCTCCCCACATCCCCTTCTTCTGCCCAAGGACATTTCCCCCAGATTCTCCAGCCACCGCTTCAGAGGCTAAGACTCTACCAGGGCGGGAGAGACAGCCCTCGGCTGTTCTCCCCTCCCCCGCTCTCCCCCGTGAGCTGGGGTAGGAAGCGGCAGGGGCACCAGGCCTCCGGATTGGGCGCTCAAAGACCTCACGGAGAGAGGTCAGCACTTGAAAAATTCCTCCAGGCAAAGGGCTGGGGCTTGGGTGCCACACAAGGCCCTCACTGTGTGCGCGCATTGTCTGCCCGATACAAGGGGCCGGGCCTGGGAAAGGGGAGCCCGTCTCCAGGCGACTGGGCAGGCTGCTGGGGAATGCCAGGGCCCTCCCCTCCCCCAGGCACCAGGCACCAGGGCCAGGCCTTCGGGGGGGAGGGGCAGGGGTGCCAAGGGGGAGGGGGGAGTCCAGAAGTCCAGTGTCACTGCAGGTGGCGCTGCCCGGCCTGTGGAAGGCAGCGAAGGAAGCCACGAGGAAGGTGACGTAGGCCTGCCCTAGCTCCCTCTCCCATCCGCCCCTGCATGAGCCTACAGGAAACTGGCAGGGCCTGTCCTTGTCCAAGGAGAGTCTGAGGGTAGGGAAGGGGTGGGGGAGACATAAGGATTCTGTTCCCTAGGGCCAACTGCCTTCAACACGGAGGTGTGTGCCTCAGCTCTGAGCCCCCCAACTAACTCTGGGAGGAGGGGACCAAGTCCACCCTCGTCTTCTCATTTTCAGAGACCAGATCCCCTCCCCCAGGGATCTGGAAGCCGGCCCTCCAGCACACCCCGCTGAACCCAGACGCATGCCAAGTGGCTTCCTTCCGCCTGGCTCCCAGCGCCGCTATGTTCACCCGCAATTAGTAACTGCAATTACTTGTTAATAACAGTTACCATTTTGGCGCCTGTTCTGACAGGCTAAGCCCTGAACCAGCCCCACCCAGGCCATCATTTCTAATCTTTTCAATAACACGTCACAATAGACCTGGCACGGTCCGGCCTTACCGCTGAGGAATGTGAGGGTCAGAGGTCAGGCGTGCCCAAGGTCACGGAGGGCGAGGGGAGGATGGACACCCAGGCGGCCTGCCCGGGACTGGCCACGCTGCTTTGCTCCCTCTCTGCTGGGGACCGACAGTCCTCAGGCCTCATCGCAGGCAGGGAAAGCTGCTCTCTGAAAATGGGGTCATGCGGGGGGTCTGGTCTGGCTCCCCAACCAGAACGCAAGGAAGCCCAAAGGCCAGGCTCTCACTGGGCCTGTCCCATAAACAGAGTGGCCACATAAAGCACAGGACAGCCGGTAATCTGAATTCCAGATAAATAATTTTGTAGGGTCTGCACCAAATATTGTGTGGGATATATTTATTCTAATTCATCGTCTATCTAAGTATTAGTTAGGCATTCTGTATTTTTATTTGCTAAATACGGCAACTCTCCCCCCCAAGCCACGTCTGGTGATGCCGGCTGTGAGCTCAAACCCTCCGCAGGTGGCACAGTGAGGAGCGGAATGTCCTGGTCCCCATGGGGCCAGTTAGACACACTGCAAGGCTTCGAGGCAGCCCAGACGCCCCACATCCTCACACGCCCTAGGTGGACGCTGGGGCCTTTGGGTCATCAGCTGGATGAGAAGGAGGGGGACCCCAGGGATAGTATTGGGGGACACAGCGGGTAAGGTTCCCAAATTCTAGGGCACTGAGTGTTTTCAGGGAAAGACTCCCCCCACCCCCCAGGGCATTCTCAATCCTGAATTCTCCCATCATGATAACAGCGTTTAGCAAGAGCGTCCACTCATTCATTAACCAAGTCATCTCACTATCCCATGTGGCCCTGTGTCAGGCACTGTGCTAGGCTCCCAGGACAGAGGTCACACAACGGAGGCACAAGACCGCATCACACCGAACACACCCATGAGGGAGAGGAGCAAAGTGCTCTCACCAGAACCTCACAGCACCCTGTGAGCTGAGTGCTAAGGTGAAGGCAGCGGTATTCTGGTCCCCACTTTACAGATGAGGAAACTGAGGCACAGGAAAGTCAAGTGGCTTGGCCGAAACCACAGAGCAGGTGAGTGGCAGGGCTGGGACTTCAACCCCCCACCTGCCACCTGCGAGCTCTGATTTTCTGCATTTTATCCCCGTTCCCGTTTGAACCCTCTTGGGGGACATGTCTGACGTGTGTTAGGGGGTCTCACCTTTACCGACAAAGCGCAGGGAAAGGAACAGAGAGAGCCTGTCCATGCTCCCTTGGTGATTTACAAAGAGGAAGCAGTCCCAGGGGGATTTCCACAAAGTGCGCATTTCCATACCTGAGCTGCAGGATGGCTACAGGGACCCCCCCCCCCCGCCCCCTTGTCCCTGGTACCCAAGGGCTCCAGCAGGGCGGGGCCGCCTGGCTCCAGGTGAACACTTTCCTCTGAGGGGGAGGTCACCAGAGTCCTGTGATTGGCCACCGGGCTATCACGTGGATTCCCTCCCGCCGACCTCAGGTGCCGGGTGCTGCAGGTGCGGGCACGCGTGTGGGGCTCAGTGGGCTGGCGTTCTCCGCACAGCACAGCGCCTGCGCTCAGGCGAGCGGGAACAGGAGAACAGGGCAGTCCAGGACTGTCAGAGCAGGATCCCAGATGTCCCTGGCATCTGTTTCATTTTTGGGCTCAGAGCCTCAGTTTTCCTTGTTTATAAAATGGGAACAGTCATCGTACTCCATAAAGTTGTTGGGAGGGTTCGATGGGAGAATCGAGGAAGACCCCCTAGCACGATGCTGGCCACGGAAAGGCACAGATGCCTGTCCCAGGAAGTGGTGACGACACAACCCCGCATGTTTATTCACCTGTGCGGTCACTCACTTCTCAACCCAGACTTTCAGCATTGACCTCGGGCCCAGCACCAAAGCCCTGCGCAGCGGTCAGCAGGAGGCGTGGCGCCGTCCGCAGTGCCTTTAAAGAAGTTAGTCCCACAGCAAGGAGGCCCTGGAGAGGATCACGCTGAGCGAAACAAGCCAGTCAGAGACAGACAAGTATCACATGATCTCACTCATCTGTGGAATCTAATGAACAAAATAAACTGATGAACAAAATAGATCCTGAGACACAGAAGCGTGGAACAGACTGAGGAATCTCAGAGGGATGGCGGGGGTGGGTTAGTGGGAAGAGATTAACCAAAGAATTTATATGCAGCCCTAGTCGATTTGGCTCAGTGGATAGAGCATCAGCCTGTGGGCTGAAGGGTCCCAGGTTCGATTCCGGTCAAGGGCACATGCCTGGGTTGCAGGCTTGATCCCCAATAGGGGGTATGCAGAAGGCAGCCAATCAATGATTCTCTCTCATCATTGATGTTTCTATCTCTCTCTCCCTCTCCCTTCCTCTCTGAAATCAATAAAAATATGTTTAAAAAATAATAAATAAATAAAGTGTATCAATTTATTGTTAAAAAAAAGAATTTATATGCATAACCCATGGACACAGACAATAGTGTGGTGAAGGCCAGGGTTGGGGGGCAGGTGCGGGCTAGAAGGGGTCAATGGGGGGAAAGATGACATCTGTAATACTTTCAACAATAACGATAAACTTAAAACAATGTGTTAGTCCCGTATAAGTCCCAGACTCGCCACTCTCCTCCTGCTCAGGTTCCTGGAGCAGGTGTGTGACCTCTCTATGCTGTGCTTCCTCGCCTGTAAGACACACTCCCCACCCACCCCCGGGAGTGCTGAGCAGTGGTGCGAAGCAAATGCTTAACACCCGACTCTCTGGGGAGAGCTGGAAGCCCTGGTGTATAGCACTTGCCAATTTCTGTGGTGTAAATACCCTCACCGGGCCCACTGTGACTTTCTCTTGGATTGAGTAGGAGATGAGAGAGAAAAGGGGGGGTGTAAGAATGCCACCAAGGTCACCCCTTACTCATTACCAATAACTCATCACCTCCAAAATCACTCATTCAATCAACAGACATTTCCTGATGATACAAGACAGCATCTAGGGTGTGTGTGTGTGTGGTGGGGGGGGGGGGGGGGGGGGAGAGACACAAATGACAGTACATGTGATAATTCTGAGTGAACCTGGAAATGCACAAGGCACTTTAATGGGTATCATTAGCATGATTTAGTAGGACAGGTAGCCTGTTTGTAGTCTGGAAGGATGGTAGTTTAGGGGTGTTTCAAACAAACAGACAAAAAAAAAAGATCTTCATTTCCTCCCCAACCAATAAAACAGGAAAGAAAAAAAAAAAAAGAAATCAGGGAAGAGGGAGAATAAAAGGGACGGTAACAACACATCACTGCTGGAACGGAATGGCAGACATTCTAGGAACAAGGCCACAGGTGAGGCAAGAGGAGGGGAGAGTTCCAGAGGCCCTGGAGGGAGGGGCTGGGAGTGCAGGCTTAACTGCTTCTATGCCCCCCTCACCCCAATACCCCTCATCAACCCCATCCAGGCTCTGGTAATGAGCAATCTTTTTTTCCTTTTTTGTGTGTGTGTCATGATCAACGTTTTGATTTTGAAAATCAAAGCTAGAGTTTTGGTACATTCTGTGGGCAATAGTAAAAAATGTTGCCTCTCTTTTTAAACAATTTCAAATACCTGCCTTACAGTTACTCTAGCATACCGAAACAGCAGGAGCCAAGAGTTTATACACAGGTGAGTAAACCCCGAGACCCCGCACCTGTGTGGGCTGTACTGCTGACTCCTCAGGCAGACAAAGCTCAGGTCCCATGATGCCCATTTAAAGTTACCCCTTAGGCTGGGGTGGGGTGACGACAGCTGCTAATGGGATACTCCCTGTGTGCTGAGCACCAGGCATATAAAAGAGAATAAGACACTGGCCTATTATTGCAGAAGAGACACTCACCAAACAGCCAATTATAACACAATGTGATGTGGGCAGCCACGGCACAGTGAGGTATGTGTTAAGATATACAGAGAGGTGGCTGTGAGCACCAGTGACAGGGTGGGGTGCATCAGGGAAGACTTCACGGAAGAGGTGACACCTGACCAGGCTTTGAAGGAAGAAAGGAAGTTGGCCGAGTGAACCAGATAGAGAAGGGTATCTCAGGCGGCAGGAAACAGAATATGCGGAGGCAAAAGGAGGCATGTTTGAGAATACAAGTTGTTTGCTGTTCCTCTGGAATAGGCAGCAAGGCAGGAAGTGGAGGTGCGGAACTAGAGGGAGGGCAGACATGCCTAGGACTCTGAATTTGAACTTGAGGGCAATGATGCACCACCAAAGGGTTCTACAAGGGATGCACGGAGGCATGGGAGCACACTGAGGGCAAGGCTGCAGGCCTGAGGCCAGTGAAGCTGCTGGAGACACGCAGGCAAGAGAAGAAGCGGAGAGACAGCAGGGCTAAAGAACACTGAGCTCGAAACCCATGTTCTTTATTCCTCCTTCCTCTTGTGGTTCTCAAGATGGACCGACCTTCGCTCATCCCAGAGGACATCACCAACTCTAGTTCACACCGACTCCTGAGCCAGGCCTGGGGGTCCAAAGCTCCCCAACACCCGTGCCCTAGCCAGGCTTCCCTCCAAGGACAGTCCCCCAAAGAGGTGGGATCTTGAAGTGCTGAGCCAGGAGTCCTGCTTCCCAGCAAAGTGGGCTCTGGGACCCTCTATCTCTACTCAGAAGATGAAAAGTCCCCTTCCCCAGGTCACTGGCCAGGTAGCAGAGCGGCCTTGGGGCCCAGGCTGGTTCACAGAGTCTGGGAGCTGGAGTTTGCCACGGCAGGGGGGGGGGGGGGGGAGTGGGCAGTTCCTGCAACTCCCTCACCTGCAGGGATACCTGCCAGCAGGAAGGCCCCCGGATTGGGTGGAAAGACGGGGCGCTGGGGCTGAGAAGGGAGAAAAGGGAGCAGCTTGTTACTGGTGGGTTCCCGCTCAGTCCAGAGTGTGGATGGTGGATCCTCTCCCTGTCATTATCATCTCAAAGGGGGAGGGAAGGGGCTGTGGGAGCTGGCTCCTCCCCCTCAGCACCTCTCCCTCTCAGGAGACCATCCCACAATGAAGGGGAGGCTGGGCAGGGGCCTAAGGAAGGCAGCCCAGGCTGGGCCAAAGCTGCCCTGGACAGTGGGGCTGGCCCGCCACCTGCTGGCCACTCTTGGGAGTGGGGATAGGAATCTGCAGGGAAGGACCGAGATTCTGGGCCTCCAGCATCCGTTTAGAGAAAGTTGGGAATGTATTGAGATGAAGAGAGGAAGTTTGCAAAGAGTGTAAAATGGAGTTCTGAATGAGAAGCTGATGTGCCCACTGGCAGGGAGTTCCTATCACAAACATTCAATGATGCAGAGCCAACTTCCAGCCAATGGATGAGTCTGAGGCTCATCACTTCTCCTTTCCTTCCCACCAAGGGACAAGAAGAAGACTGCTGTTCTCCAGACCTGATTAAAACACGGGCATAGGAACATGACTGAAATACAACGTGAGAAATTCCTTTAGCCAAACTGGTGCCCCCGCCAGGGTGCACAGCCTGGAATTCACACACTGGCCGTGCCTGTGGGTTGCAGGGAGCAAAGACCGAGGCCATTCATGGCATTGCAACCTCATTCCCTGTGCCCTTCCACTCTATCACACCGCCTATGGGCTCGGGGAGGACAGAGACCAAAACGCTAAAGCTGCACGAAGGTTACAATAGCCTGCAGTAACAATGGACACTTTAATGGTTTTGTTTTTATTTTTAGTTTGTTTGTTAATCCTCACCCAAGGATATTTTTCCATTGTTTTATTTTATTTTTTTCCCATTGATTTTTTTTTTAGAGAGAGTGGAAGGGCGGGGGAGAGACAGAGAGAGAAATATCAATGGGAGAGAGACACATTGAATGCCCCACACTGGGAATGGAGTCCTACAACCTGGGCATGTGCCCTTGACCAGATCGAACCCAAGACCCCTCAGTCTGCAGGCTGATGCTCTATCCACTGAGCCACACAGCTAGGGCAATGTATCCTTAAATAGCATTTACTGTCTATCAGCACTTTTGTATTAACTCAGATTTCAATCTTACTTCCATTTATTAACCCTACAAGGTAGGTATTATTATCACTCCCACTTGGGTGTAGTAACTTGCAAAGGTCATAGAGGTACAATGGAGTAGAGACTGGATTTGAACCCAGCTCTGAAGGCTGTGTTCTTTTTTTTTTTTTTTTTTTTTAATATTTTTATTGAGGTATTATATGTGTACATATCTTACCATTACCCCCCCACCCCACACCCACACATGCCCTCCCCCCCAGAGTTTTGCGTCCATTGTTTATGCTTATATGCATGCATACAAGTCCTTCGTTTGATTTCATAACTCCCCCACCTTTCCCAAACTTTCCCCCTGTACTTTGAAAGTCTGTTTGATGCTTTACTGTCTCTGTATCTATCTTTTTGTTCACCACTTTATAATGTTCTTTACTATCCCTAAATGAGTGAGATCATGTGGTATTTTTCTTTCATTGACTGGCTTATTTCACTTAGCATAATGTTCTCCAATTCCATCCAGGTTGCTGCAAATGATGAGAATTCCTTCTTTTTTATGGCAGCATAGTATTCCATTGTGTAGATGTACCACAGTTTTCCGATCCAGTCATCTGCTGATGGGCACCTAGGCTGTTTCCAAATCTTAGCTATTGTAAATTGTGCTGCTATGAACATAGTGGTGCATATATCCTTTCTGATTGGTGTTTCTAGTTTCTTCGGATATATTCCCAGGAGTGGGATTACTGGGTCAAATGGGAGTTCCATTTTCAGTTTTTTGAGGAAACTCCATACTGTTCTCCACAGTGGCTGCACCAGTCTGCATTCCCACCAGCAGTGCACGAGGGTTCCTTTTTCTCCGCATCCTCGCCAACACTTGTTGTTTGTTGATTTGTTGATGATAGCCATTCTGACAGGTGTGAGATGGTACCTCATTGTTGTTTTGATTTGCATCTCTCGGATAATGAGTGACTTTGAACATGTTTTCATGTGTCTCTTGGCCTTCCTTCTGTCTTCTTTTGAAAATATTCTGTTTAGGTCTGTTGCCCATTTTTTTATTGGATCATTTATCTTCCTCTTATTGAGTTGCATAAGCTGCCTGTAGATGTTGGATATTAAACCTTTATCAGTGATAGCATTTGCAAATATGTTTTCCCATGCAGTGGGCTTTCTTGTTGTTCTGTTGATGGTTTCTTTTGCTGTAAAAAAGCTTTTTATTTTGATGTAGTCCCATTTGTTAATTTTCTCTTTAGCTTCCATTGCCCTAGGGGCAGTGTCAGTGAAGAAGTTCTTGTGGCATATGTCTGAGATTTTGTTGCCTGTGGATTCCTCTAGTATTTTTATGGTTTCCCGTCTTATGTTTAAGTCCTGTATCCATTTTGAGTTTATTTTTGTGTATGGTGTAAGTTGGTGATCTAGTTTCATTTTTTTGCATGTATCTGTCCAGTTTTCCCAACACCATTTATTGAAGAGACTGTCTTGACTCCATTGTATGTTCATGCCTCCTTTGTCAAATATTAATTGAGCATAGTGGTTTGGGTCGATATCTGGGTTCTCTATTCTGTTCCATTGATCAATATGTCTGTTCTTGTGCCAGTACCAGGCTGTTTTGAGAACAGTGGCTTTGTAATACAGCTTGAAATCTGGTATTGAGATCCCACCTACTTTATTCTTCTTTCTGAGGATTGCTGAGGCTAGTCGGGGTCTTTTTTTATTCCAGATGAATTTTTGGAGAGTTCTTTCTAGGTCTGTGAAATATGCTGTTGGTATTTTGATGGGGAGTGCATTGAATCTGTAGATTGCTTTGGGTAGTATGGACATTTTAATGATGTTGATTCTACCAATCCAGGAACATGGTATGTTCTTCCATCTGTTTACGTCTTCCTCTATCTCTTTTTTCAGTGTCCTGTAGTTTTCTGCGTATAGGTCTTTTACCTCCTTAGTTAAGTTTATTCCTAGGTATCTTAATTTTTTTGGTGCGATGGTAAATGGGATTGCTTTTTTAGTCTCTCTTTCTGTAAGTTCATTATTGGTGTATAGAAAAGCCATAGATTTCTTGGCGTTAATTTTGTATCCCGCTACATTGCCGAATTCATTTATTAAGTCTATTAGTTTTTTGATGGAATCTTTTGGGTTTTTTATGTACAATATCATGTCATCTGCAAATAAGGACAGCTTCACTTCTTCTTTTCCAATTTGGATGCCTCTTATTTCTTCTTCTTGCCTAATTGCGATAGCTAATACTTCCAGTACTATGTCAAACAGGAGTGGTGAGAGTGGGCATCCCTGTCTTGTTCCTGTTCTTAGGGGAAATGGTTTTAGTTTTTGCCCATTGAGTATGATGTTTGCTGTGGGTTTATCATAAATAGCTTTTATTATGTTGAGGTATGAGCCTTCTATTCCCACCTTGTTGAGAGTTTTTATCAAGAAAGGGTGTTGGATTTTGTCAAATGCTTTTTCTGCATCTATTGATATGACTATGTGATTTTTATCTCTCAATTTGTTTATGTGATGTATCACGTTTATTGATTTGCGGATATTGTACCATCCTTGCATTCCTGGAATAAATCCTACTTGATCATGGTGTATGATCTTTCTGATGTACTGCTGGAGCCGATTTGCTAGAATTTTGTTGAGGATTTTGGCATCAATGTTCATGAGGGATATTGGCCTGTAATTCTCTTTCATTGAGTTGTCTTTATCTGGTTTTGGTATTAGGGTGATGCTGGCTTCATAGAAGGAGCCTGGAAGTGTTCCTTCCTCTTGAATTTTTTGGAATAGTCTGAGGAGGATAGGTTTTAGTTCTTCCTTGAAAGTTTGATAAAACTCTCCTGTGAAGCCATCAGGCCCCGGGCTTTTGTTTGCCGGAAGCTTTTTGATGACTGCTTCAATTTCTTCCATAGTTACTGGCATGTTGAGCTGTTTAGAATCTTCCTGATTGAGTTTTGGAAGGTTGTATTTTTCTAGGAATATGTCGATTTCCTCTAGGTTGTCCAGTTTGTTGGAATAGAGTTGTTCGTAGTATTTTGTAACAATCCTTTGTATTTCGTCGGGGTCTGTTGTTATTTCACCTCTTTCATTTCTGATTTTGTTTATTTGGGTCCTCTCTCTTTGCTTCTTGGTGAGCCTGGCTAGAGGTCCATCAATCTTGTTTATCCTTTCAAAGAACCAGCTCTTGGTTTTGTTGATCTTTTGTATTGTTTCTTTGGTCTCTATGTCGTTTATCTCCGCTCTGATCTTTATTATTTCTTTCCTTCTGCTTACACTGGGCTTATCTTGTTGCTCTCTCTCTAACTCTTTGAGTTGTTGGGTTAGGTAATTTATTACCATTGTTTCTTGTTTTTTGAAGTAGGCTTGTAGAGCTATGAACTTCCCTCTCAGGACTGCTTTCATTGTGTCCCATAGATTTTGGATTGTTGTGTTTTCATTGTCGTTTGTTGCCATGATGTTTTTTATTTCTTCCTTGATGTCTTTGGTAACCCAGTCATGGTTTAATAACATGCTGTTTAGTCTCCAAGTGTTTGATTTCTTTGGGTTGTTTTTATTGTAGTTTATTTCCAGTTTTATGCCACTGTGATCTGAGAAGATACTTGATATGATTTCTATCTTCTTGAATTTGGAGAGACTTTGCCTATGTCCTAACATATGGTCTATCTTTGAAAATGACCCATGTGCACTTGAGAAGAATGTATATTCTGTGGCTTTGGGGTGAAATGTTCTGAAGATGTCGATTAATTCCATCTGTTCTAGTGAGTCATTTAGGATTGATGTTTCTTTGCTGATTTTTTGTTTAGAGGATTTGTCCAATGGTGATAGTGGGGTATTGAAGTCTCCTACTATGATTGTATTACTGTCAATCTCTCCTTTGATATCTTCCAGGAGTTTTTTAATGTATCTTGGTGCTCCTGTATTGGGTGCATATATGTTTACCAGAGTTATTTCTTCTTGTTGGATTTCTCCCTTTAGTATTATGAAGTGGCCTTCATTATCTCTTGTTATGTCCTTCACTTTGAGATCTAATTTGTCAGATATAAGTATTGCAACCCCAGCTTTTTTTTCATTTCCATTTGCCTGGAAAACCTTTTTCCACCCCTTTACTCTCAGTCTGTATGCATCCTTTTTTTTGAGGTGGGTTTCCTGTAGACAGCAGATATCTGGGTTTTGTTTTCTTATCCAGTCTGTTACCCTGTGTCTTTTGATTGGGGCATTCAATCCATTTACATTTAAAGTTATTATTGATAGGTACTTATTTGACGCCATTTTTATTCTATACCCCTGTGTACCTTTTTTGCTTCCTATTTCTTTCTTTTTTTTTTTTTTTTACAGCAGACCCTTTAGCATTTCTTTCATTGCTGGTTTGGTGGTGATAAACTCCCTTAGTCCTTTTTTGTCTCTGAAGCTCCTGATTTCACCTTCAATTTTGATTGATAGCCTTGCTGGGTACAGTATTCTTGGATTTAGACCCTTCCTTTGCATGACTTGGTATATTTCATTCCATTCCCTTCTGGCCTGATGAGTTTCTGTTGAGAAATCAGTTGCTAGTCTGATGGGGGTTCCTTTGTATGTAACTGTCTGTCTCTCTCTGGCCGCTTGTAAGATTCTTACTTTGTCGTTGGTGTTTGCCAACTTAACTATAATGTGCCTTGGCGTCGGTCTTTTGGGGTTCATTTTGCTTGGAACTCTGTGAGCTTCTTGGATTTGTGTGGGTTTTTTCTTCCCTATATCAGGGAAGTTTTCTGTTATTATTTCTTCAAACAGGTTTTCTATTCCTTGCTCAGTTTCCTTTCCTTCTGGCACCCCTATTATCCTGATGTTGTTTTGTTTTGTATTGTCCTGAAGTTCCCTTACGCTCTCCTCAATCTTTCTAATTTTTGTTTCTAGAAGCTGTTGTAATTGGGTATTTTTTTCCATCTTGTCTTCTAGCTCACTTATGCGGTCCTCTGCTTCATCTAGTCTACTCTTGATGCTTTCTATTGAGTTCTTTACAGCAGCGATATCATTTTTCATTTCTTCTTGGTTCTTCTTCATTTCTTCTTGGTTCTTACTCATATTGTCGAATTTGTCTTCCATCCTTTTCAGCCACTTTATGACCATTTCTCTGAATTCTTTCTCTGATAGGTTGTTTGCCTCTAAATCGTTTACTTCCTTTTCTGGTGATGCCTGCTTCTCTTTCCTGTGGGGGCTGTTTCTTTGTCTCCTCATGGTCTCTCTTCTCCGGATGTCTGGTTATATAGATTTCTCTCTCTGGCGTTGATTTAAAGGTATAAAATACAACACAACCAGGCACAACAGACAAGGCACTGAACAGAATTGTATTCACGATATTAATAACCTCCAATAAAGGTAACCACCAGAGAAAGACAAATTAGGGAATAGGAGTGGAAGAGGGAGAGTAAAAAGAAAGAACAAAAACGAAGAAAAAAAAACAACAACAAAGAGTGTGAATCTGAACTTGGGAAAAGAGCAGAAAGAAAGAAAAGAAATAACAGAAAAGAAAAAGAAAAGAAAAAAAAGTAAGAGAGACAAG
Source organism: Eptesicus fuscus (assembly GCF_027574615.1). NCBI lineage: Eukaryota > Metazoa > Chordata > Mammalia > Chiroptera > Vespertilionidae > Eptesicus > Eptesicus fuscus. The sequence goes on from NC_072479.1 coordinate 97,931,370, forward strand.
AATGATACTAAGAGAGAAAAGGGGAACAAACTATATATATGGGGAGTAAACTCCACTAGAACAACCACTATTCCCAGCAAATTCCAGCAACACGAGCCTGGAGATTAATACAAACTGCAACAGCAGCTAATATCAAGTGAGGCAAGGGAAAACAAAAGTAAAAAACAAACAAAAACAAAGCAAACAAAAGAACCAACCAAACCAACAAAAAGAATAATCAAAACAATCTCCTAAAAAAGCATAAAAATTCAATCTAATCAACATTCAAGCAAACAACAACAAAAGGCCCGAGAGAAAAATAATTTTTTAAAGGTAGCGTAGAGAGAGGTTTGTATGGATTTGGAGCAGGGGATTGGGAATTAGATATATAAGTAGGGTGAAGTTTTAGCAGGGAGTAAACTGAAAAAGTAGGGAAAATCTAAAGCCAGAAAGGGTTAAGATAAACTGGGGACCAAAAGGGGAAAGGTTAGGAGGAGAGTGATGGCATAATGTTAGCTTTGAGATAGGGTAAAGCGATTGTAAGGGAAAGATGCAAATCGAATGTAGGACACTAATCCAAAAATAAAAGAAAGAGAAAATCAAATGACATTAAAAAAAAAAAAAAAAGTAAAATAATAGTAATAATATTGCTGATTGAAAATAAAAATGTAATAATTAAAAAGGTGAAAATCAAGTGAGGAAAAAGAAAAAATATTAGTTTCTTAAGTATAAGATGCAAAAAATGAAAATAAAAAAATATGAGAATAAAAAATTTAAAAAATTGAAAAAAGAATTGAAAATTAAAAAATAGGAAGACTAAAATGTGCAGTAGCGGCTGTCATTCACTTCCTCTATTATTCTGTTTGGTACGCCTTTTTCCCAGTCTGGGCGGTATATCAGTTCAGCTTCATTCCAGGGCTCCTCAGTGTTGGAAGCCAGTCCTGCTTTTTAAGCCAGCCCTGTCTTAATTTCTCGTATTTATTTTTGATTACACCAGAGACAATTAGCGTTTCAGCCCCTGGGTGGCAGTGTTTCTGAATTGACTTCCGGGCCTCTCTAGCTCTTTTTTCTTTTTTTTTTTTCCCCTTCTATGGCACTCACTACCGGTTTGTAGAGGTGTGCGCCTCAGAGCTGCCTCTCTGATGGTCACACGCAGCTCTGGCCCCAGGTTCCGAAAAAACACCTTCCCCCTGCAGTCTTTCAGGGTTTCCACCTGGGTTTTTCTATGTGTTGGGCTTAGCAATCAGAGTCGGAAAGAGCCCAGGTGTGCGGACCGTGGGTCTGTGCCCCAGACTAAGGAGCCTGCACTCCTTTGAAAATTCTTAGTCTGACCCTCCTCGTCAGATTAAAATGAGTTGCTTTCAAGAGGTCACTTCTGTTAGCAGCTCAGAAGACCCCCCTCCTCATTCACGGATCACGGCAGTTCCAACTGCCGCTGATTTTTCTAGGCACAGACCTCCCGGCTCCTGCCGGTCCTGCGGCTGCCGCACTTCCCTCACCCAGCGCTTCCCTCACCCACCGCGGGGATTAGAAACCGCAGCTTATTTCAGACAAAATCTGACCTTTCCGTGGTGCAGTGAAGAGTTTCTTTGAATCCGAATGTTTGCGCTGATAGGGGACCGGTGGTCTGGTGCTCCCAGCAGCTCAGTGTTTGCAGTTGTCGCGGAAAGTCAGGTTTCCCCTAAAATCCTCCTTTCCTTGCAAGATGGCGAGGCGCCCGGCGAGCCCGCAGCTCCAGGAGGGGACCCAGCCCCTGTGGGTGCTGCGCGGTCAGAGGAACACTGCCCAGCACTCCCCCGCCTTCTCCTGGAGTTTAGCTGTCCCTTGGCTTGCCCACATACACTCCCTCTGCGAGCCTCTGCTGCTCCGACTCTCCGCCCCAGGAACAGACTCCAAACCCGACTCTATTCCGTCGCCATTTTTTTCAAGGCTGTGTTCTTAACCATCGCACCATGCTGCCATTTATCAGCTCAGCCTCCATCCAGGAAGTGGCTTTCCTGACAAATAGGTGTTTAAGTACCTACCCATCACCAAATCACGGCAAACCCTGACTAAGCCAGCAGACAACACGAAACCAAGGCCAAACACTGGGTTAAAGAGATACAGGGGACGGACGGCAGAGACCATGCGGGCATGCAATCACCGGGTGCACTGCCGACAGACTGCACAGGCCAGAGGCCCCGGAGACAACACCTCTGCAGAAAGCGTCCCTGAGCTCAGAGCCGAAGGACAGTGCTCTCCATAGATAAGCACGCGGCAGAGATGGACAGGCTTCGTGACAGGAGCCCTCGGCAAGCACCGCACAGAAGACAACACAGACCGGGTCAGAACAGGGGCCACGCACATGACCGCTGTGGTTAAGATGACGTGGTTTCTCGGCAGGAAAGTGAAGACTGACACTGAACCTGCTCAAGACGCTTCAATGGTGACTATACTGAATACGTACTGTAAACTCCATCTGCCACTCAGTCATTCCCAACCTGAGCTAACTTCTCAAGGGATGAATGTGGGTGCAGCCTGCCTGTTAGGATAACAGAGCGTCTGGGGTACTTAGTGAATGGGCGCATTAATTCATTCATTTAATACGTATTTCCTGGGTGCCTGCTACGTGGCCTCCTTTGGACACACACGAATGCAACTTCCTCTCCAGCCCCATGGCCATCCGCAGGTGGCCTGTCCAAACTGCCCTGGACAGGGAGCTGCTACTCTCCACAGGGGGGCTCACGTCCTGGACTAGTAGTACTTATCTCCTGTCTCTACCCAAAATGTGGAGGAGAGACCTAGTCTCCACCTGCAGCTCCAGTGAGAAGGGCCTGCTCCCCACTCACCTGAGCCCCGAAGGCTGTGTCTTGCACTCACCTGGTGCTCAGTAACTACCCCTGCAATGACCTTGGCACACCTGTCTGGTCTCTGCCCCGAGAGCTCACCATGGAAAGAGGCTGCAAGGAGTGTCGCTTCTACCCACCTCTGGTGTTAAGAGGCCAGACCACCAGCGCAGGTAAGAGCTGGGCTGCAAACCCAGCCACTCTGGTCGCAGGGGTTTTAGGGAGGACTGGCGGCCTGGGCTGGTTTCCTTTACTCTCATAGAAACCTCATTTAATGGGGTGGAGGATGCCTGAGGCTGAGAGAGGTGAAGCAACTATCTCAGATCTTCCAAGTTTCCTGTCTTTAGGAAGGTAAGAGGGTGTATAATATATAATGCTTCCCATTGGCTCTGAAATGCATAAAGATGCTTGCAGCAAAGCATATGACCAAGCAGTGAGTGGTATAAAGAGACTATTACAGACTCCTGTTCCTTCAGCTCAGGGCTGGCTGTCAAATGGATTACAACACCTGTTTTAGTTTCTAGAGCTTCTGGGATTTGCAGGTAAAGGATTGAGGACCTGTAGGTGCCTCACACCTGGCACATTGTAACCACATGGCAAATGCTCGTCTTCCTCCCTTCAGCCGGTCTCTGCACCACCCAGCCTCACCGAGCCCCACCAGAGCGAGATAAGCCTCATCGCCTCTCTCGCCCGCAGCTGGCAGGACTGCAGTTCCGCTTACCAGTCTGTGTGGGCATCATCGATCACCAACAGGACCCTGGGCCTTTGAACAACCGGTGTGGAGGGAGCCGGAGGCTCCACCGGCCCCGCGGGGGCCTGCGAGGTCTGCTTCATGGCACTGGAGAAGGAGCTGAAGAGGCTGGACCCTGGCGAGGAGAAGGAGGCCGCCAGGGGCTGGGGGTGCCTGCGCTCCATGGCCGGGGACGAGGGCGAGCTGGTGGAGCTGTCCGGGCGGTGCAGGTCTGCCATGTAGCCATTGGGCAGGTTGGCCACGAAGCTGCTGTCGGAGAGGCGTCGCCGGAGGAAGTTCATGGCTGCAGATGGAGAGATGGCTGGTTCCTCCTCACGTGGGTCTAGGAGAGGCCGGGACACAGGCTGCCAGGAGACGGAGTAGGGGGTCTTGGGCCAGAAGGGCAGAGGGATCCCTCACAGGGCAGCGTCAGGGGTTACCTGTGGAAATAAGCCAACACACACGTGAGCGGAAACAACCTCCGCCCCTAAGAGCAAACAGACGTGACGCCTTCCTGCCTGATGCTGGGGCAACGCCAGGTGGGACACCCTTTAGAAAAGATGTAATTAGAGCACACCCTTTTAACCTACAATTTCCATTTTCTAGGATTCTAGCCCAAGAAAGGAATCTGAGTTCCAGGTAAAGCCTCCTGCACAAATGTATTTCCCTCAGCAGTCTTTGCACTAGCGAAATCCTAGAAAGGATCTCAATGCTCAATCCCGGGACGGCTGAGTAAATAAAGCACAGAACAATGACTCGGTGGAACCTTGGGTGGCTATTAAAAAGGGTACTTCAAAAAGGATTTTTGATAACAACAAAAAAAATTCATATTGGAAATAAAAAGATCACGATACAAGAGTATAGGTACAGAATGACTACAACCCATAAAAGTTCAAATAACAAAACGTTGGAAACAAAATACATCGGAATATTAATGTTAACAGTGGTTATATTAGGGTAATGCAATTACATGGTTATTCCCCCCCCCCCCCTTTGTGTCCACTGGTATAAGATTTATTACATCCCCTCAGAAAGTTCTCTGGGTCACTTTCTGGTCAGGCCACACATCCTCAGAGTCAAACACTCTTCTGATGGATTAATTTTACCTCTTCTTGAACTTCATATAAATGTATCACTTTTTTTGTACACGGCGTCTTTCCCTCAACATGATGGTTTGGAGACTCAGCTGTGCTGTCTGTATCCACAGACATTCTGTTCTTCATCACTGAGTAACATCCCACTGGATGGATAACCCAGTTATTACTGCATTCTCTTGTTGATGGACATTTGAAACGTTTCCTGTTTGGGGGTGTTGTGAATAGAATTGTTATACGGATTTTTATTTATTTAAGTCTTTTTGGGTGAAGAGAGACTTTGCTTTGTCAATATACATACCTAGAAATTAGTTTGTTGGGTCATGGGATAGGCATATGTTTAACTTTATAAAAACTGTCAAAAAAATTTTCCCCAGCGGTTGTGCTATTTTGCACACTTCATTTGAGAGTTCCAGTTGCTCCACAGCCTTACCAGCTCTTGTTGTTATTAGTCTTTTTCAGCTTAGCCATTCTAGTGGGTGTAGAATAGTACCTCACTGCGGTTTTCCTTTATTTTCTCTGATACCTAATGAGGCCAAGTGACTTGTATGGGTTTACTGGCCACTGATATATCTTCTTCTGTGAAGTGTCTGTGCAAGTTTAATCAGGTGGGCTGTTTATACTTTTATTATTTACTAGAGGCCTGGTGCACAAATTCATGCACTGGTGGGGTCCAGCTGGCCTGCCCCAATCGGGGCCAATTAGGCCGAGCCAGCCAGGGGAAGGGGACGTGGGAGGTTGGTGGGCCAGCCCCACCCTGATGGGGGAGGGCGGCTATTGGGGGCAGGGGCAGCTGCGGGGAGGGGCTGTGGGCGGTTGGCCAGCTGGCCCCGCCCTCTGGTTGAATTCCTGGTTGAACTCTGGGTTGAGGAAACAATTTGCATATTAGCCTTTTATTATATAGGATTTGTAGGAATTTTTCCTACATTCTGGGTGAGTCTTTTGTCAGATATTTATAATGTGAATATTTTCTCTCAGTCTTTGGCTCGCCCTTTCATTTCCTTCATGAGCAGAAGTGTGGCAGAATAAAATAACTTACAAAAAGCAAACTGTTACTTGAGATAAAAACATCCAAATGAGAAAAATAAATTATACCATGAGACCATACTTCCATATTTTGGTTATTAGAAATATTTTATACACACACACACACACACGCACACACACATGTATATATATGTACAGATATACATATTTATAAGAACACTAGAGGCCTGGTGCATGACATTTATGTGCTCGGGGGGAGGTCACTTAGCCTGGCCTGCACCCTCTCGCAGACCAGGACCCCTCAGGGGATGTCCGCCTGCTGGGGAGTGGGCCTAAGCCAGCAGTCGGGCATCCCCCGAGGAGTCCTTAGTACTGCCACAGAGGCAGGAGAAGCTCCCACTACTGCCGCTGCACTCGCCAGCTATGAGCTGGGCTTCTGACTGAGCAGCCCTCCCCCTGTGGGAGCACACTGACCACGACGGGGCAGCTCTTACATTGAGTGTCTGCCCCCTGGTGGTCAGTGAGCATCATAGCGACTGGTCATTTCACCGTTTGGTCGATTTGTATATTAGGGTTTTATTATATAGGATATATAAAATCTGTTACATATATCTAAAAAAGATTATTTTTTTAAATATATATTTCTTGATTTCAGAGAGGAAGGGAGAGGGAGAGAGATAAAAACATCAATGATGAGAGAGAATCATTGACTGGTTGCCTCCTGCACACCCCACACTGGGGATTGAGCCCGCAATCCAGGCATGTGCTCTGACCAGGAGTCGAACCATGACTCCTGGTTCATAGGTTGATGCTCAGCCACTGAGCTGTGCTGGCTGGGCTCTGCAGGTATTTTGATAAGCAAATTTTAAGTTCTTATGAAGTCCAATTTACAAAAAAAATTGTTTTTATGGTTAGTCCTTTTTATGTCTGTTCTTTAAAATCTTTGCCAACCCCAGGATGATGATGATATTGTCCTAATATTTCTTATAGAAGCATTACAGTTTTAGCTTTTCTGTTTAGGTCTGTAATCCACCCAAACCTGATTTTTGAGTGGGATCAGATGAGGCTCATTTATCCAGTTTCCCACCATTTATGAAAGCATTTTCCCCAATGAATTTGGTGGAGCTGCTGGCACCAATGGTCTGTACATACATGGGTCTATTTCTGGGCTCTTTATTATGCTCCACTGATGTTTACCTTTACAGCACCCTGGTTACTGTGGCTTCATAAAATCAGGTACAGGGAGTCCTCCTGCCTACATTCTCTTTCTTATGATTGTTTTGGGTATCCTAGCTCCTATTTTTTTTTTTGGGGGGGGGCGGGCGGGGCGGCTTAATGTGCATTTGCTCCTATTTTTTAAGACATTTTAAAATCAACTTATATGAAAAAGTCTATTGGAATATTGTTTGAGGTTACGTAAGATTTATAGCTCAGTTTGGGTAGAACTGACTTATCAACGATACTGAATTTTCCACTTCATGAACGCGGCAGAGGTCTCTACTTATTAACTCTTTAGTTTCCCTCAGAAATGTTTTATGATTTTCAGTACAGAGGTGTTGCACCTGTTTTGCTCAACTGACTCCTAATAATTTCTTTTGGGGGGAGGATGTGATATTTTAAAACTGTTTTCTATTTCATTTTCCATTTGTTTGCTGCTAATAGCATATACCTGCCAATTACTGTCAATATATTGACCTGATAAATTCAATTATTGCTTCTAGTCCTTGTTTACAGATTACTTAAGATTTTCTATTTAAACAATCACGTCATCTACACAGAGACATCTTTATTTCTCCCTTCCAATAAAGACATCTTTATTTCTCCTTTCCAATTTTAATGCCTTTTATGTCTTTCACTTTTCTTATTACAGTAGCTAGGACCTCCCCTGCGGAACAGAAATGAAAGCAGACACCTTACCTTGTTCCAACTTCAGGGGAGACATGCTCCGTATCTCACATTACAGTAACAGGATGTCAGCTGCGCGTTTTCTGTAAATGCACGTTATCAGATTGAGACAGGGCCCTTGTAGTCTCAGCTGGCTGAGAGTTTTTCCCGTGAATGGATGCTGGACTTGCCAAGTCATTCTCTAAATTGATTGAGAAGATTATGTTTTAAGAAATCGTTTATTAGCATAATGTGGTGACTTCCATTGGCTGGTTTTCGATGTGAAACCAAACTTGCATTCCTGGAATATATTCTACTTGGTCACTGTGAATCCCCCTCTGTATAGATTCAATTGGATAACTAACTCTTGGTTAAGGATTTCTGTGTCCATGTTTATGGGAAATATTGGTCTGTCATTTCTTTTTCTGTCGATGTCTTTAACCAGGTTTTGGTATCAGGGTGACGATGACCTTACAAAGTATGTTGGGAAGGGTTCCCGCCTTTTCTGTCCTTCTAAAAGAGTTTATGTAATATTGGTATTTTTTTCCCCTTAAATTATTGGCAGAAATCAACAGCAAAGCTGACTAGGGCTGATTTTCTTCTGCATTGGAAAGGTTTTAATAATAAACTGATTCCCTTTCATAAATCTCTTGATATTATCTGTTTCTTGTTATTTCATTTGGCAATATGAGATTTCAAGCAACTTGTCCATTTCATCTTAGCTGGATTTCATTGGCATCAAGTTGTATAGTGTTCCTTTATTATCCTTTCGTTTTCTGTAGAATATGTTGTGATTTTCCCTGATATTCCTGATAAAGCTAATTTGTCTTTTCTCTCTTTTTGAGAAATCTGTGTTGCTACGAATTTATAAATTGTACTAATCTTTTAAAAAACCAACTTGTTTTCTATTTCACTTATATCTGCTCTTTATTACTTCCTCTCTTCTCCTCACTTTGGGTTTAAGGGTTTAATTGGCTTTTTTTTTCTAGATGCTTGAAATGGAAATGGAGATCATTAAGTTTATACCTTTCATCTTTTCCAACATGAACACTGAAAGCAATGCATTTCCTCTATGCACTGCTTTTGCGCATCTCAGAAATCTGACACGTATTTTCATTACCGTTCAATTCAAATTATTCTTAATCTCTTTGTGACTTTTTTCTTGACCCATATGCTATCCAAACATGTATTAAATTTTCTAAAGCCAGTGCTTGCAGACATTTCATTGTTATTACTTTCGATATGACTCATTGGTAACCAAGGAAAATAGCCTATAAGACTTTAACCCTTTGACTTCTTTGACACTCACTGAGATTTATGTTATAGCTCAATAAGCTCTATCTTGAGGAATGCGCCATAGGCATATGCACTTGAAAAGAATGCGTGCTTTGCAGTTGTTGGGTGCAATGTTCTATAAATATCAATTAGGTTGTTGTGAGTCAGGTTCCCGAGCCAGGAAGCCGCCTTTGCCTTGGTGATTTGCAAGCAGGAAGTAGATTGGAGAGCAACCCCATCATTAACTGCTGTGGGCAAGTATGCAAAGCAGAAATGGGCTGAAAGAGGGCTTGACCCACAACAGAATTTTGACCAACTCTTATTAGGAGCATCTTTTCCGATTTCCTCATTTTCCAGCTTCTCTGTTAGCCTGTGCTCTGTCCACCGGGTTGTCAGACCAATAAAAATGCGGCTTTCTGCTGTGGTTGCGCTGCTCGGTGCCACGTGGGCTGGGAGTGCTTTCCAGGAAGAGCCACAGAACTGTGGATCTCACTTAGTGGTTCCCTTCTTTCAAGGGCGAAACCCTCTCTTTAGTCTACCTATTTTTTGTTTCTCTCCAGGAACCTCAAATAGTTCCTCTCAAACATTTTAGCCAAATTTTATAATTATCACCTAGGAGAGAATCAGAACCACAGAAGCTACTGAGTCACTAGTAGAACTGAATCTCTTTCATTTTTTAAATACTAGATAGAGAAATACAACAATGTTAGAATTGGAGGGACCTGCCCAGCTGGTGTGGCTCAGTGGATGAGCATCGACCTATGAACCAAGATGTTACGGTTCGATTCCTGGTCAGGGCACATGCCCGGGTTGTGGGCTTGATCCCCAGTGTGGGGCGTGTAGGAGGCAGCTGATCAATGATTCTCGCATCATTGATGTTTCTATGTCTCTCCCTTTCTCTCTGAAATCAATAAAAATATATTTTTAAAAATATTGGAGGGACCTGAGAGATTATTTAACAATCTCTTCTTTAGGAAATCTGGTCAACCTTACACTGGTGGGAATTCCCCACCCTCAAAAGCACTACCTCATTATCCTTTGAACAACTCCAGTGTTAGTCTAAGTCTCTTCCTGTAACTCCTCCCCACTTCAGGCCCCAGGGGAGCTCACACTGGTAAAGGAAAGCAGATAATGAACAAGTATTTATGAATTACGATAAGAGTTAGGAATATACAGAGTGCTGTCACAGAGATTAAGATGAGGAGGGGCAGAGAAGGCCTCTCTGACACCTGACAAACGAGGGGAAAGTGAAGTGCATATGCAAAGGCCCTGAGGTAGGAAAGAGCTAGGCAATTTGAAGAGTAAAAGGAAGGCCACCCCAACCAGGAAACAAGAAGAAGATTTTTATAAGAAAACTAGAGGCCCGATGCACAAAATTCGTGCAAGGGGCTCGGCCCTCGCAGCCCCAACTGCCTCGCTGCCCTGCGACCCTGCGACCCTGTGTCCCTGCCCACTGGTCGTTCCAGAAGGTCGTCTGGAAGGTCGTTCTGCCGTCTGGTCTAATTAGCATATTAGCTCTTTATTATATAGGATTATTATATAGGATGTTTAGAAAAGTAAAGATGGGCCAGATCATGAAGCGACCATGCTGAAAATAATTTTTATGTCAATCCAAGTGTGAAAGTAAGCTGCTGGAGGGCTCTACACAAGAGAGAGACAATCCAGTCTACCTGGCTACTGTGTGGAAAACACGGCAGATGATGTGTATGGAAGGAGCCAGACAAGTCTGGGACTGCCACCATAGTGATAGATACATGCCATCATACATATGTCCAGATCTACAGAATGGACAACCCCAAGAGTGAACCAGCATGTAAATTACGGACTTTGGGTGATTATGACATGTTAATGTAGAATCATCAATTGTAAAGAATGTACCATTCTGCTGGGAGGTGTTGATAATTGGCGAGACTGTGCATGTGTAGGGGGGCATGGGGAAAAGGGAAAAATCTCTGTACCTTCCCACTCCACAGGTCTTGGAGCAGACCCAAATAAAATGCATGAAATGACTTTTCTAAATACTTACGTTTCAGGTCAATGGAGTAAAAGAGACCTTTTTGATATACAGTTCTATGAATTTGAACACATTCGTGTAACCAGGGTACAGAGCAGTCCCATCGCCACACATGGAATTGCTTTGTCATCGTTGGAGTGCTCTGCAGATGTCTATGGCATGGTGTTTCATGGGGTAACACCTGGATCTCCTACAAAGGTACATGAGATAGGGAATACTCAGGGCCTGGCACACTCCTTAGAACATTATCGGAAGAAGATCAATCCCAGTGACAGAACCTGCCCATCATCTGCCTTTGCGCCGGCTGCCCCTCCGACCGAAACACTCTTCCTACGGAACCCTGCATGGCTCCCGCCCTCATCTCCTTCAGATCTTCGCTCCAATGTCACCTTCTCAGCGAGGCCTCCCCTGACCACCCAATGCTAAACCGTCTGGTACTCTGGATCTCTCCTACTCTGGTCTGCTTGTTCTGTTTTCCACAGCATGCACTGCCTTCTGAAAACCATATAACTGACATTTATTTTGCTGCCTGGTGAGTCTCTGCTCCCTCTGATAATATGCAAGCCTCCGAGAACAGAGTTCATTGTCGGCTTTGTTCACCGCTGCATCCCAAGCACTTAGAACAGTGCCTGGCACATAGTAGGGCTCCAATAAATCTTTGTCGTGTGAACCTATTTAAAAACAGGAGTGAAATCAACCCGCCCTCACCTTCTGTTTGCGAAGACTAAATGTGTGATTCTACACAAGAAAACAGCTGTCACGGTGCCTGACACCTCAGCCTAAGCTGAACCAAAACTGGAATCATGCAAAGGGAATATCTAATTTCATCTGTTAGTGAATCTCCTCCCCACGTAAACACACCAAGACATAAACTGTCACTCTCTCCATCCTCTGCTCAATGAGTGCTGATTTTCTTTTTCCTCGCCCATTTGGAAACAGCGTTTGGCTAATTGACAGCTGCTAACACCCCTTCTGCACAAGCCAAAAAGTTAAAAAATTCATGGAGACAACATGGGCCAGGCTTCAACACTATATTAATGAGCACAGGCCGCATGGGAGTCCAGGGTGCGCCTGAGGACCCAGAGGCTGTGCCAGGCAAGTGGAAGAGCTAAGAGATGCTCACCTTCCTGAATGAAGGTCAATATGGCATCCGGCGAGGGAGCAGCTCCATCCCCACATACAGACCCGCCAGCCTTCCATCAGCAGCAACACGAGAGTGTGTGCTGTCTTTGAGGAGGTCAAGTCCACTCACCACACACACAGGCCTTGCTCTCCTGTGAGGGGCAACCTCACAGGAGCCACACTTGGGTCCCAAGACAAGGAAGACTGGGGCTTGGGAGTGAGGATTTGTGGTTGAGTGAGCCCTCTGCACCAACAGCTCCTTCCCCTTGTTAAAAACTTCGTAGGAAAGTCTCCGAGAGATCAAGATAGGTGGGATTCTTCCATTTATTCGAGACTACCCTCCCTGATCCAAACTACTTTCAAACAGAAATGCCCAAACAGGGTCAAATTAAAGCTCTTAACCTCAATGGTAAAGCAACTAGAACTGTGTTAGCCACGAAATAATCGCCCGATTTACTAACAGAATGCACAGAGCTCCCCCGGCAGCACCAGGCAGCGTGGGTTACCTGACAGTCACACCAGCCAAACTGATTCATCGAGACCTTCAACCAAAGACCATGTCAAAACTCTAAAAGAGGCCCTGGGTAACCTCAGGCCTGGAGCTCTGACTGCTGTCCATGACAGGCCCTTCAGAACACAAAAAGGTGATTTTTAGTGATATTAACTTATCTATATATAGAAAAGCCTAAGCCAGTGGTTCTCAACCTTTCTAATGCCGCAACCCTTTCTAATGTCGCGACCCACAGGTTGAGAACCGCTGGCAGGGTCGCCTAAGACCATCGGAAAACACAGATATTTACATTACGATTCATTAACAGTAGCAAACTTACAGTTACGAAGTAGCAACGAAAATAATTTTATGGTTGGGGGTCACCACAACATGAGGAACGGTATTAAAGGGTTGCGGCATTAGAAAGGTTGAGAACCACTGGTAAGCGACCAAACGACCGAACGACTGGTTGCTGTGACGCGCACTGACCACCAGGGGACAGATTCTTAATGCAGGAGCTGCCCCCTGGTGGTCAGTGTGCTCCCACAGCCAACCTCCTGCGGTCCCTCCCCCTGGCCGGCCAGCCCCAATTGGCCCTGATCGCCAACCAGGCCAAGGGGCCCCACCCATGCACAAATTCGTGCACCGGGCCTCTAGTTGTAATATAAGCCAAATGTGAGTTTGTGAGTATATTTCACAATACTGTTCCTAGGTATTTTCTTCTAAACAGGGGCTGGAGAGATGCCCACCTTGGTGATCACGTAGAATGTGGGCCACTCTGGGCAGCACCCTCCTCTGCTGAGAGTGAGCAGCTCGGCCTCCTTCACCCCTTCATACTCACATCAGTCAGGCTCAAACCCTGAAGATAACATTTCCCTCATTGTCCCCCCCTACATCTCTTAAGTGGCTCCAGAATCCCATCCCATTTCTCTCCTCCCTCCTTGCCAGGCCACCCTCAAATCTCACAGGTACAAGGGCTAGATCCCACAGGCAGGTCTTCCCCTCCATCCCTTCCCACCTCTCAATCTTGTGAGATACACGCCAGGGGCTGCACAAGACCGGCCTAGTGATGGTCCCTAACTGTCCCAACAACCCCGCCCAGGAAGTGCTATCCCCCCGCTTCACAGAAGAGGAAACTGAGGTCCAGAGAGGATAAGTAATGGGTCAACCTGTCATAATAATTACAGCTCCTCCAGGCACTGTTCTAGGCACCTGATACACATTCACCCATGCCATCCTTCCTCCGGCCTCAGGAGATGCGTATGCGATTCCACCGGCACTGCACAGCTGTGGGCCCCGAGGCCCACGTCACGCTGCTGAGAAGTGGCAGAGCTGCGATGCAAACCCAGGCAACCTGGCTCCGGCGGGCACGGCCCTAACCACGGGCAGCGTGCCCCTCCGCGGTGCCAGGATGCACACCCAGGTCTGCATGGGGCAGGGCCTATGATCTCCCAGCACCTGCGACGCCTCGGGGCTCCATGAGCCTGGACTCTGTCCGCCTGGCACGACTTCCCATTGCTTTCCTGCATTTCAGGGCTGGTTCTTGCTTCTGACTCAGCTCACCCTTCTCCTCCGGAGGCTTCCCTGACTGCTCTCCAACCAACTGGGACTAAGAGAGCTGCTCTGCGTCCCTGCAGAGCCCTGTGCACCTGCCACTGTGGGTTTGGGAGAGGGGCTATGTCTGGCTGCGGACTCATTGAGTTGGAGACAGAGCCGGGCACCCGGGGTCAAGGAGAGATGCCAGTACTGCCAAGGTCTGGGAGCCAGACGGGGCGTTCCTTTCTCCTGGATCAGAAAACACATGGAGCCAAATGAGCGACCTTCCCCCTAGAGGCAAAGGAGACCTCACTCAGGCCCAGGACGTACCTGAGGGTGCAAAGGAAGGGCCAAACTGAGGGGGCACACCAGCCGCCTGGAACACCTGAGTGACGGACGCGTTGACAGGTGACAGAGAGGGAGAGAGAGAGAGAGAGAGAGAGATGGGGAGGTACCACTGCTGAGACCAGGCTGTGACACAGCAGCCGTCAATCTTATCGTCTCCACTGCCGGGCCTCCGGCCTGAGCTCCCACAGGGCAGGCGGCCAGCCTGGCGGTGCTTCTAGTGCCCGGGTGCCACCCAATGAGGAACTGAGCAAGTTCACCCGGGAGCGCAGCGAAGCACAGCTCGTGGGCTGCATCTTAAATGTATCACGTCCTGATTTCCCACCATCGCCCCCACCCCACACCGCGCCTTGCCATCCTCCCCTCTCAGCAGATGCCACCTCAGGCGTTAAGCTGGAAATGTGGGGGATCCTATGATTCCTCCTGTCCAGCCTCCTGCACTTGGGCATCATCATCGACTTCTCTCCAACCCAGCCTCCAGCCCCGCTACTTCTTCCAACCCCACAGTCGCCACTCGAGTCCAAACCAGCGTCATCTCTCCCCTGGACCAAAGCGGAAGCTCTCCTCGGGCCTCCCCGCCTCCCCATCCGCTCCCCTGACATGCCCGGGCCCTCGCCTGGCTGCCCTTTCCCCAGGTTTCTCCAAGTCAGAATTCCTACTAAATACTGACACCGCCCCTCCACACGCATCACCTCTTCTGTGAAGTCTCCCAGCTCCTGCCAAGGTTTCTCAGGCTGTGGTTGACCAATCACCGGTGAGAATGATTTTGGTGCTCCCTAACCACAGACCGCCTACTTTGGGGGGTGGGAGCCTAGCAAGCTGCATTTTTGTGAACCAGCTGATTCTTATACACACTAACATGTGAGAGTGGCTGCCCAGAGAACAGGCCCTGCAAACCTGACACTTTGTAATTTCTCCATCAACTGTGCTCCCCCGATTCTTTCCACATGATCTCTGAAAGCATACCCGGTCATATTCCAGGTGAACTGCTTACAGTAAAATTCCTCTCCCTTGACTGTGAGCTACTTGAGGGCAGAGACCATGCCTAAATTATACTTATACTAGAGGCCGGATGCGTGAAATTCGTGCAAGAGTAGGCCTTCCTTCCCCCGGCTGCCAGCACCAGCTTCCCTCTGGCACCAGGACCCAGGCTTCTCTCGCAGCCCTGGATTCGTCCAGAAGGTAGTCCAGAAAGATGTCCGGTCTAATTAGCATATTATGCTTTTATTATTATAGATTCGCAGCCCCTCCAGCAGTGTTGCCATCCTCGACTCCTCTTTTCCCTCACATTCTACACCCCATCCATCACCAAGCTCAGACGGCTCTACTCTCAAAAGATTTTATTTTGACCACTTCTCACCTCTTCCTCATTAATGACCTTACCCCAAACTGCCATCATCTCTCCCCATGGACTCCTGCACTAGTCCACTCACTGATCCCTCTGCTTCCACCCTGACCACTGCGGCTCCCTTCCCACACAGCTGCCAGAGTGTTTCCTTAAAAAAGAAAATTACATATTTACAAATCACATATTCAAGAAAGCACTGGTACCCAGAAGACATAAAAATACTCAAAACTCAACAATTAAAAAACACACACAAAAGCAATTTTAAAAATTGGGTATTAGACCTGAACAGATACTTCACCAAAGAAATTACATAAAGGGTGGAAAATATACCTGTGAAAGATATTCAACATGGTTAGCCATTAGGGAAATGAAATTTAAAACCATGGTGAGATACCACTAAACTATTTGAATGGCTAAAATGAAAAATACTGAAAATGCCAAGTGCTGACAAGGAAGCAGAGCAACTGGAATTTTCACACATTGTTGATGGGAACACAAAATGATATAGCCACACTGGAATTGAGTTTGGCAGTTCTTATAAAGTTAAATGTAAATTTGCCATAGGTCCCAGTAATCCAACTCCTGGCTGTTCACAAATGTTTACAGCAGCTCTATTCATAATCATTAAAAGCTGGAAACAGATCAAGTGTCCTTCAAGGGGTGAACGGATAGACACACTGTGGTACATCTATAGAATGGAACACTAACTAGCCAGCAGCAAATGTGAATGTTGATACCCACAACAACATGGATGAATCTGAGAAAGAGTGGGCCAAGGAGAGAAGCTAGTTTCCAAAGTATGATTCTAAGGATATGGCACTCTCAAAAAGACCAAATACTAGCGATGAAAGTGACTAGCTGTCAGATGTTAGAAGTGGGGGCTTTGTGACTATAACGGGGCAACAGAGAGAGGTTTTTGAGTGATGGAACCATTCTGTGTCCTCGTTGTGGTGTTGGTAGTCCCATGAATCCATACATTTGTTAAAAGTCATAGAACTGAACACCAAAACAAAGTCAATTTTGCCCCGTGGCAATTTTTAAAAAATCAAAAGAATAAGCCAGAGCGTGTAAGCTCTTTCCTCAAAACCTCCAACTTAGGACAGAATCCAAATGTCTCCCCACAGCCCAGGAGTCCCCGCCAGACCTGGTTTCAGGTACCTTTCTAGACACATTTCAAAATCTTCCTTCTTATGCCTCTCTACCTACCCCGAGGCTCACTCGCTGTTCTGTTCCCTCTGCCTGGAATTCTTTTCCACTGGTATTTCCAAAACCCCTTCCAAACTTCATTCGTGCTTCTGCTGAAATACTGACTCCTCAGAGAAACCTTTTTTAACTGACTTTTCTATAATGGCATCTTCCTATGCCTTATGCTATTTCATTTCTCCTCATGACACTCACTACTAACTGACATCACACAACGTACCTGGTTTATGGTTACTTTCTATTTCCCCACCAGAACACAGAGCCATGAGGATAGGGATCCTCTCGGTACTCTTATGGGTACATCCCCTGCTCCTAGGACACGGCCTTTCACAGGGTAAGGACTCCCATAAATATCTGTTAAATGGAGTCATGAGTAGACCCCAGGGATGAGCAGTCAATGATGACATTCCCAAGGCTTTGAGCTTAGAGCCGCGCTTTGGCTTCTTGGTAGCACCTCTCAAATCACCTGCCCACTTGGTCCCCGAGTAGAGCAGCCCCAGGCCAGAATATTTAATTTGCTATTGGTGCTTTGAAAACGGATTCAGTTCCACATCTCCCTTCTAAGTGCTGCTTTTTCCGGTGCTGGGTTAGGTAACTGGCAGGAGGATGAGCTGGGAAGGGGCAAGGTTGCAAGCAAATGCATTCTTGGGGTAATCCACGTGAGGGTTACTGAGGGTGGATAGGACGCTATGGAGAAGTGCCTCTAACCTGGGCAAGGAAGTTTGAGGTGAAATAGAAGACAGAAAATAAATAAATAAATGGGGGAAAAAACCTACCTCTACGTCTCTGCAACACTTTTCCAAGGTGAGCAAATACACTAGCATGCACAGAACACCTACTCTAAATGTTCCAGATTCTCTCCAACGGTCTTCATTTAATCCTCCACCCACCCTTCAAAGTAGGTTCTACTGATCCCATTTTCATAAATGAAAAAGCCAAGCACAGAGAGGTGAAGTAGCATGCCCAAGGTCACACAGTGATAAGGGACGTCTGGTCTTTTAAACTCAGGTGTGTGTAGCTTCCAACCCCATTCCTTTTCCACTTCGGATTTTAGCAGCAATATTCAGGGGCATGAGGGTGAGCCCTGGCCAGAGGGGCCAGAGGACCTGCCAACCTCAAATAGGAAATGCCAACCTGGACATGGGTGACCGGCTCTTCTCTAAAACTTTGCAAAGACCAGCACAGACAAGTCGGCTACAGCAAGATGCTGACCACCTTCCAGTAAGTGCGTCCTGAGAATCTACTCTGCAACAGTTCCTGTGCTCAGGGCTCCCACATAACTCTGTCCTTTCATTCTCCTCACCATTAAAAACCCTGTGAACACGTGTGAAGGCATCCAAGCAGAATGGTCTAGTAAACCCTGCAAGCAAGCAAGGACACCTGAGGATCCCCTACCCTCCACTCCATGCCAGTTAGGAATTCTACAGTTGCCTTAAAGACAGCACAGTATGAAGACCCAGACAACTGCAGGTAGACTTTCTTTTGCTCTTCCCCTTTTAAAAATCACTGTTCAGGGTGGCATACCCAAAAAAATCATGTATAATGCAATTTGGGGGCAATTAAACTATTTTCACAGGTATTTTTGGCTTTGGATGATTTTCACATTGTACTACAGCTTTGGAACCTAAAGAAGGAGTAAGCCACAGCTTGGCAAGGCCCCAGGCCTCCTGGCATGTACTCCTTCTTGACAGATTATCAAGAAATCTTAGGTCTAGACAGGATGCTCGGGGCTCCCAAGTGCTGCACGTCTGATGACAGGTGCACGGAAGGTAGACTCTTCCCACGGGACAGCTCCCACCACCTGCACACTGTTCCTCAAATGGTCTGCTATCTGCTCCCCTCCAACTCTACCCACTGCCGCAGGCTTTGCTCTCCCACCCTGCAGAATAATTATAACTCCTCTTTCCTCTGATGATCATTTGAATATTTGAAGCCTGATATGAGGATGATTCTTTCTTAACATTATAGGGGTCAAGAAAAAGGTGGAGAAACTGCACTGTGCTTTTTAAAAATATGTATTTTTAAATTGATTTCAGAGAGGAAGGGAGAGGGAGAGAGATACAGAAACATCAATGATGAGAGAGAATCACTGATTGGCTGCCTCCTGCCTGCTCCCCCACTGGGGAGGAAGCCCGCAACCAAAACTAGGCATGTGCCCTGACCGTGAATCGAACCTGGACCTCCTGGTTCACAGGTCAACGCTCAACCACTGAACCACTCCAGCTGGGCTGCACCGTGCTTTTGGATGATGATTGGATGTTTTTTCTTTCTGGATGGACATCTCTTGCACATCCATGACAGGGACAGCCACCTCCCCCAGGAGGCAGCTCCACAGATGCGTTAAGTTCCACGTTTTGTTGGCTGTGCCCTGGAAACGTGCAGCTTAGTTGGGAAGACAAAGAACAGAGACCACATGTCATGTGGAAGTGTGCTTACAGTGGTATGAATTAGGTGCCAGGCACACGCAGGCACACACTGGAAAAGCCTGCTGACCTGTGAGCTTGACCCTCATGAAACACAGCTTACATCGGAGGCCCCTCAAGGAGACTCTAGGTCTCAGAGTCGGCTTGCTTACCACCCGCTGTCATGTCCCAGACGCCTGCCAAATGCCAGGTGTCGAGTAGCTCGCTGTCCAACGTGTCTTACTCTAATCCTTTGGCACTTCGAAGGGGGCCTGGAGGTGAGAATAACTAAATCAAATGATCCCAAAGCTCTCAGATGAAGGTTTTCAAAAAACTCGTTAACAACAATACACTTCAAACACCTAAGACCAGGAGTCGTGGTCCCCATCCCCTGCAGTCTGTCAGCTCCCTGAGTGACATGGAACAGGTCCCCTAACTTTCTGGGACTTCCCTTTTCTCAGTGATACATTGAGGGGGCTGGAAGGTCCCTTTCGGACCCAAGGTTCCCTAATCCTCTTTTGTCTCAGACAGTAAACTGGATAATCCACAATAATCTGGCTGAACTCGTCAATCCTCCAATCGGTGCGTGATTTCCAGCAGAAAGAAGAGCACAAAGGAATCACAGGGAGGTAAGATTCCAGCTCCAGCCCTTCCATCATCCTGCCGTGTGCCGCCAGCCCAGCACATGCTCCTGCACCGGTTTAGATACCAGTCTCCACATTTACTAAGCCATGATCGCGGGCAAGTCACCGAATCTCCTTCAGCCGTGTTATGCACATCTGTAGAGTCAGGTTAATTCCACCCCATCCCCGGGCTCCTGGGAGGGTGAAGTCCATTAAAATGTGTACAAGCGCCCAGCACCCCCAGGACACACGCTGCATGTCCCCCTTATTCATTCGTTACCCACCCAACCCACTTAATCAACAGACTCAGTCTCCAAAGGCTTTTGCAGCCCCAAACAGACAGAGCTACAGGGACTCTGAAAGCCAGCTGGTCCAACTCCCTCCTACCTCTGTGATTGACAAAGGAGGCTTGAAGAGGCTCGGTGACTTGCCCAAGGACCCGCATGCTCTGCAGCAGCAAAGCCTGACCCAGAACACAGGGCGGCAGACCCCAACGGTCACACAAGCCACAGAGAGAACCTGTCCCTGAGGAAATTGGGAACTCCCTACTTATAACCGAATTCTGAAAAATAAAATTAAACAGAACTTTTTATTTATGTTTTTTTTTGGAGGGTTGCAAGAGAAAAGTAGCATCATAATTGGTCTCCGAGTTACCTGTGGAATAAAGGTCAGAGGTTCTTGCTAGCAAGCAGCCTCTCCCAGGTACTGGGCTCCCTCTGCCCCTCCCCACTTCTGCTCCTTCAGGTGACACCCTGAGGCAGACATGCCTGCACTAGGATCCTCTCTGGGGGAGGTGAGAAGTCTCAGCCTGGAGAAACTGGCCCACCACCCATCACACACAAGCAACAAAACCGTCACACCTGCACGGTCCATGATGCAAAGGAGCTCCTCTCCCAGACCCTGAGAGCTCCAGCGGGAGACAACTAGGAAGGTGCTCACATTCGTGACGGCACAACGATTACTCCGGGGCCGGGGACCCGAAGGCCCCTGCAATGACATGATCAAAGCCCCTGAGACCATCCAGGTGCTTCTGCAGGAAGCTCAGGCCAGAGTCTACTCAGGGCAGCTCTGCTGCTCAGGAGCACTGAAGGGGGAGCCCAGACAATGTAAGGAGGGGCCTGGGTGGCACGCCCTCCTGTTCCAGCAAAGCCCGCCTGTCAGGGAGCATTTGACAGAGAGGGACAAGAGCATGCCTGCTCCTGGCTCCTGTCAGCACACTCCCCGCAGGCGTCTCCCAGAGCTCAGAGAGCCCCGGCCCAAGCCTCACCTGGTGCCCTGGAGCAAACAGGCTCAGAGAGGGAGACCAAGGTGCCCAACTCCCACCGCATGCCTGGGCAGCCAGGGGATACAGCCAGAGCCTGACCTTCCTTCTGGAGCTATTTCCTTCCAACTTGCCCCAGGCTCCCCTCTACCAGGCCCCCTCCCTCTTCCAAAACCCTGAGCTCACCTCCAGTCTGAGGGTCCCGCCAGGTTAAACAGTGCTCAGAAGCAGGTGACAGTTTAGCAACTCATCCGGGAGGACCTCTGTAAGGCCGGAGCAGCTGGGCCCTGCCTGTCCCCAGTGGCAAGGAGAGACCGCAGTGCCCAACTTTGCAAGGGCTCTCTCTTCCCTGAGCGATCCTCCTCCTCCCCCTCCCTCCTCCCCCTCCCGGTCCTCCTCCGTAGTACTATGGAGACACGTGCTCTGCTAGGGGGGAGGCGAGGAGGAAAGTGCAGCTGTGTATTGGAAGGAGATAGGCAACAAATCTGCTGCCCTGTTATATACACTCACACCTAGCAGGCGAGGAATGGGGAAAATAGCTCTATCTGCTGCCACAGAATGATTAACCCGTGCACTCCGGCTCTGCTCCTCACACAGCTGAAGCCAGAGAAACAATACACTTAACCAATGGAGTGCCAGCCAGAGACATTACATCATCAGCCAGCACCGTCATTGGCTAATATTCCTAGAACCCCCGTCTGCTTCTAGGTGCTTAACCCTTTCATGTTTGCCATAGCACGGACTCGAGTATTTGGTCTAAACCCGTGGTCGGCAAACTGCGGCTTGCGAGCCACATGCGGCTCTTTGGCCCCTTGAGTGTGGCTCTTCCACAAAATACCACGGCCTGGGCGAGTCTATTTTGAAGGAGTGGCATTAGAGAAGTTTAAAAAATTTGGCTCTCAAAAGAAATTTCAATCGTTGTACTGTTGATATTTGGCTCTGTTGACTAATGAGTTTGCCGACCACTGGTCTAAACGAAGGTTCCTAGACCTTGCTTTTATCAGAATCGTCTGGGGTACTTTCTAAACATACAGATTCTTCAGGGGGAGCAGGAACCCTGTATTTTAAATAGTGTGCAGAGTGTGGGGGACCACTGGCCTATGAAACTCTTCCTCTCCAAGAGGTAAATGAGGTAACATTTTTCTGAGCATGTATGAGGCCCTCCAGCCCAGTACTCTACAGTATCATCTCATTTGTTTCCTACACTGAGCAGCAGATATTACTGGCCCCATTTCACAGGTATGAAAAGTAAGGTTCAGAGAGAGTAAGTCCCTTGCTCATGGTTCTGGAAGCCGGGCTGTCTGCACCCTACCTGGCTACCCCATTTGAAGCTCCCCCGTGAAATCAAACCCAGCCATTTTTCTACCTATTGCCTCCAGGGTTACGGAAAGGATAGACCCTCCCGATGAGTTGTAAAATGCCAGCGGCCTGTGAAGAACTGGGGGTGAAGAGAATGAATTCCCTTCAGGAGGGAATCAGGGATCACGAACCCCCCGGAGAATCATTCTCTTTCTCAGGCTCAATCCTTCTGCTGCAAATCTCAATTTAGCTGTCACTTTCTCTGGGAAGCATCCACTCACCCCCAAACCCAGGATAGGTGCCCCTGTTCCAGGCTCCTGAGGTCCCTGTATCTGTTGGCTGCAGCTGCTTGTTTACCTGGTACACCCCACAAGGTTAGAGCCATTTCCACCTTCTCCACCAGCATCTGCCCAGAACAGTGCCTGCCGCATATGAGGACTCAACCAGGACCACAAGAGGCAGGTGGGGAGGGAGAGGGGGGAAGGAGGGAGCGAGGACAGGTGGGAAGGGAGAGGGGAAGGAAGAGGGAAGAAGAAGGGGGAAGGAGGGAGGGAGGGAGGAAAGGTCTTTACTGAAGTTCGAAATGGCATCATGCTGAGATGGGAAAGGGAAAGGCCTGGAAGCTAGGGACCCATATGAATAAATGACGGGCCTTGGGCAAGTTCATTTTGGGGTTGTCTGAAAATGAGGACAACAGCATCTTCCTCATGTGTTTACATGGAAAGGATGGCCCAGGCTTGAATGTGCTCCTCTACATTCTCTCTCCCTAGGTCTCATGCATTCTGTTGGCTGACTTCTGATTGCTGACAAGTTTGTCTCTCCAGCCCAGACTCCGCCCACCTCACGTTCCATGTCGAGATCTTGAGCATCTCCAAGAAAGCATTTGAATTTTCTCCCCTAACTCCAACTTGCTCCTAACCCAGTCTCCTCCATTCTGTGATTGATGCTCCCTTCCACCCAATCTTTTTTTTTTAAATAATTGAGGTGACATTCATATATATAACATAAAAGGAACCATTTTTAAGTTAATACTTCATAATGTGTGCAACACCACATCTATCTGATTCTAAACATTTTCATCACCCCAACAAGGGTAAGGGGGACCCACTTACCCTTTAAGCTGTTATGCACCATTTATCCTTTCTCCCCAAGCCTGTGGCAGACCATGAAACACCAATCCATTTTCTGTCTCTATGGGTTTACCTATTCTAGATATTCTATCTATAACAATAAAAGCGTAATTGCTAATTAGGCCAGACGGCTGAACGACCTTCCAGACATCCTTCCGGACCACCTTCCAGATGAAGCTGGGGCTGTGAGGGCCAAGGCAAGCTGCTGCAGCTTCAAGGGCCAAGCCCCTTGCACGAATTTCGTGCATCGGGCCTCTAGTACATATATAAAAGCCTAAACGACCGAACAACCAAATGACCGAACGACCAGTCGACTGGTCACTATGACGCGCATTGACCACCAGGGGACAGACGCTCAATGCACAGGATGGGGCTCCCTCCTGTCTGGATCGGACCTACAGGTATCGGGCCAAAACCAGCTATCCAACATCCCCGAGGGGTCCCGGATTGCGAGAGGGGGCAGGCCAGGCCTAGGGACCCCACTAGTGCACGAATCTGTACACCAGGCCTCTAGTCCTATATAATAAAAGGCTAATATGCAAATTGTCCCCACAGGAGTTCGACCACTCGCTATGACATGTGCTGACCACCAGGGGGTGAAGCAGAATGAAGGAAGGCCCTGGCCAGCAGCCAGAAGGCCCCAATCAGCCCTGATCGCTGGCCAGGCCTAGGGACCCTACTTGTGCACAAATTCCATGCACTGGGCCTCTAGTTTCATATAAAGGGAATCAAACACTATGTGACCTTTTGTGACTGGCTTCTTTCACTTAGAATGTTTTCGAGGTTCAGTGGTAGCATGTACCAGCACTTCATTCCTTTTTATGGCTAATATTCCATTGTGAGTTTGTACCACATTCTGTTTATCCATTCATTTGTTGATGGACACTTGGCATCCACCCAATCTTAAACCAAAATGGTTTAAGGACAATCCTCGATCCTTCCCTTTACTCTATTCCCCAAGTCTAACGTATCAAGTCCTATACATTTGACATCCAAACTATAGCTCCAACCCTACTTTTCTCCAATACCATTGCTATGGTGCAGCCAGGACGCCAACATCTCTCACCTAACTGCAAATCTGTGACAAGATCCCATTCTTCTCTCTACTCCACTCTTTGCCTGGTAACTGCATAAACCAGCTCATCCATTCACCTCTCCTCCACGGAGCTTGTCTCTTAGAAGCACGACAGACAGCAAACAAATACTATAACACCAGGTCATTACTAGGCTTAAAATACTCCAAAGATTTTTCACTGCAGTTTGAGGAAAATCCAAGCTCCGCATGACCTTCCAAGGCCCATCTACTTCTCCAAACTCCTCTCAGGCTGCTCCCCAGTCACGCTGAGCTCTAGTCCTCCACCTCGTGGTCCCTGAGCAAGCTGTTCTCTCTGCCTCTTGGTCTTGGCATCGCTGCATCACTCTTGTCCCTCCGATCTCTGTAAATACCACTCCTCAGACGGACCTTCCCCAGCCACTCTGTTAAGCAGACTCACCCTCCATCCATTTCGATCATTCAATAAACCTGTGCTAAGCATTGTGCTGGGCTCTCGGGATAAAGCAATGTCTGAACTCCTGGAGCCTTCAGACTAGTGGGGAGGACCAACAAACGGATGGACAAGTGCCATGAAGGGAGAGTAAAAGGGAGGGGACCTGCTTTACACAGGATGGTCCAAAAGGCCTTTCTGAGGAGGTTAGATTGAAACTGGGGGATGAGAGGGGCTCAGCTGGGAAGAGGTCCTATTACTCTCTATCTCATCCTGGCTGCGCAATGCAATGTTGCATCCTTCATGGTTTGCTTTTGAAGAAGCAAAGCATTTCATGTCCCTCTCCCCTCAGAGACTGTATATAGTATTTCCAGCACCTAGGATAGCACCCACCACGTAGGCGGCACTCAATACTCATTGATTCAATGGATAATCGGATAAAAATGAACGAGTTAATAAATCCACCAATGAAGTCACTTCAAGAAGCATAATAAATCCTATCGTTTTGATATTTGTTGCTATTGATACTGATTTATTGCCAAAGGACTCCTGCGCTTTTGGGTTTTGGAAAACTGGGCTGCCTGTAAAATGAGAATAAAAGCAACTAACTTGGAGGATTACTGGATCACTGGAGAGAATGGACAGACATAACAGGAACTCAATAACAGGCAGCAGCAGTCACTGCGGCTCGTATTGCTAAAGGTTCTTTCTTTACCAAAGCTGATGTATTCAACTAAACGCCAAAATCCATTTTCAGACGCAGTCACGAACACTGGTAAGAAAAATGAACACTTTAAGAAATGCCTGCTCTGCGCCGGGCACAGTGCAAAGCACTTCGTCACTTATCTCATTTACTTCCCAGCCTGCCGCCTGGTACAGCTCTCAGCCCCACCTGAGGCCACGTGCGCCTTACCCCACCCCCAGCTGCAGGCCATGCTGTTTCACAGCCCGCAGCTGAGTCCGCCTTCAGGCATCGTCCTGCTGAAGGGGTACCCGAGGGTATGCCCCTCTCTGGGGATAGCCTGCACCCCCTGGCGGCTCAACATGGGGCGGCAAAGGCCTGGCCCATGCCCCAGGGGTCAATGGATTCCATCACAGATCAACTTCCCCGTCCCCCACCCCAGAGTAAGACCACTCCCCAAGAATCCCCTACACACAAATCTCAGCCTCTGAGTCTTTTCTTTTCAGGGAGCCAGACCTATGGCAGGTGGGCACGATGCTTTCCTTTGACATCAGAAAACTGAGGTTCAGAATGGTTAATCATGTCCCCCCAGTGCCCAGCTAAAGCGACTTTCCGGTCTGTCTGACTCCCCAGCAGACCTTGCTCGTCACTACCGCCTCTAGTGGCTGAGGCTGCGTCTCTGTGATTCAGGGAAGGGAAGGCCAGCAGGTAGGAAAACGGGAGCAGGGGTGCCCTTCACAGTCCTCCAGGGGCCATC
This sequence comes from Eptesicus fuscus, assembly GCF_027574615.1. NCBI lineage: Eukaryota > Metazoa > Chordata > Mammalia > Chiroptera > Vespertilionidae > Eptesicus > Eptesicus fuscus. Next base: position 97,957,840 of record NC_072479.1, read on the forward strand.
CCTGATGACAGAGGCGAGGTCACAGCTTCCAGAAACAACATGAAAATGACCTGCGGAAGCAGGCATCACCTGGACACCATCTCTCCGCCCTAATGAATCCATGGCTAGAAGGTAGGGCGGCGGGGGGTGGAGGGGGGGCTCCTGGGCACATGGGGCTTCCTTAAGGGGCCAGAGTATTTGCAGCCACATCCCCAAGAGTAGCTACAACTAACCAGCTGTCTCCTGCTCCAGTCTCCATCGACTTTCCACAGAGCTGCCACAGTGACTGGGTCACTGCACAATTTTCCCACTGCCCTCCCTCATCCCCGGACAAAATTCCAAATAGTCTAAGGCCACTTTTTAAGGTCCGTACATGCTTTTGCCCTCTGTGGTGTTGACAGCTCATTTCCTATCCCAAATATGCCCCCATCTTACTTGGTTGTCTGACGTAGGATTACCTGGGTACTGAGCTTTTCACTTTCCGTATCTTTGCACAAGAAAATCTATCTGGCTCCCATCCACTCCCAACACACGCAGCTTCCAGCCAGGCAAATCCTCCTGCTCCTCTAGTGCCTACTCAATAGTCACCTCCTCCGTGAAGCCTTCCTGGCTTGCTCACGGAGCTCCTCTACACCTCAGTTTCCTGTATTACAGTGCCCGATAACTGCTCCTCCTCTGGTCCTTCTTGGCCCAGGAGCTCCTCCAAGGCCCTTCTTCGCGCCGCTAGGGCTTACTTAGCACAGTGTCTGGCCCACAATAGGAGCTCAATAAATGCTGAATAAATACACGGGGCACTTGGTCAGGGAAGCAAGCGCTTTGAGAGGTTTTTCCTGCGCCCCAGGATGACTAGGAATAGGAAACAGCATGACAAATCCGAACCCCAGGGCAACAGGCCAGAAGGTTCTGAAGACCTAGGCAGAGCAGAGGGACCGGTCGTTGCGGCCCCCGACTCCCCGCAAGCTCTTCCCCGGGCCGTGGCGCGGGGTGCAGATAATGCGAGAAGCCGCTACCCAGAGCCGCTCTGGCTCCCGGCCCCTCAGGCATTCCCCGCACGTGGACCGGTCTGTCCTAGGGTCGGGGGCCGGGCCGGGCCGGGCCGGGCAGCAGCAGCCTGGGGAGGAAGCGTGGCGCGGCGGCTCTCGCCTCGCTCCCGGGCCCCGCCGCGCGTCCGCATCCCGCGGGCACAGAGCCGGAGCGCCCGGGGACGCCGCCAGGCGAAAGGACGCCGCCAGTAGTCCCGGCTGGGGGGTTGGGGGTCGGGGGTCGGGGGGACTCCCCGCTGCCAGACACCCTACAAAGTCTACTTCGCCGCAGCGCTCTGCTTACCCTGGGAGCTGCCTGGAACGCGGAGCCCGCGGGTGTCCAGGCCGCTGCGCCCGCCTGCGGGTCCTCTCCAGGTGCTGGAGCTCAGCCTCCGCACCCCTCGGCGCGGGAGCGTCTCCCGGCGGCGGCCCGGCCTCCCCGCGCCGCGTAGCCCCATTGGCCCCGGCATCCAGGCCCCGCCCCCTGCGGCCCCGCCCCCTATAGCCCCGCCTCTCCGCACCCGGGCTCCTCACCTCTCCACGCAGGGAAAGTTGCTTCTAGACTCAGTTTTCACCTGGCTCAGGCAGCGGGTGAGGTAATAATTCTCCATCCCAAGAGCGTCCAGGCGCCCCCTGGGGAGTGCGAAGAGTGCAGCGTCCTTGGAAGCCGGCTTTGAGCAAGTCTCAGACGTGTGTGTGCTGGGCACTTAGCACCAAGCATGCAACAGGGAACAAGACAAAGTCTACCGATCGCCCTCATGGAGTTTGCATGGGGTGGGGGTGGGGCAGGCGATATGCAAATACACAAAGAACATGCTGTCAGCTTATTAGGAGCATTATGGGGTGGGGGGTGATTATAAATACGAAAGGTGTCCAGGGATGCTATAAATAGGATGGTCTCCAAGGTCCCTTTGCACTAGAACCGTGGTCGGCAAACTGCGGTTCGCGAGCCACAGGCGGCTCTTTGGCCCCTTAAGTGTGGCTCTTGCACAAAATACCACGGCCTGGGCGAGTCTATTTTGAAGAAGTGGCGTTAGAAGAAGTTTAAGTTTTAAAAAAATTGGCTCTCAAAAGAAATTTCAATCGTTGTACTGTTGATACTTGGCTCTGTTGACTAATGAGTTTGCCGACCATTGCACTAGAAGGATAAGTGCGATCCCTTCGCTGACAGGTGCAGTAAATGCAGGTGGTTCTGAGGCTGGAACTAGAGAAGGGGATGGATGAGTGTGGTGACCAAGGGGAAAATGAGCTAGGCCAGAGCGGTACCCGGAGGGGAAATCTCCTAGGACCCTGTGGGCCAGCGTGAGGAGCTTCAGTTCTGTTGTAAGGACACAAATAAACCATTGAAGGGTTGGAAGGGGTCGAGGATGGTGGTAAAAGACCCCTTTGGCTGTTGTATGAAGACTGGATTGAGAGAGAAAGAATGGGAGCAGGGAGACCAGTGTGAAGGTGTCTCATCTGCTCAGGCTGCCATAACAAATACCACTGACTGGGTGGCTTAAACAATACCTGTGTGTTTTTTCACAGTTCTGGAGGCTGCCAGTGTAAGATCAAGGGGCCGGCATGGTCAGTTTCTGGTGAGGACCCTCTTGCTGGCCTGCAGATTGCTATTGCCTTTCCCTGTGTCCTCTCCTGGCAGAGAGAGAAAGAGAGCAAGCTCTCTGATTATCTCCTCTTCGAAGGTCCACACCCTCATGGCCTCATCTAAACCTAATCACCACCAAAAGCCTGCTCTCCAAATATCATCACACATGTTGTGCATATTGGGGAAACATCATTCAATACATAGCAGGCGGCTACTGCAGAAGTCCAGAGATGATGGTGACCTAGGCCAGTGGTCAGTAAACTGCGGCTCGCGAGCCACAGGCGGCTCTTTGGCCCCCTGAGTGTGGCTCTTCCACAAAATACCATGGCCTGGGCGAGTCTATTTTGAAGAAGTGGTGTTAGAAGAAGTTTAAGTTTAAAAAATTTGGCTCTCAAAAGAAATTTCAGTCGTTATACTGTTGATATTTGGCTCTGTTGACTAATGAGTTTGCCGACCACTGACCTAGGCCAAGGTGCTAGCCGCAGGGATGGGGAAAGTGGACCAATTGAAATATATTTTGAGAGCATCATGGAAAGTTTGATGATGGGTTGGATTTAGGGCATGAATGAAGAAAGACTCCTAGGTGTTTAGCTTGAGCCACCCATGGGATAATGGCGCTATGACCAACATGGCGAAGACAAGAGAGGAACAGGTTGGAGGCAGAGGGAAATGCAAGGTCCCACTGTAGACATTTGAGAGCCCTACTTGACATCCTACAACCACAGATTGGTTTGTCTATACAGAATTCTCCCAATAACCTGATGATGAAAATATGCTCTCACTATCCCCGTATTACAGATGGGGAAATGAAGACACAGAAAGTTTAAGCAACTTGCTCAATCTAGGTGTTGGTTTGCAACCTGGGGGTGGGGGTGGGGGTGGGGGTGTCAAAACTGGCCCCATCCACGGGGCAGGGAGAGATGGAGGAGAGAGGCATACCACTCCAGATGGGTAGGTGGCAGGTTTAATAAGCAGGGAACTTATATATTGAGGGATAGGAGGCCTCCGCACCTGCCCGCCAGAATCTTAGCAGTTTATGTCGAGGCCTCAGTTAAATGGTTTCGGTCACAACAACACAGTCATGTGTTGTTGAGACTCAGTCCAGATGGTCTCAACAACACATTCCTCTCTGGAGGTCTCGCCTTTGAAACTGCCCCATCTATGGGAACAGTGGGTGGAATATACATCCCAAGGACAGGGGAGGAGCTTTCAATTGCCCAAGTTCAGCTCTCAGGTCAACTACTGGCCCGCCCTCTCGATGAACTGCTCCAACAGTGGGTGGCTGGGTAAACAGAGCTCAGGGGAGAGTCTGCGGCCAGGGATACGCATTGGAGAGTGCCCTGACCTGGGATTGTACAAGACCGGCTGGAGAAAGCTGTAGTGTGAAAAGGAGGAGAGGCAAGGGCTGAGCCCTTGGAAGGATCTCTTCCAACATCTCCACTTACTGCCTGACCTTCACAAGTGACCTCCGTCACTAAGAGGGAATGAACCCAAGTTCAGTAACTAGGAGGGAATAAGACTAGCTCAGGGATGGAAAACTCGGGGACAGGCAATAAGGATGCAAGTGAGGTTGGCAGGGTGTGGCAGAACAGGGTGCCCCCCCTCCAGGTGTGCACACCTGCCTAAGGGGGCAATGGACTCAGCAACAACTGATTTTTGCCGTATGGGAATATGGACCCTGAGTTCCCAGAGGATCTCATTTGTATTAAAGAGACAGAAAATCAGAATATGTTAAACCTCTAGGTTTTTAAATGTTGGCAATTACTTTAAATTTTTTTAAAAAGAGAATGTATGGGTCAAGACTGTTGGACAGAATCCAATCCACATATGGGCAGGATTGGCTCTTTTGGCTGTTACTTCCCACCTCTGGGTTAGACAGTGCTTCAGGCCCCTTTAAGAAAGTCCTTGCAGTTTCTGTTCAGACACAGATGGCGACAATAGTGGGACATAAAAGGATCCAGAAAACCTCAGCTTGGAAACCCAGCCTCGCCTTTCAGGGCATTTGCCCCTACCCGCCTAGTAGAGCCTTGCTAAGCCTCAGTTTCCCTACCTGTAAAAACAGGAGGTCAGAGCCGAGCTCCTCCAAGAGTCCTCCTAATTCTCACATTTGGAGTTATAACAATAGTGGGTTGTTGTTGTTGTTTTTTTAACTGTTGGTTTCGAACAGGGAATTTGCTTGGGGGGAAACGGAAAGGATGTTCTTGTCTGGGTCTCCAGATTCAAAAAGGCTTGCTAGTAAGGAAAGGATCAGAGTGAAATAGAGGTTTAGATAGGAAACCAGGCAAATTATGGCATTTTAATTGCACCGTGAATGAGAATAAAAAGGCACTTAGATGCAGGCGTGCTTAATGGTTTTCTATTGAAAATGCAATGTATGGTAGCCAGTTCTCCACATATTTCACCAAGGCATCTGCAGTAATGAGATTCTCTGTCATGTATATGGGAGGTCAGCTGCATTCTAGCATTATTTATTCTTATGTGCCGAGCTTACGTAATGAGAATAGGCCTGAGAACACATCGTCACCCTCCATAGAGTCAGTCCCTTTTGTGCCCACCTGAGATATTGTTTAAAGCTGAGAAGCAGCTTCTGATTTTATGTCACTGGGTTTTGCGTGGGAGTGAACGTGGGGTTGGGAGCCAGGAGACGTGCCGTGTACTCACTGAAGAACCGTTCGGCCTTCTTCATCAGTAAAGTGAGAGCTGGACAAGAGGCGGCTCCCAGGGAGATACAGCATTTGCATGTATTCGTCCGCATTTCTTTGAGGGGACAAAGTGTGGAGACCTGGCAATTCTCAGGGTCAGATCTTTCCACAATTCACCTCCTAGTCCCCCAAAATCCTGGAGGCAGGGATGTCACCTGAGTTGGGCCAATTAGATGCTCACTCTTGGGACTTTGTCTTCCAGAAAGTGACAAGGATGGAGAGAGAGAGGTTGGCCATGAGGTTGGTCAGACTGAGGGCGGCTGCTGATGCTGAAGAGGCTGGACCAGTGGTTGCTGCTTGATCATGAATCTTGTTAGCCAACCTCCAGAATCCCGTAGGTCTCTGCCAGTTTCTCAAGCCCGGTCCTTCATGCCATCCCTGTCCCCATCCAATTTTATTTTGTGACTCTCCCACCTCTACTAAATTCCCTTCTTGTGTTAGCAGCCCAAATTATTTCTCTTGCTTTAAAATACATATATTTGATTTAAGAGAGGAAGGGAGAGGGAGAGAGATAAAAATATCAATGATGAGAGAGAATCATTGATCGGCTGCCTCCTGCATGCCCCCCATTCGGAATGGAGAGCCCACCAGGTGGGTATGTGCCCTGACTGGGAATCAAACCTCAAACTCCTGGTTTATAGGCTGATGCTCAACCACAGAGCCACACTGGCCAGGGCTATTTCTCTTGCTTTTAACCAATCATTTCGATGGAGCCAGGGAGAAAAGAACATATTGCATCATAGGACCCTTTCCCTGGGGAACAATTCAGAGCAGGAATTTGCATTCATATAGATGCACCCACAGGGACGGGCATGCACGCTCTCTCGCCGCTCAGTAAGAAATCCAATCCCACACAGTAGTTGTGCTGCAGAATAATAATGATATTTATTTTTGACAAGAAGAGTCCAGGTGTGCTATTCACAACACATCTAAAAAAGAGTGAGCAAGCTCTAACATTAACCACACAATTGTAGAAATAAGCCCTCTTGTATGTAAATTTGGTAGTTTGCAAAGTCCTTTCCCATGAAGCCCAGGGGGGACAATCCATTTCAGACTTGCCTGGCTATTCCTCTGGCAACTGAGTTTGGCTGAAATGACTGGCGGCTAAATGCAGATTCCATAGTATTCCTGGTTCATAGGTCACGCTGATAATAGCTGTGACTCATTGAACACTTTTTGAGGAGCGGGCACTGTGCTAAATGCTTTACATACCCATATACCAACCCTGTTAAGAGGATATCATCCCCATTTTATAGGTGACAAAACTGAGGCTCGCACAGTTCATATACGTAATACGCAATTGAGGTGAGAGCTCACACAGTTGTCAGTTCTGTCTGAGGACAAATGCCATGCAAGCTTTTTTATAAAATATATTTATTGATTTTTTTACAGAGAGAAAGGGAGAGGAACAGAGAGTTAAAAACATCGATGAGATGAGAGAGAAACATCGAGTCAGCTGCCTCCTGCACACCTCCTACTGGGGATGTGCCTGCAACCAAGGTACATGCCCTTGACTGGAATCAAACCTGGGACTTTTCAGTCCGCAGGCCGACGCTCTATCCACTGAGCCAAAGGGGTTAGGGCCCATCCGGGCTTTTAACACACAGCTTGGTATCATGTTACACAGCTAGTGGGTGGCAAACCTGACCCTGGAACCCAGGTTCTGAGTCAGGAGTTTTCACACTTGCCAACAAGGGCAGACTCGATTCGGTGGTCCACCCATGGCAACATTTTTAAGGTCGTAGGAAAGATCTTTTCATATTTCCCCCTCCCTTCCTATTATGGTGCCTGAAGTCTGCCTGAAGATGAGCTGCTATGTCTGACGATTGATCCAGGGGGTACAAATGTAAGGATGCCTGTGAGGGGCAAAATGCTAAGTGTTATCCGATGGATAAAAATAAATATCATTATTATTCTGCAGCACAACTACTGTGTGGGATTGGATTTCTGAGTCCACCCAGGTTCCTCTAAGTACATCAAATAATCATGCTGTACACCATACAGATGTGCAATTTTTATTTTTTAAAAATTAAGTGAAAAAAACATAAAGGTAAAAGTGGAAGAATTTTTCAATTTTTTTTCCATGTCCTCTTTGGGTTTAAAAAATCTTTTAGGAAGAGGGAGAGGTGGAGCACAGAATAAAAGAAAATCTGACCATGTTAATCTACTCCTTGGCAGGAGGCAATTTATTTCATCTCCGAGCCCTAGTGAAATGAGGGGAGTGTTTAACGGTCTGAACATCTGTGGTTGTTTTCTAGAATTCCTAAGTGAAGGTCAGAGGTGACCTGGCATGGACTGGAGGGGAGATGGATTCGGAGCTCCAGATTTTGAGTGGTTTCGTGCTTACCTGCTTGGAGCGCAGAGTATTTTTGCTGACATCGCAAGACTGTCATGGCAACCAGAAAAAGAAGTTTCCGAGTCCTTGGAGGAGTCCCCCTTAAGGAGAGACAGGTGTCAGTGGGTGTTCCTTTGTAGGTAAGGGCACTTGGAGGTTTTAGCTGTTCAAGTCACTTTCAAAGTCATGTTCGCATGCATCTGCCCGCACAACTCACGGGGAAGCCGCTGCAGTGAGGCAGAAAGACCAGCTCCAGTGGGAACCGAGGCCGCGGTTCTCACCACTGGCGGCAAGAGAGAATCACCTCTAAGGGCTAAAATGCACCAACACTTGGGTGCCCCAACCATATCAGCTGACAGGGCATGAGGCCTGGGGATCCATAGGCATATATTTTGTCAGGTGACACCATTGTGTAGCCAAGGCTGAGAACCGCTGACCTGGAGTTCGAGTCCCAGGTCCACAGAGTTGTGGCCTTGGGTCAGCCTCCTCCCTTGTCCCAGCTTTGGGTTCTTCACCTGCAAAGCAGGCTAATACCACGAGCTTTGCAGGACTGCTGGGACACTTCAGTCTGAAAGTGACTGGCAAACAACTTGGCTTCAAATCAGCATGGGACTGGGACACCAAGAGCGACTCTCTTCCCAATTCCAATCTTCCTTGCTCTCCACCTGCACGACTTAAGAGTTTCACGGATCTGACAGCATAGAGACACAACAAAGAAGCTACATCTTCCATTCACGTTCCTTTCACCCCAAACCCTACCGAACTAGGACTCTGCTTAGGTGGGCCTCTGGGTATTCCCCCGTCATTTCAGCCAAGCTCAGTTGCCAGAGGAATAGCCAGGCAAGTCTGAAATGGATTGTTCCCCTTTGGGCTACATGGAGATGGATAAACTCTAGTGGTTAAAAACATGAAAGCTGGAGTGAGACTGTGTTTGAATCCTGCTCTGCTACTTGCTAGTCGTATGCCTTTGAGCAAGCCTTTGCTTTGGGTTCCTTATTTATAAAATGAGGCTAATAATACCTTCTTTCTGAGGTTGTGGTGAGGATGAAATATATGAAAACACTAGAGGCCCGGTGCACGAAATTTGTGCATGGGGGAGGGGGTGTCCCTCACCCCGGCCTGCACCCTCTCCAATTTGGGACCCCTCAGGGAATGTCAGACTGCTGGTTTAGGCCCAATCCCTGTAGGCAATTCATTTCATCTCTGAGCCGACAGTCAGACATCCCTCTCACAATCCGGGACTGCTGGCTCCTAACCACTCGCCTGCCTGCCTGCCTGCCTGCCTGATTGCCCCTAACTGCTTCTGCCTGCCAGCCTGATCGCCCACAACTGCCCTCCCCTGCTGCGACCTGCCTCCTCTGCCAGGACCTGCCTCCTCCACTCCGCACAGAGCCGCGGGACCCCCAGGCCTCATTGTGCAGAGCGGCTGCCAGGCCCCGCCTCCGCTGTGCATGTGGCCATCTTGTGGTGGCCATCTTGTGATGATGTCACGTGCGAGGACCACCTAGGCTTTTATTAGTATAGATATAGAGTTCTTAGAAACATGTAAAGTACTGCCTTGAAAATAATCAATATCATCAAATGTTACACGTTTTACTTTCAAAGAGGGAATGAAGTAATGGTAAAAATGTGCCTTGACATTCCTAGAGACTTGGATTCAAATCCTGATTTATTACTCCAGTGGCGTGTGTGACCCTAAGCAATAATAATAGTAATGACAACAATTGTGCACTTAGGCACCAGCCTCTGTGCTAAGCGTTTAACCACCGTTATTTTTTTTCTTTCTATGACTCTTTGTGATAGCTATTAATATTTTACAGATGGCAAAACTGAGGCTCAGAGAAGCTAAAAACCTACTCAACGTTGTATACTTTATAAGTGGCAGAGCCAGGAATTGAACCCCAATCTACATTATTTCAGAAGCACGCTCTTCACCTTTCTCCAGGTGTCCCTATCTGCTGATTCCAGTTCTGCTTGCTGTGATCATGGGGGTCAGTTGGGCCAATTTATATGACCTGTCCTGTAATTCAAAACCTGAGATGTCCATTTAAAGGTAGGTGGAACAGAGGAAACAGTAGTTTTTTTACACAGAAGGGAGCAGAAGGAGATATTTTATTAGTAATACGAAAGCACACATCTGTGCTTGTGATTTTTGCGATAGGGTCACCTCTTTATGGCAGGTGAGACTGTGCATAAGAATTTTGCCATCACCAGAATAGAAATTCTTCCACCTGCCCCAAACATCCCTCATTAGTCTACTCTATCAGCATGCTGGGAAAAGCACATTCAGGACAGGAGGAATTAGAAATTCAGAGATGTGCTGCTCGGGCTGTGGCCACTGCTCCCATATGAATATTTGCTCACTCACTTATTGCTCCTCTGGGACCTGGCAGTCTCTATCACCATGTTGCCAGGCAACCAAAACAGCACCTGCATTAGGAGGTGAACAAACCAATCTGGTCACTCAGAGGAGAAACGTTACCTGGTTGGACTCCAAGATGAAAAGAGGGCTGTCTGGACCCACTCAGGACCATGGCTGCTGGAATCAGCATGAAAGTGGCGGGAAGTCAGGGAATCCAAAAACCTCCCATTTTTTGATGTTTAAATGGGAGGCTGGTTGAGCGGGAGTGAAGCCTCCAATGTCACACAGCAACTCTGAGGCAGAGCCCGGAGGACAAGTCAGATCTGATCCCCGGGCTGGTATCCTATCACTTGTACTTCATTGCCATCATTTCTGCAAAACTCATGTGTGGGGCACCCTCTATGCATCAGGCTCTCTGCTTGGTGAGGGGGGAGGTGCAGAAAGCATGTAGACACCATTCCTCATTCACTTATCTAACAATTATTTATTGCACTTCCAGAATCAAGGCAGCATAGCATGGTTCTTAAGGGCACAGGCCCCCACAGCCAGACAAGGAAGCAAACGTCAGGCAGGTTACTTAACCTTTCTGTGCCAAAATTTTTCTTGAATAAAATGATGCTAAGGATGAGAATGAAAGAAACAGCTTATTGTGTTGTTATGCTTAGCACAGAGCACAGTTCTATCGATGTTGTTCGTCCTTGCTAACAACACGGGGGACGTTGGCTTGAGCTTAGCCTCTGGAACCAGGCTGCCTGGGTTCAAGTCTTGGCTCTGTCTTGCACTCACTGCATGACTATTGTAAATTTACTTACAATTTCTAGGATTTGGTTTGCTCATCTGTAAAATGAGTATAAAAAACAGAACCTCATAGGTTCATTATGGAGCTAATATATATACACTCAGTGGCCAGATTATTATGATCTCTGAACACCCGGTGCATGAATTCGTGCATGGGTGGGGTCCGGCCAGCCTGGCCAGGGGGAGGGGACATGGGCGGTTGGCTGGCCTGCCTGCTGGTTGAACTCCTGGTCGAGGGGACAATTTGCATATTAGCCTTTTATTATATAGGATATATACTGAGTGGCCAGATTATTACGCGTTTAGAGATCATAATAATCTGGCCACTCAGTGTATATAAAAGCCTAATATGCAAAGTGTCCCCTCGGGAGTTTGACTGGGAGACCGGGAGTTCGATTGCTCGCTATGACATGCGCTGACCACCAGGGGGTGGCGCGGAATGAAGGAAGGCCCCGGCTGGCAGCCATCAGCCGCGAGGGACCCTACCCATGCACAAATACCTTGCACTGGGTCTCTAGTAATATACATAAAGTGAGTAGAACAGTTTTGGGCACTTATAAGTGCTTTATAAATTTTAGCTATTATGATACATCAACAAGTATTTATTGAACACATGGAGGCTACAGACCTCACTTTAGGAAGAGGAGCCCCAAGAGAACTATTGACGGCCTTCAGCGATACAGTGTCCGGGTTGGTGTTTTAGGATAATCTCCCTGGCTCCCGTGTGAGGTGGGTTCAGAAGGTAAGAAGTTTTTGCACCTGTTGTGCAAGCACTTGTCATGTTGCTGTGATTCATTGACCCCTGGACTGTCTCTCCCATTGGACTTGGTGTAGGAATTGTCTTCCTGAATCACTGTGTCCCAGTGCCTGGCTCAGCCTCGCAGATAGTAAGCACTCACTCCATTTTTTTTGAATGATTGGGTATTATACTAGACACTGAGGATGAGCAAGACAGATGCCATCCCTGTCCTCATGCAGTTAGCAGACTAGCAAGCACATAGTGGGCCCTTTTTGCATGTTTATGGACTGACTGGATGGTTAGCATAAAGAAGACAGAAGGTGGGGCAAGGACCAGAAATGGGCGGGGCCTACAAATCTGTATTTTAAACTAGTTCCTTGGCTTCTTCCAATGTCCAGGTATTTAGGTAGCATTGTGCTGCCGATCATAGACCATGTGTCTCTGATTGGACAGCTGAGATCAGGGCCCATGCCTCTTACATGGGCTGTTCCTGACTCCTGCCACTCCAGGCTTTTAAGTTCCTGGACTCACTGCCCCTGGGCCACCACCCTGCCTTCCCTGATCCTGCTTGGATCCCCTGAATGGAGCTTGGAGCCCTACAGATCCAGTATAGCCCAGACCTAATGGAAACTGTCTCTACTTGACACTGAGGAAGATGTTTGCTTCTGGTTTCTACCCCCCCCCCCCCCCCCCGCCCGCCGCCCGCCCTCAACCCTCAGGACTCTGGCATGGCCATGGCTGTACAACTGCTTTCCTGGTCCACAGGAATGTCTGTCAAGATCTGCTTGAAGACACCTGTGAGGGGAAACCATTTCTATTTGAATGTGGGCTAGGTACACATTCAAGTTCCATCTTTTGTTTGACGTGAAATTCAAAGAAGAAGGGGGAGGAGAAGGAAGAGAAAGAGGAGAGTGAGGGAGAGGAGAAGATTTAAGAGAGGCTGGGAGGTTTTTCTTCATTTTATCCTGGAGAGAGTTTACTTGTGGAAATGAAAAAATTAAAAAATGTTCTTCCATAGCTTGTGGCCAGTAGGATCATTTTCTTAACTGGCTGGTCAGAGAGGGCGTAGTCATGATTGACTTAACTGGTAGCTTTCACATTGTGGTTTGTGGAGATACTTCACCAAAACCATGGAGAAGCTTATGAAAAAGTCATGTCCAGGCCTCCCCTGAGCTCTCCTGAGTCAGGGTCTCCGCAGGTGCGGTATGGGAATGTGCATTTCTAAAACGATTCCCTGGAGACTCTCCTGCAGAATCTGGCCTGGTAAGTACTGGGCTAACGTACAGTGGGAGATGGAACACTTCCCAGCCTGGCACAATCTCGTCCTCTCATTAAGCCAACTCTGACTCTGTCCCAATTCTAACTCCCAGCCCAGCGTCACCCACCCCAGGCCACTGTTCATAGCCCCAAGGTCCTTTCTCATCAATTCTTGCACTCTGTTGATGTCAGCAAAAGCTGTTCCCAGTCCTGGCTGTCAAACACGAAGTCCCAGGGCTGCCCCCCATTCCAGCTGCACCCCCCTGTGACTTCTCAGCACAGACATTTCTGGGCAAGGGAGAAAACCAATTTCCTGCAGCCATCTCCAGGGACATACATTTCCGATCGTTAGAGCTGGTAATTTCCCCGATGATGCGAACTTCATGTCTACTGTCCTCCCACTTAAACAGGTCATCTCGTGCCCGGCTTCCTCCCCACAGGAAACAGGGACAGGAGTGAATGCCTCCTATTTCGGCTCAAGAAAAGACTGAGAGTGAGTCTTACTCCCTCAAAACTTTGTTCCCAAAGTTTAAATAAACTGGGATGACATTTTCTCATTTGCCGTCGCCAACAATTCTTTAGTGGAACAAAGGGGTCTGCACAGCCCAATCCATGTCTTTAGTGAGTGGGACCGAGGTCCTCAAGTTCAGTGTCACATAAACAGCCCTCATTACTGGATCCTGGATCCGTCAGTCAATAAAGTTATATTTTAAAAAGTCAATCTAGCAATCAAAAGGAATTTTGAACTGTTCCTGGATCTCTTGAAGACCACTAAAAGGAGTCCATTATATAACCTAGAACAACTTTTTAAAATCCCCTTTCAACTTCCCCTTCATTCTTCTCACCCCAGTTATGCTCCTGAGCTCACCCTCATGAGATCCCTCAGATGGTAACACCCAACCTTTTCAATTGTTATTTTTATTTCTTCTTCCCTTTTCTTTGGATCTACTGGCCTGTCTCTCCATTCACATTCTTCATATTCTTCTGAATTTGTATCATAAAACCCTAATAAACTCGAATAGCAGGCTGAAACTCTACCAATTACTGAACAAGTTTTAAAAAATGGTTTTAGTATGTGTGGGGTAGAGCATATGGAGGCTGGGAACATATGCATACTAATAAATCTCATCTCATCCACATGTGCACTTGGGGTCATCACCTGGACCATGGGTCAGAGTCCTATAGGCAGCCCCTGTGATGGCATCTTTCTAATCTTTTCACAGCAACAGTAGGGCATTCAGACCTCCTGTCTCTCCCAACTAGAAGCTTCCTTCCTGAGTCCTCTCCCTCCCCTTCTTATCTTAAGCTCTTCCAGGTCCATTATCTGCTCATTCTGGTGATTCATACTGTGCTTCTATGCACTGGACTGATGTCAACAGGAAAGCAGAGTGAGCTGGCTGAATCAGCAGAGGTCGAGGCTAGCAATTATAAAGGTTAGGAGACAGCACATAGCTTTCTTTCATGGCTTCTTCCTCACTCTTGTTTTGTATATATACTAGAGGCCTGATGCACAAAATTCTTGCAAGAGTAGGCCTTCCTTCCCCTGGCTGCTGACACCGGCTTCCCTCTGGCACCTGAGACCTGGGCTTCCCTCTGGCCGCCAGCAGGCACCCGGGACCCAGGCTTCCATCACAGCCCCAACTTCGTCCAGCAGGCCATCTGGAAGGACATCTAGTCTAATTAGCATATTATGCTTTTATTATTATAGATTGATTTCAGAGAGGAAGGGAAAGGGAGAGAGAGATCGAAACATCAGTGATGAGAGAGAATCATTGATTGGCTGCTTCCTGCATGCCCCTTCCAGAGATCGAACCCAAAACCTCAACATGTGCTCTGACCAGGAATTGAACCTTGACCTCCTGGTTCATAGGTCAGCATCAACCACTCAGCCATACTGGACTGGCCTCACGCTTCTTCTTTATAACCTGAGCCTCCTGCTCCTTCACCAGATCCCCTTTTATTTCTCCTTCCTGTCTATAGGATTCCTCTCCTTCATGCATCATTGCAATGCAGAGAAAATTTTTTTGACGTGATTTTCCCATGGTCATGATCAATCACAATATGATACATCATCTTTAAGGACAGCCTTAAGAAAAATAAATAAATAAATAAAAACAAGACATGGTTTCACAATGAGCAGATCTACAAATGAGAAAGGATCCTCTGTCTTTAGTATTCTGTCTGGGAAGTTAGGAAAGGGGTTACCTACCCCAAGGGCCTGGACTACTTTATGTCTGGTCTAGCATGTTCTCTACATATCTGACATTTATCAAGTCTTTATTATGTGCCAGATACTACCCTAAGTGCTTTACACCTATTAATATTTTTAATTATGACAACATCTTCATGAGATAGTTATTGATATTATTCCCATTTCCCTGATGAGTAAATCCAGGCTCATAGAGATTAATAAACTTGCCCAAAGTCACTCAGTTGTAATGGTGGAATCAAAATTTCAAGCAAAACCACTTGCCCGACTCTGCATGTTAACTAGTGTGTACATTGCTTTTGCACCTTTTAATCCAAGTAACTAGTTGGATGCTTTTCTTTTAAAATAATTTTATGTGTTTTCATTGATTTTAGAGATAGAGGAAGGGAGAGGGATAGAAAGATAGAAACATTGATAAGAGAGAAACATCGATTGGCTGCACACCCCCTACTGGGGATTGAGCTAGCAAGCAAGGGATGTGCCCTGACCAGGAATTGAACTGGTGACCTCTTGGTTCATGGGTCAGTTCTCAACTACTGAGTCACACTGGCCAGTCTCTAGTTATATATTTTTTTACCAAAATATTGTTAGATCCATATTCCAGTGAAGGAATTATATTTTTGTAGCCTGATGAAGTGTAAGTTCAGGAAGGAGGGAGATATAGTGACTAATATGTGATAGAGATGGAATTTGAGGTCAGTTCTCACTCCCAATCTCATGGTTTTTAAAAAAAGAAAATTTGGATCGTTGAAAAAAATTCATTGGCAGTGACAAGGAAAATCTTTATGCCAATCCTTAGGGCGATTTTCTTCATTCTTTCTCTCAAGAAATGCATTTCTGCCTCCTTAGATGAGTCAGTCACCTGTGCCCACTTCCTCTGCCTCTGCCTGCCGCTATTCTACACCATGTGGTGGCAAATTACCTCATTATTCCTCACAATGCCCCAGCGAGGAGCCATAAGTAAAACAGTCCTCATTATACAGAAGAGGTGACGGAAGCTCAGAGAACTTCGGTAAGTTTCCATGATTACATAGCTCGTGGATGGTGGGATTTTAATAGCCGTTGAAAGACTCTTGGAGGAGAAAGATTGGTGGCGACCCTTATTTATATCAACAGGGATTTCCTTGATGAGCTGGGCACCATTGTAATAAATCTAACCTTGTAGTGATTACATCCATAATTCTATATTGCTTCACAGAATCCCCTTCCTTCCCCTTGAAGCCTCCCAGAGCTGCTTTAATTGAATGAGGTTAGAGATCATGGCAAATGGAAGTTTTCCTTTCATGAGCTCTGGGGACGCTCCACCTGGAATGTGTCTTCCAGACGAGATGATGTCATCCCGATCAGATATGTGCTTAGAGCCTGATAACAAGCTCACTGCCAGTGAGTCACCTTCCTTGGGGATGTCAGAATCAGGCAACGTCAAACCCAATAAGCATCGAAAGGCAGGAAAGAATTCTAATGTACTCAAGGAGGTCAAAGAAGTTCAGTGTCTATTGCAGGGTCTGTAGCAACTTGGATCTGTGTCTCCTCTCACAAACCCCAAGACTTCTGTTCACCCATGACTTCAAGTACATTAGGAAATAGACAAGAAGTAGGAAGTAGTAAATAATAGTAGTAGGAAATAAATCTTCCTGATGGGCTACATAAGGACTTCTCTGGAGCTCAAATCAGAATGCTTGGCTTCCTCCTGGATTCCTAGTTAAGGAATAATCACCACACACGGCAGCATTTCGGAATGTACATACATCCTTCTGCTTGACACTATAATTAGACTCGTTCTAGGAACTTAATTAGTTCTTGGCTTCAGCTGTGTGGCCTTGTAGATGCTAATTTTCCTCTCTGTGCCAGGGACTTGTATTTGGTTATTTCTAGGATTCCTCCGAAGATATTTTTGAATAGTGTGTGTGTGTGTGTGTGTGTGTGTGTGTGTGTGTGTGTGTGTGTGTGTGTGTGTTCTGAAGTAACAGATCGTCATGAATTCTGAAAGGGAAACTTAAGATACGTTCCTAGCGGCAATAGAATTTGTCTGCTGTCCCTGGTGCTGAATTGTACAAGATATTAGGGTTCCAAATGTGGACGCTGTCTGCAGCAGGGTTAAAGGTAAAAGAAACAAAACCAAACGTTTAGACTTCATAAAGACCGATAGACAGTATTTATCCATATGCCCATGAATAAAATGAACATGGACAAGCTTAAAAGAAACAATGCACCTATAGGCCTATTTATTAAAGAGATTAAGTATTTGTGAGGGAAAGACCCTGGGCGCCTCTGCTGTGGTAATGTAGTTCGAGAGCTGGAATGTTTCCTCATCCACCATAGATTCTGAGTGAATTTCTTTTGAGTGAATGGTGAATAAATTCCATCTCAGTGCTTAAATTAAGTAAATATAGATTTAGTGCTCAAGAGTGAGGGCTCTGGAATCAGACTGTCAGGGTTCACATCCCAGTGTGCTACCCACTAGCATGTAACCCCAGAGAAATCCTTCACCTCTATTCAATAGGACTACCACCATGGTCATTATGAGGATCTAAAGAGTTAACGTACCCCAAATGCTCAAAACTGAACCTGCTACAAGGAAGGTACTGTACATTATTATTATTACTTCCCTCCAATCCTTCTGTTAAGAATATTTATGAATAATATATTGGAGACACATAATAATGGTGAAAATTTATTGAGAGCTTATTATATATGAGACATTCATTGACTAATTCCTTACAACAATACCATGATCTAAGTACTATTATTATTTCCATTATGAGGAGAGGAACCTCATAGAAAGCTTAAGTAACTGTTCTAGGGCTGTGGGCAATTTTAGGATGAAGATTGGAACCTAGGCTATCTAGATCCAAAATCGGGACCTTAATCACAACACGTTGCTACTTCTCAGTATTTTTTATCCCCAATGTTGGTGGTTCGTGGGGGAGGCTGGATATGGAAGAGGCATTTTCTGTTGATGAGAAGGTGGTGGCTCAAAGGGAATTTTAATGTTAAAAAAATCTGCCTTCAATATTGGGCCGTAACAGCCTCACATAAAACAAGATGGATTTCTAACACTTTTATCTTTTTCCTTGGGGGGATAGGGAGAGGCGGGATATTTTTTCCATTCCTTTTCCCAGGAGCACAATTAGCATATAGATGCTAAACATATGCTATGTATATTTTGATCAGTTGATATTGACACAGAGATTAGAACATGTTATTCTTTTCGGTTTACTGTCTGCACCTCTAATCCAGTTGTTAAAATAATTTGGACAACCCATTTTAGGTTCATTGGGTCAGTATTCTAACCTCGAATACTAAACATTCTCACTAGGGATCCTACGTGTACAGCGAGCATAATAAACTGTAGTTCGTGTGCGAGCAGGATGGATGTGCTTAAACACCATTGTTTTGCTTCCATTTCTTTTCAAACCTGGGATTCTTTTCAGAGATATCTGAATTGCATATGCTACTCTTAATTTGCACTAGGAGACTGGCCTATTGAAGAAACAATGAAAGCTACATTATTATGGTCCCAGAAAATAACTGGTAATGGTGTAATCAACTTTTTCAGGGTCATTTTTTTGTCTCCTCATTTTTGACTGCTCAACCTCCATCCATCTGAATGGAAAAAAAAATGTTAAGCACATGGTCATTGCTGTTGGGCCTGGACTGAACTACTAGAGTACAGTAGCTTTACACATGAGTTGGTTAATACCTCCCAGTCTGCCAAGTTGTTCATCACTTAGCCATATTTGTATGAGTTCTTTTGTCATCAGTCAGTGATGGGCATAGCTACAATGCGTCTTCAGTGTGAAATGGACCAGGATGCTCATGCAGTGGGAGCTCACATTTATTAAGTACTTATTATGTGCCAGGACCCAGCCTATGTTCTTTGCTGCATCATCACATTTAATACATACAATGACTTACTGAGGTATTTACTATTATTGCCCCATTGTATAGATGAACAAACTGAGGCACAATAGGTACCCATGTACCTAACTTCAATCCTAGCATTGACATTAACTGAGTAATAATAATTTCAAGCACTTACATAGTACCTGTTTACTATGGAAAGTGATGGCTGGGATTTGAAGCCAGGCAGTCTGACTCTAGAGCCTATACTCTCTGTCACTATGTTCTACCGTCTTCTATGTACACATGGTTTTCCAGCCCTTATACATCAGTTCAGTAACACTGAATTCACCTTTATCTTGTGCCAGGGACTGTGCCAGACACCCACGGTCTAAAATTATTAAATTGTAGCCACCACCCCTACGGTCCTCTGGCTTAGTGTCACAGTTGTTTTAATAAAGGCGGAGAGGGTCACAGAAGGGGAAGCGACTGCCTCAAAGGGGAGGATGAGAGGAGAGGTCAGGGCAGACTCCACGTGTGACGGTTCTAAGTCTGAAACATTCAGAGGAAACAGCACAGGCAGGGACATGGGAGTATAAAACCACATCACACGTAAAATAGGTGAGAGACAGTACAGCTCGGAGATTAGAAGCACAGACTCTGGAGCCAGACCGCTCGGATCTGAATCCTGGCTCTACCTGGTAACCAGTGACAAGTTTCTTAGCTTCTTCGTGCCTCTGTGGCTCATCCGTAGAAGGAGGAAGGTGATACTAGTAACCCCTGATCGTGCAGTGAGGATTAAAACGGTTAAAATACACAAGTCACTCAGAGCAGAGCCCGGCATATTGATTGAAAAGCACTCCCCAGTAGCTAGTGGTCACTCTTACTACCCACAACCTACAGCTGCTTATTAATTCCTCGTGGTTAGAGTAGAGTTAAAACAGACTAGACTGGACCATGCACTGCCATTTTCTTTCAAGCCTCTCCAAAGGCATTATCACAATTTCCAAACCTGGTTTCCTTACCAAACAGATTGGCAAGAAATGGCCTTCATGTTCCTTTCAAACCTTGAACTGTCTGTTCTGCGGAGAGGAGACCAGCCAGTTAGTGCTGCTTGGAAATTTCCCGCGAGGCACAATTTTATTCTGGGCCCCACAGAAAGGAGAGGAAGAGATGGGCAGGGATGCTCTGCTGAGGGAGAGACCTGTGAAAATGGACCACAGCTCTTCTCCCCAAGCAATGAAATGATTGGCCAGTGCGACCGGCTCTTGCATGTGCTAGGTGCTTGTCTTCAGAAGCATTGTCCCTCCCAGGGCTGGGTTTCTTAGAATCAGAGGCAGCACACCTGTGCAGGTGAGACCTCTGCATTTCCTCTCTCAAGTGTTCTTTTGTAGATTTTGCAATAACAAAATGCAGTAAAAAAAAAATCACATCATAATTATAGGTAGGAAACCTGGACTTCAGTCTTAGCATTGACATTAACTGAGTAATAAGAATTTCAAGCACTTATATAGTACCTACTATGAGCCAGACACTGTTCTAAACATGATACTTTCATCAACTCATTTAATTCTCCCAAGAGCTCAGTGATTTGGGATACATATTAGTCAGGCTAAGTTAAGTATTGTGGTGATAACAAATAACTATCAAATCTGAGTGGTGTGTTTTTTATGCATGCTCTATGTTCATTGTAGGTCCATAGGAATTCTGTTCCACACAGTCTTACCCCAGGATGCAGACTGAGAGAGAAGCTTCCATCTGGAATGCCTCAGATTTCATGTCAGGGAATAGGAAAGAACAAATCACATGTTCACTCATAAAGGCTTCCACATGGAAATAACAGTCACTCAGCTCACATTTCATGGCATCCCTGACCTCATGTGGGCACGGAAGAGATGTCTTGTTATGTGCCTGAAGGAGGAGAACCAGAATATTGGTGGACAGCTCTGAAGCTACCACAATATACTATTGTTAACAGCATTTTGCAGATGAGGAAACTGAAGAACAGAGAGGTTAAGTTGCCCAAAGTTACATTAATTATTAAAATTGTAAGTGGCAAAGCTGAGATTTGAACTCAGATGGTCAGCTCCAGAGATGGCTCTTAATCACTGTGCATAAACCTTTTCCTGGCATTGAATCTATCCACGTTTCAATGTGTTATCAGAAAAAGAAAACACGAGGGGAGGCTTTCTTTCATACCTCACAAGGATACAGTTAGAAGTCATCCATCCATCCATCCACCCATCCATCCATCCATTCATCCATTTATCTATCAATTCATCCATTCTTACAGTAATTGGCATACCTACAATGGGACAATTATTATCCTAACTGTTGTGAATTAATAGTGAATAAGACTAACTTTCTGTGCTCATTAAAGGTTCATTCCTCCAGCCCCCTTTTGGGTAGAGAGTAAATTAAATAAGGTAATGAATCAATGAACAAGGTAAGAATAAAGGCTCTGAGGGCAGTAAAACATAGTAATATTGCTCTGGCCTTGATTGTGCCCCCCTAAAATTCATGCGTTGAAGCCCTACCCCACAGTATGATGGTATTTGGAGATGGAGCCTTTGGGAAATAATTAGCATCAAATGAAGTAAGTATATAACACGAGGGTGGGGCCTTCACGAGGGGAGTAGTGGCTTCTAAGAAGAGAAAGAGAGAGGATGAGATCACACTTCCCCACCATGAGAAGGCAGCCACCAGCAAACCAAGGGTTCGCACCAGAAACTGAGTCAGCTGGCACCTTGAGCTTAGACTTTCCAACCTCCAGAACCATGAGAAATAAATTTCAGTTGTTTAGTCCGCAGTCCATGCAGCAGTCTACAACAGCCTGAGCAGACTAATTACACACATGACAGGAAGCGACCAAGGAGGCTCTTTAGATCGGGACATCAGGGAAGGGTGACCTCAAGCAATGGCATTTGAGCTGAGTTTATCATGTGAAGGTCTAGGGAGAAAAGATAGCTACAAGCAAAAGGCTCTGAAACAGGGGCGAGCCTGGATGTGTGAGGAGCAGAGAGAGGGTTAGAGTAGCTGAACTGCAATGAAGGAAGAAGACAGTGGAACACAATAAAGGTAGAGAGGGAGGCAGGGACCAGACCGTACAAGAAAGATATAGACCAGTGGTTTTTCAACCTTGTTTTGCAGTTAAAACCCCTTTGGGAATCTGCTGGAAACTATGCACATGCTCACGAGAAAAGACCATACTCATGCAACTTTAGCGTGTAATATAAGGAGTTTTACAGCTGCTAGCCCTCATGTCCACCCAAACCTCAGGCTGGGAACCTCTGAAAGCTGTCAAGACATTCGAACAGTCCAAAGGAAAGAGAAACGGACATGGTTCACATGCTTTCTCTGTGCCGGAAACTTTGCCAGTGATGACAAATTATTTATTTCCCATATTTTTCACAATCCCACTTGATTAACGATGAAACCAGCGTCAGGGGGGCTAAGCCATACACGTCAGGCTAAACAGGTAGTCAATGACAGATGCAGAATTTGAATGGAGGTTGGCTTCTCTCCAGAGATAGTACCATTGTTGTCAGAGGTAGGTTTTTGTTTCATCCCGCCGAGGGCATTTTTATGATTAGGTGAAGGGTCTATATTTTCAACCGGTAGAAACATTATCTGTGTCCTTTTCACCGGCTGCAGTTGAATAGTAGAGCAGCTCAGAGTCCAAGTTCCCATCTCTTTACTGCCGCACTGATTGTAACGTCAGCCTTTATGGCTCCCCGCAGAGCGGTGAAATACAATCCCCACACCACCGCTAGTTAAGGCAGCATCCGCTTTATGGACACCACGTGCCCTCTCCTCTGCGCGGATGCCAGAAGGCCCACCCCAGGACTTTCCCCGGGGCTTAGTATTCTGCTCAAATGAGTCATTTGTTAAGCATCCTCTTTCTTAATTAGGGACCTAATGTACTGCAGCCCATCCTCTGAAGGAGAGGGGGATGGAGACTTAAAAGGGAGGTGTGACCGTTCATTTCACAGTGATCAGCTTTGACACTGGCTATTGATTTCCTAGTGCCTGGCAAACCTCCTGAGGGAGGCCTCTGGTCTCAGCAGCCCGGGCAAGCTATGCATTTCCTTATTCACTTACCGCACAAGGCCAGGAAATGGCCTAGAATGCACTGAGCAAAGAAACCACCTCCTCTGAAAAACCACATGCGTGAGAATGATCGGAAGGCTCCTCCCAGACCAACCTCAAGGAGGAATGGTGGGCAACAGACAAGCCTTATGTAGGATCTAAGACTAGCTCTCTTCTGTAGAACACATTCTAAATATATTATTTCTGATGTCAAAACACTGTGGTTTTATTGCCCCTTTTTAAGGATGAAGAAATTGAGGCTCAGAGATGTGAGTTACTTCATACAGCAAATAATTGTCTGAGCTGGGAATTGAAACTCACAGGAGTCTGAGTCTGAAGCCTTAATTCTTCTGCTCCCCTAGGCTGCCTCGTTTTTCTTCATAGGCATTTTCCTCCCTTGCCTTTCTACTTGCTTTACATTTTTTTGAGCTAGTTAAGTCAGCATCATTCAGAGGGAATGACTCCCTGTGGGTGGAATTTGGCTTCCTCAGTCGTCTTACCCAGGTACCAGTATCTACAGACTGTAATAGAATTATGTTGCAATACTACATGTGGCCAGTAGGTGTTCAAATAATTTAATTGTATTAAGATGAAAATAATCGTAAGTATTTCAACGGAACTATCAATTAAGATCGACATAGTTATCACAGTAATGAGCTGTGAGCATAAAATATCCCAAGAAACGCATCACAATGCTGCATGAATAGGAAACAATCATTCAAACGGAACCAATCTGTGGACTCCAACTACATCAGTGACAGGTTCATGCGTATTAGTAGAAAGAAACAGACACCCACTAACTGCATTACTGTACAACAGTGCTATTTCATGCAAGGCAACAGCCAAAGCAAAATGCACTTGTTCCAAAACAGGAAAGCTGTGTTTAAAAGGAACATATCTTTACATTGTTTCCATTTTAAAATGTAAATTTTAAGTAATAAAAATGAAATGATGTTAAAAGTTTGGTTCCTCGGTGACACCAGTCCTGTATCAACTGCTCAAAAACCAGGGGTTACTGTATTGGCCAGCACAGGCCCAACACATTTTATACAATCAACAGACATCCTTTGGATAAATAGACTCATATATATACTAGTGGCCCGGTGCACGAAATTTGTGCACATTAAAAGGGAATTAATTAGAGGAAGTATTTGAATATTGCTATTTGCCCTTTCTCTATAATAGAAGTGTCAGAGATGAAAGAAAATTAGTAAAATGTATATGAAATCCTCCCTCCTGTCAGAGTCTGGGGCACACCGCAGGACCTAGAGTCAAGTCCCCGCCCACCACCTGCATTCGCTTCGAAAATGCAGGAGAACCAGACCTGACCAGCCCTACCCCCATTGGGTGAGACCCAGACCCAGCCGGTCCCACCCCTGTCAAGCCCCTCCAAGTGGGGGGCCCAGCCTCGGGTCCCCTGGCCCAGCACCGGGGCAGGGGATGCAGCCTGAGGTTCCCGTCAAGTGCCGCTGGGCAGGGGCACAGCCTGAGGTCTCTCGCCCTGGCCAGGCACCACGCAGCCTCAGGTCCCTGCTGTTCGGTCATGACGTTATGGCATCCCAGCTAATTTGCATATTCCTCTACTATATAGATAGATATACTAGAGGCCCAGTGCACAAATTCGTGCATGGGTGGGGTACCGCCAGCTTGCCCTGATCAGGGCAATCAGGCCAGGCTGGCCTGGGGGAGGGGATGAGGGAGGTTGGCCGGCTTGCCTTGCCCCAACCGGAGTGTGGGGGGCCAATCAGGGGTGGGCCAGTTGGGGAGAGGGGCCCTAGCAGTTGGTGGGCCGGCCCTGCCCCCTGATTGAACTCCGGTCAAGGGGAAATTTGCATATTACCCTTTTATTATATAGGATTTCCCCAGTCTCCCTTTGAAGCCTGAAAATTAAGACTTAACATAGTTGCATCATACTCAACCCCTCTCTAATCTAAGATCAATTGGTGCAGTATCCAATTTCTAAGACACTGGTGGGAATTCTACAGTTTGGAGTGGAATTGACAACCATGTAAAGTGTAGGCAGCACTGTGTAGTGGAGAAAGACGTCAAATGACTGGGGTTTTGGAGTCTCCACTCCATAGCTCATTAGCTCTGTGTGTTAGATTTCTCCTCTTTAAAAGAGACTACTGTTTATAATACTTCCCATGCTGTGAAGATCAAATGAAAATATTTCTATTTACAAGTTTAAAAACACTGTCCAAATGTTAGAATTGTTGTCCTGTCTGCGCCAGCAGGAAAACTGTCTCAGGCTGAGTGCCACACCGTTCAGATAGTATCGGTGTCACCGAGAGCGGGACAGCTTCCTGAGGTTGTTAGGGGAGCCCATGTTCCTGGCAGGGTCAGGATAGGCACAGTGACACCAGAGAGATGTCTCATTATCAGCCAATCACGTTACACATGGACTCCAGAGACTGGTGCTTCATCGTTGATTTTTTCAGGCTGTGGAACGTAGGAATCCAGGCTACCTGGCTTTGAAACTCCAGCTGCTAGAGGATTTAAGATTTAGGATTTGGGATTTGGGATTTAGTGACTTTGGGCATACTAACTTGCATGCCTCATTTTTCTCATCTGTAAAATGGGGATAATAACAGGTGCTATGTCCTAGGGTTGGTTACAGAGTGAGCTAGCCCTTACAGAGTGTTTAAAGGACTGCCTGGCTCATGTTAAGTTCTCAGTTAATGACTGTTACCATCCGTGTTGCATGCACTGTGGATGAGTGTCTAGGAATTTATTTCTTCTTATAATTTCTCTCCATCTACTTCCTCACTACTCTCTCTGTCCTAGACACAGTCTCCTGGTTTCAACTTAAGAAATCACAAGCCTGTAAGATCCAGCTCACCCTTGGAGGAGACGAAGCCTTTCATTTTCTGCAGAATGGGGTATCTGCTAAAACAACCCTCAGCGCTAACTTGGACCACATTTCACAGCTGATTTAGATGTGTTGACACACTACCCCGTTTCTGCCTCCTTCCACAGGCTTGCCGAAGGACCCCCTCCCAAGGAGAGTGAAAATGATGCTCATATTTTCATTCCAGAAATATTTAGTGAGTGACTACTTCATGTCAGACACTCTTTCTGTGCTTGGGAGTCAGCTGTGAACAAAATGGTAAAACAATTTCTACCTTCCTGGTACCCGCATCCTAGTGAGGGGAGTCAGGCAATAAATAACAACATAATAATCAAAATATTCAGGATGTGAGAAATTATGAACACTATAAAAACTGAGCAGACTAAGGGGTGGGATGTCGGAGTGGAAACAAAATGCTCATTGAGAACAGGGCTTTTGGGCAAATACTTGAAGGAGGCCGGGCAAACAGCCACAGGGAAGCATGTGCGTAGAGAGGGAACAGCCGCGGGAAGGTCCTACACTGGGGGTGCACCTCCCCTGCTCAAAGCACAGCCAGGAGATGCAGTGTCTGGAGGGCGTGACAGGCGGGGCCTGGGCATGCAAGGCCTATAGGACATTGTAAAGACCAGGAGCTAATTGCCTTGTTATTTGCATGCAAGTCAGATGTGGGCTCTGAGAGTATAAATAGACCACTAAGTTGGGTTCTCTGAGCTCCCGGAGCCCTTAGGGAATTGCCTTCTCTTGCTCATCAGCCTTCCACAGCCCTGCCACCATCGAGTCCGCTTGGCCGCTCTTGGACACACCGGTGCCGGGGAGCTCTTGTCTCCTGGAGGCAGCCCATCTTCCCCATTCTGCCTGGTGGAGGAGTCCCTCTCTCACTGAGCTGACATCTGATCGCCTGCATTGCCATCCATCCCTTTACGTCTACCCCCGGGAGGCCTTTCAGAATAAGTCTAATCTTTCTTCCTCATGACAGCCCTTCAAATGTTTGGAGACAGCTGCCACATCCCCAGAGTTTTCTCTTCCCCAAGCCGATAGACTCCAGTTACTGCTATCATTTCTCATATGACAAATACAGCCAACGTCTGCTCTTTCTCCTCCAGTCTGCTCCACGTCAGTTTATTTGATGGCCAGAAGGGAGACCAGCTGTGCCTGGCTGGAAAAGACCAGGCCAGGGCATCCCATCCTTGGCCTGGGCCAGGTTCCCAGCAGGAGTGTGGTGAAGGGGAAAGACTTTGGAATCCCTAGGCATGGATTCCAATCCCAGCTCTGCCCCTTCAATACTGGGTGACCCTGGAGAGTGGCTTAGTTCCTCGGAATCTTTGTTCCTGTGTCTGTGAATTGAAGATGGTAGCACCAACCTTGGGGATGTGTCACAAGAGATTAGTGCTTTTTTTTTTTAAGGAGCGGGGAAGGGGAGAGAGAAAAACATTGTTGTGACAGAGACATATCTATTGGTTGCCTCCCAAATGCGTCCCAAAGGAATCACACCTGCAACCCAAGTATGTGCCCTTGACCTGAATCGAACCCGAGACCGTTTGTCACAGGCCAATGCTCTAAACGCTGAGAAGCATCAGCCAGGGTGTGAGGTTAATGCTTGGATCAGTTTACGGTTGCCTGGTACCTTGTAAAGGTTCAAAGTTGGTTATAAAAATGTCTTCTGTGCCTTTGACAATGTTTTCCTCCTTGCATCTGTGGTAGACTTTTATTTCCACAGCCAAATCTCACAAAATCCATCCCCCTGACTCTGTGGCAGAAATATTCTTTATGTTCTTCTTCTAAGTCGTTGATAAGAGATATGTAGAGTCTGTAAGGTTTGTTTCTTTTCTATTTTCTTCAACAAATTAATAAAGAGAGCAGAGAAGTGTCATTGGCCCAACAGCCAGCCCTTCAGAGGCTGTAGAGATGGCTCTGGGAGTCATTCTAGTAGGTCATAGGCCAAGTACTCTAGGGAGGAGTGGAGAGAGTGTCTACCTATGTTCTGGTTGCCTAACCTTGTAACAAATACATCCAAGAGCCTTGGGCTCTTTCTTTGTCATGTGGTACAAAGAAGTAACTAGAAATTTCTACCTCTCTCAGAGCTCTGCAGTGGACACAGCTCTGCCACGAATGTTAACTTTTACTGATCATCTGAAGCTTATCTGAGGGATGAGGGGAGACACTGTCCATGACAGTTGTAGTCATGGTGGTATGGGAGATGGGAATCGGGGGAAGGCTGTGGCATATCTGGACTATTGAAGACTGGCTATTGGGCAAATAGAACCCTCCTCTCCATCAGCCTGGTCCAGAGGCACCTAATCTCTTGCTTAACTCCTGCACTCAGCAGTCTCCTACCCAGTCCCTTGCCTCCTGTCTCAACTCCAGTTCTATGATCTGATTATGACATGACTCTCAACGGCCTCTCTGGAGATCAGCCTCCTACAAGCTTCACACTCAGTCTCTCATGGGACGTCCCAAACTCACACCCAGCCCACTCCTAGCTGTAGCCTTCGGAAATTACTTGCTATCCCCTAAAAACACCATTCAGGTCCAAGGCTCCAATCCTTTGCCTGTGTGGTCAACTCTGCCTGCAACACCCTTCTCCACTTCATTTATGATTCAGGAAGAGTTCACTACTGCTTCCCCTCTGCTCTTACAACACTTGCAATAAATAAGTCGTGTATTGTATTACCATAAACTGTTCAGCATGTCTCCTCCGCTAGAGCGTGAATGGAAAGAGTCAGTATATTACTTTTCTAGGGCTGCCATAACAAAGTACCATAAAATGCTTTAAAACAACAGAAATATATTCTCTCACAGTTCTGGGGCCTAGAAGTCTGAAATTGAGGTGTCTGCAGGGCCATGCTCCCGCCGAGGGCTCTAGACCAGGATCCTTCCTGCCTCTTCCAGCTTCTGGTCATTGCTGGTCATCCTTGGCTTGCAAGTGCATCACTCCAGCCTCTGCTTCTGTGGTCACACGGCCTTCTTCCCTGTGCCTCTATCTCCCCTCTCTTTTATGAAGACATCAGCCACTGGATTAGGGCTTACCCTACTTTAGTATAATCTCATTTTAACTTAATTGTATCTACAAAGACCCTATTTCCAACTATGGTCACATGGACAGGTGAGGGGAGAGTTAGGGCTTCAAAATATCTTTTTGGGGGGACATGCTTCAACCTGTAGCACTAGGTTTAATGTGTTTGTGTCAGAGGTACATGAAAATGCTTATGAAATGGCGCAGAAATAAATGATGAGTGAAAGGAAGAATAAGTTATCCCAATACACACTCATGCACCGTGTGCCTCCACGATGCCAGGGCCCCTGCTAGTGCTGAGGCTACAGAGAAAAATAGGATGTGGCCTCAGCCACCACTTCCTCCCCATAAAGTACCCAGGCTTCCCAGGCATGGATCTTCTGCAGTCCTCAGCTCACCCTGAGATCTTTAGCTTTAAATAGACCTACCAGTATGCCTGATGCCAGAGGGCTCATGACTAATTCAGGGCCTTCCTGGCAGTGAGTTCAAGGGCCTTTCCAGCATCCAGCTGGGACCCCCGTTGCCCTAGGATCACTGGGTCCTGCTCCCACTCAGCAGCTTGGGAGGAGGGGGTTACTGTCTGCATCTAGACACTGAAAAAATCTGTAGGCGTTAGAAGCAAGTCCCCACTTCCCCACCCTGTTCTGCTCTGAGTTTTATTTCCTTGCTTGTAAAATAGGGATGATATCCAATTTCTCAAGGTTGCTGAGATAGTAGATGTGTAAGTAGCATAAGTTATTTATTAGTTACTTAGTATTGAACATGTATTTCCACACACATCCCTCCTATCCCGGTATTCTCACCCCTCTGCAAGGTGACCTTGCAGCTCCTCCCATTAAGAAGCAGAGACTATTCGTTTAGTCCTTGAAAATAACCTTGACCGCGTGATTTGCATGGAGCAATGAGACAGTAGCAAGATGATGGAAGCATAGGTTGAAAAGCACTTGAATGTTGTTATTCACTCTTGTGGCTCTAGGTAATCCTTCAAAAAGGTCTTTGAAAAATGCTGGACCTCAGTTTCCTTTTGACAGCCCCCAGAGTTCAGACACCTCTGAGAGCTGAACTTCCTCATTAGTGCCATATTCAGTTA
Organism: Eptesicus fuscus; assembly: GCF_027574615.1. Lineage (NCBI taxonomy): Eukaryota > Metazoa > Chordata > Mammalia > Chiroptera > Vespertilionidae > Eptesicus > Eptesicus fuscus. Next base: position 97,987,711 of record NC_072479.1, read on the forward strand.
CTAATGGGTCTTAGTCTATTTTTTAAAAAAAGTATTTTCATTGATTTCAGAGAGGAAGGGAGAGACAAAAACATCAATGATAAGAGAGAATCATTGATTGGCTGCCTCCTACACGTCCCCCACTGGGGACTGAGCCATAATCCAGGCATGTGCCCTTGACCGGAATCAAACCCGGGACCCTTCAGTCCGCAGGCAGATGCTCTATCCACTGAGCCAAACCAGCTAGGGCTAATTCTTCAGACTATGTGCATTACTGAATAAGTAGAAAACTGGCCAGGGCTTCTGGGAACACTTGACCTAAGACCAGGGACACTTTACACAGATGGTCTGCAAAGACAGCCTGAAACAGTGCTGAATATGTGCATTCATTAAATATATCAAAATACATGCTGTGCTTATAAATTGATCCTGACTTGGAAATGGATGTTAAAATTATATTTCAACTGGCCTTCACCTCAGGCCTGTGATCCAGGATAGAGATGCTATGCACTTTTATTTATAAGGAATCTGAGGTCTTGAGAGGTGACATGACTTCCTCAGGGTCACACAGGTAATGTATCAGTTAGTTTTTGCTGCATAACAACCATCCCAAAACTTAGTGGTTTAAAACAACCATCATTTATTAGCTGTTCCTGCACGTTGTCAATTTGACTTGCAGATCCTTGCTGTTCTTGCTTGGGCTCACTCATGCAGTGCAGTCAGCTGACTAGTCATTAAAGTTGCCTTACGATGGCCTCACTCACAGGTTTGACAGTGCTGGCTGTTAGCTGGGTTGGTGGAGATGATTGGGCCATATGCCTCTAGTAGAATAACCCTGGGCTTATTCAAATAGCAGTTGTCACAGAATTTCCAAGAGCCACAAGGCAAATACTAATGTTCAAATGTTTTCAACCTGTGCCTGAATCATATTTTCCACTCCCTTATTGGTCAATGCAAATCACAAGGTCAAGGTTATATTCAAGGAATAAGAAAATTGCCTCCACCTTTTGATGGGGGGAGCTGCAAGGTCACCTTACAAAGGGGAAAATTAACAGGGATAGAAATATTTTTGTCTATTTTTACAATCTACCATAGCTAGTAAGTGGTACATTTGGGACAGAAACTAAAGATTATTTAGTTTCTTCCTGGGAGTTATGGGAGACACCGGAGCTTTCTGAAGTGATAGGATGGGAAAAGAGAGCTATAACTTTATATCTGTAGAGTAGAATGGTTGCAGGCTACATTTAGTAAGGTAAGAACAGAATGGGAGACCAAGTAAGAAGCTATTGCCAAGTAAGAGGTGATGGTAGATGGGCTCAAGGAACTACAAGTAGGATTGGAGAAGAGACAATGAATTCTAAAGCTGTTTAGGAGGGGAGCTTAATGAGTCATTGGGTAAGAGAGATGAAAAAGAGGGATAGAGACTCCAAGGTTCCTGGTTTGACAACTAGGTCAGCAGGGGTTGGAACAATGAAGACTCACAAGGGAGCAGGTCATGGGGAGTGAGAAACAGAAGAGGGGGGAGGGCCGGAGAGAGTGGATGGCAGATTCCATGGGTGCCATGTTCAGTTGAAGGACCTGTGGGGATCTCCAGAGAAGAATCCAGAGCAGTAGGTCATTGAATGTCTGGTCTGAAGCTCAGGAAAGACCAATGAGTGCCAAGCTGAAGCTCATCTACACACAGATAGAGAATTTGCTCTGATTCCTTTGATGGCAACCGATGGAAAGTCCAATTCAAGCTACCTTAAAGCAAAACAGTAAACAAAGGCGGAGCTGTGAATTCCATTAACACCCCCACTGCAAAGCCCTAGAGGAGTCTTTCTTCAAGGTCGGCTGGATCCAAGGGTCCCAATGATGTAACCACGGCTTTACTTGCTCTTTCTCTTTGCTTAGCTTCCCTCTGTATGTGGCTTTATGCCAGGCATGTTTTTTGCTTTTATTTTTCTGACGGTTGCAGCATGCTCTCAATCAATCACTCATTCATGATATTTTATCAGTCCCCTCAGACTCAGAGGATATGGTTTCAAGACCTGGCTGGGCAAGGCCAGGGCATCCCCGAGGGACTCTCATGAGGCTTCTGGACTCATTGGGTTTGGAGCCACTGGAACATCTGCAGGGTTTTGAAAGTATCTGGGCCCATTCAGTGGGATGACTGGCCATATTCAAATCACAGTTCCTTTTCTGGATCTAATTGACTCTAGTTCTACTCTGGGCAAGGCTGGAACCTCCCCACCCCACCACCCATCCCCAAAGAATCCTCCTGAGGTTAACGGTGCTGGAATTCCAGGATTTCCCACAGAAACAGAAAGAAAGAGGGAGTGTGTGTTTAAATATCACTCCTGGGTGGCTTGAGTTCTTATGCTCCTCCCCTGGGTCCTGTTACCTTGCTTCCCAATACACTGGATGGGTGAGATGCCCACGGAGGGAATTTGGCACTAGGGGAAGGGATGGCCACAGATCGAACTCGGGAACATCCACATTTAATGGGTCAGCAAAGAAGGAAATAACAGTAAGAATACGTGAGAGAGGTCAGTGAGTTTGGAGGGGAACCAGCAGAAAGCTACTTCATTGATCCTCCTTCCAGAACACCAGCACGATCAGACATCCCATCTATCTCTCACTCTCCTGCTCTCTGGAGTCCTCTCCACCATTCAGTTAATTGCTTTAGAATGTGAAGTACTTCACCAGTTGCTGTAAACAGCCCCAAGCCTCACATCCAACACCTATCAGGCCGATTAAGCTATTAATACGGAGGAAGGGAGCAGCAGAAGAGATAATCAAGTTTAATATGATTTCCCCCCCTAAGAAAAGCACACATCAGTAAGGAGTGCTGTATCTTAATAGCCTCTGAGGGCACGTCTTTCCAAGAGAATTAGCTCATTTTCTCTAGATCTTAGCATTATGAACTCCAGTGCCTTCTACAAGGAGATCTTTTGTTACCCAATTATTTATAACTAGAGGCCCAGTGCACGAATTCGTGCATGGGTGGGGGTCCCAAGAGGGGTGGAGGGGGGCCAGGATGTGATCAGCCCTCAGGGAGGGCGGTGGGACACCCTTGCCAGCCTGGGATCCGGATCCGTCCTGCTGATATTTGCGCTGGTTGTTGGGAGTCACCTAGCAGCTGCTTTTATATTTTTTCTTCCTTGCAGAATGTCTAGGGAGGGGAAGCGGCCACAGTGCCCAAGGCCAACTTCCAGGAGGCTGGCAGCGCTGTCAGGATTGTGACGGCAGTGCTGGTCCATCAGTGCCTGGCCTGTTCTCTGGAGATTGGATCTGCAGGACTACTAAGGGAGTGAGTGGCTGTCTTGGGGCTGGTGGGTCGTGGCCGGGTCAGTCAGCTGAGTGGTGATCCCACTGTGGAAGCGCACTGACCACCAGGGGGCAGCTCCTGCGTTGATCGTCTGCCCCTGGTGCTCAGTGTGGGTCATTGCAACTGGTTGCTCCAGTCTTTGGGTCACTTAGGCTTTTATATGTATAGATATGTCTATATCTAGACCAAAAATGAAGAGTTTAGGTCAAGTAAGGGAAGAGGAAGGTGGGCGGGTGCATGTAAGCGGGTGCACATATTCTGACTGTCAGTTTCTTCATCCTATCTAATAAAAGAGCAATATACAAATTGACCATACCTCTGCTACACCCACAAGCCATGCCCACCAGCCAATCAGGAGCGAGTATGCAAATTAACCCAACCAAGATGGCTGCAGCCATGGAGAGAGCAGGAGGCTTGGGTTTCCCCGGCAATGGAGGAAGCCAAGCTTTCCACCTGCCCTGGCTGCCCAGGCCTCCGCTCAAGGATACAAAGTTTCAATTATAGAAGATAAATAAATCCCAACAAAAATGGCAGCAGCCATGGAGCTGGAGAGAGCAGGAGGCTTGAGTTGCCCCCGGCGATGGAGGAAGCCAAGCTTCTGCAGCCCTGGCCTGCCTTGGCCTCCACTCAAGGCTACAAAGTTTCAATTATAGAAGGTAAATAAATCCCAGATACCAGGGCCTCCGCTTGGGTCACCGGGGAGCGTGGCTGGCCTGCAAACCATCACAGGCCTCTCACCCAGGCCACCTCACGCCCCAAGGGAACCCCCACCCTGATCCAGGACACCCTTCAGGGCAAACCAGCCAGCCCCCACCTGTGCACCAGGCCTCTATCCTATCTAATCCTATCTAATCAAAGAATAATATGCAAATTAACCATCACTCCAACACACAAGATGACTGCCCCTATGTGGTCAAAGATGACTGCTCCCATGTGGACACAAGATGGCCACCACAAGATGGCCAGCAGGGGAGGGCAGTTGGGAGGGACCAGGCCTTCAGGGGAGGGCAGTTAGGGGTGACTAGGCTGGCAGAGGAGGGCAGTTGGGGGCGACCAGGCCTGCAGGGAAGGGCATTTGGGGGAGACCCAGGCCTGTAGGGGAGAGCAGTTGGGGATGACCAGACCTTCAGGGGAGGGCAGTTAGGGGCAAACAGGCTGGCAGGGGAGGGCAGTTAGGCATCAATCAGGCTGGCAGGGGAGTGGTTAGGGGGTGATCAGGCTGGCAGGCAGAAGCAATTAGGGGCAATCAGGAAGGCAGGCAGGCAAGCAGTTGGGAGCCAGCAGTCCTGGATTGTGAGAGGGATGTCCGACTGCCCGTTTAGGCCCGATCCTACCTGGTCACCCCTACCTGGATCGGGCCTAAACGGGCAGTCGGACATCCCTCGAGGGGTCCCAGATTGGAGAGGGTGCAGGCTGGGCTGAGGGACATCCCCCCTCTCTGTGTACAAATTTCGTGCACCGGTCCTCTAGTCTAAAATAATAGGTAGAATACCACTGCTCTCTCAGGTTCCTATAAAAATTAAATGAGGATCAAAATAAGCTACTTTGGGCATACAAGGATTTTTTTGAGCTGGGGGCAACTGAGACTCAACAGACGCAGAAAGACACTTTCAGGAGCTTCCCTTATCTGACTGAAAGCAGCAACTTCTGAGAAATGAGTCTGCTCCCAGGGAAGTCTCGTGGTCATGAAGGTAGGAAGTCAACAAGGTGTGCCTGCACAGACGAACCCTCCTCCACTAGTTCGCAGCATATATTTATCTTCCCACAGTTTGCTGTCCTTGGCAGCCTACAACCTTTTCTCTTTGTCTTGTCACTTCTCTACACATTCATTGTTCTTTGTTAAGATGCTATATATATACCCAAGTTCTAAGCAACCCTTTGAGTTACTCTCACTGGGTTTCTTCTGTGTGTATGTATGCTGCACATTAATGTTAATAAAATCTTTTTATTTTCTCTTATTAATGTCAGTTTAATTTGCAAGGCCTCAGCAGGCCCTCCTAGAAAAGCTAGAAGGGTAGAGGAAAAGGTTTTTTGTTCTCTCCCATACAGGTGTCGAATGATACAGAGAAAAATAAGGCAGGGAAGGTGGATAAGAGTGTGGAGGAGGAGGGTAGTAATTTAAAGTAGGAAGGTTAGGCAAGGGGTATATCCACTGAACATCTTTTCCTATTACTTAGAGTTGAGGGTATCCTGAGGGCAATGGAAGTTGCCCAATGAGGCTTGGTTGTTGTCTTTGTGGGGGGCTTGCATTTGGCACTGAATACAACTGAGCAACCAGAACATGATCCTATGTGAGCATAGGAAAATGCACAGGCTGGTGCAGAAGCACATAGGCATGTCAGGAAGGCCACACGATCAGTCAGATTATGGAGTGCCTTCTGTACTATGATTCCTCGACTCCTTTAGTGCTCCGACCCAAGCCACGAGGAGACACAGCGTCCACACTATATTCCCTCACACGGGCTGTTTCAAGGCAAGACTCGTTTAATGAGACTTTGCAAAGGGTTATTGGATCACAGGGAAACAAACACAGGAGATTAATAAGTCTGGAATCTGCGCTGTCCAATAAGACAACCAAAAGCCACAGGTGGCTATTTAAATCTAAATTAATCAAAATGACATAAAATGAAAAATTCAATTCCTCAGTCACACCAAGCACATGTGCTTAATAGCCACGTGTGACTGGTGGTTACTGTGTTGGACAGTGGGATACAGGCTTTTCCATCACTGCAGCAAGCTTTATTGGGCTGCGCTGGCCTAGGTGACACGGCTCAAGCGATGCTACTTGAACTTGAATGTGCCTGTGGCTCATCTAGGGATCTTTCTAAAACGCAGACTTTGATTCATTAGGTCTGGAGGTGCTGGCTAAGATTCTGCATTTCTGATAAGCCTCCTGGTAGTGCCGATGCTGGTTCACCAGCCACTCTTTAGAAGCAAGGACTTGGAAGTCAGGGAATATCTCCAGTGCCTGTAGGAACTAGATGGTGCCAGGGAGCACCCACAGCAGCCCCTTCCTCTCCTGGGTCTTACTTCTCCTTTCGAGGTAGAAGCCATAGAATATATTAACCACATGCTCCCTTACTAGAGGGTCCCAGCCTATGGACAAGGGCATTGGCTAAAGACTCAGAATACCTTTGGTAAATTCCTGGCTTTAGAATCGATACCTGTGTGAACTTGACTAAGTCACTTAACTTCTCTGTGCCTCAGTTTCTACCATCAAAATAGGGAAAATAAAAACATCCTATAATATTGTCTGAAAGGTTGGAAGTGTTTCATAAATGCCAACTGTTGTATTTATTAGCCTAATAGGTTTGGTTGCAAGGCATGTTTTCTCAAATATCACTCTGAGCTGGGAACTAGGAAACCTAAGTATAATCAAGACACAGCCCCTGACCTAGAAAGGCTCCCGGGTGGAATTGCAGAAGTCTGGCATTGATATAGATCTTTGGGAATAAGGTATTATGTCCTTTGTTTATTCAATAAAAACGATGTCTTGTGATGTCAGATGGCACATTTCTATGACAATCTGTGCCTCTCCTTGGAAATCTGTCCACTTCTCAGATAGCAAAGGAGAGTGCAGAAACTGACCCCAAAAGCAAAAATAGAAAAGACCTTGGAAGGTGGGGTTGGCAGAGGTCTGAGATGTCCACCCCCTGCCCTGCCCGGCATGCCCACGGCCTGAGGTGCATGCCCTGCGAAATGCCAGGGACAGTGAGCATACCAGAGTGCACTTTGGGGATTAGGTGATGCTACATGCATGTTGACTCCAAGAAAGGGAGATCACAGCCTCGCCTGCTGGCAGCATCATAGCCAATGAGGCTTACCAAAGGCGGGATTATTGCTAATTGAGAGGAAGGGAGATCATGCAAGGGGAGCTTGACCTAATCAAGCAAGCACTTTAAAAGCAGGGGGTGTTCACACGTACAACATTGACATGGCTATACACTGACTTATTCGTGGAATAAAACGTAGACTCCAGAGGTAGGTCCTACTATGTATGATCATTTACTGTTTTACTAAAGTAGTTTCACCAAATAAAAAAGGGTGGGTAATATACAACACCGAGCTGACACTACCATTGTCCAAATGGAAGAAAATAAAAGTGAATCCTGTTTTTAAACCATTAAAAGAAACCTTCTAAATCATTACACAGCAATGATTGTTTTACAGTATAATCTTAAAAATTACCTGTAAAACCAAAGGCAGGGAAGATCTTCATCAAGATTGGAAACCCAGAAGTTATTAAATACATGTAGATATATTTAAGCCTTTAATATTAAAATTTTATGGCAATAAAACCAAGGATAAATTGAAAAAAATGGATACATAAGGATACTTCAGTGATTAATATCTATAATTAAAAATTAAGCTCTAACAAGTAGACAAGAAAAGATAAGTAACCCAAAGGGGGAATGAGTAAAAAATATGAATAGGCAATTTAAAGAATTGCAAATAACCAAGAAACATGTGAAAATGATAAAACTCACAGTAATATGAAAATGAATATTAAAATAATCATACAATTACTTTTCTCCATACAGACTGGAACAAAATTTAAAACCCTTATATTTAATTGTTAGTATGGATTCCAGGAGATGCATACTCTCAAACATTGCTGGTAATGGGAATTGCCAGAACCTTTTTAAAAATGAGGCATTGAGTGACTATTAGGATTAGTGTATGGGCATACCTTGGAAATGCTGCAGGTTCTGGTCCAGACCACGGCAATAGAGCTCATATCACAATATAGCGAGACACGTGGATTTTTGATATAAAAGTGTTGTTTGCATTATACTGTAGCCTCTTAAGTGTGCAATAGCATATGTCTAAAAAACAATGTACATACCTTGATTAAAAAAGATGTTATTGCTGAAAAATGCTAACCATCATCTGAGTCTTCAGTGAGTTGTAATCTTTTTACTGGTGGAGTCTTACCTTCAATTTGTAAAAAAAAAAAAAAAAAAAAGAAGAAGAAGCAATATCTGTAAAACTCAATAAAACAAACAAACAAACAAACAAACAAACAAAATAATATATATATATATACACACACACACACACACACACACACACACATATACTAGAGGCCCAGTGCATGAAATCTGTGCATGGCGGGGTCCCCCTCAGCCCAGCCTGCACACTCTCCAATCTAGGACCCCTCGAGGGATATCTGACTGCAGGTTTAGGCCCAATCCCTAGGATTAAGCCTAAACCAACAGTTGGACATCTCTCAGGACCACTGGCTCCTAACTGCTCACATGCCTGCCTGTCTGATCGCCCCTAACTGCCCCCCCTCCTAGCCTAATCACCTCTAACCGCCTCTGCCTGGCCACCCACAACTGCCCTCCCCCCCCGCCAGCCTGGTTGCCCCCATCTCCCCCCCGCCCTGTTGGCCTGGTCACCCCCAACTGCCCCCCCTGCCAGCCTGGTCGCCCCATGCAGCCTGCTGTTCAGTCATCCATCCAGTTGTTTCGGTTGTGACAGCCCCTGGCTTTTTATATATTAGGATAAAATTTGTAATTTTCAAGTTGCAATCTTTTATACAATGTATAATGTGCATTTGTTTTTATTTATAACTAGAGGCCCGGTGCATGAATTTGTTCATGGGTGGGATCTGTCTGGCCCACCCCAATAGGGAGGGGATGCAGGAAGTTGGCAGCTGGCCTTGCCCCCCGATCAGGGTGGGAAGGCCAACTGGGGAAGGGGCCATCCAGAGGGAGGGGCTGCCGGCAGTTTGGGGGAGCCGATCAGGGTCCTGATTGGGCCAGTTGGCCGCCACAGTGCAGGTCATAGTCACTGGGCGTTCTGGTCATTCACTGGGCGTTTTGGTAGCTGAGCTTTTATATATATAGATGTACATTATTGAAAAAACATATAAACCACATGGCTAAGCAAACAAAACAAAGCAGACCAAAGCAGAGGAGTTTCTTCTGCTGGTCACTGAGGGAGATGTGAAGAAGCAAAAACCATGTTGTGAGCCTTTTGGGGAGTGAGTGGGAGGGAGTGATGGTCATGTGGTAAGGAATGTGGGTGACTTCTGGGAGCTAAGAGAGTCCTTGACAAGGAAATGGGGATCTCAGTCCTACAACCATAAGGAACTGATTTTGAACAGCTTCAGTAAGTTTGGAAGCAGATTCTTTCCCCAGACATCCAAAAAGGAACAAAGCCTGCGGCCACCTTGATTTCAGTCTTGGCAGGACTCTGAGAAGAGACCCAGCCATGCCCTCTGGAGCTGGACATCTGACCTAGAGAACCGTGAGCTAATACCTGGGTGATGTCAGATAAGATATGAAAGCTCATAAATGATTAATTTTGTTTCTGTTCTGGATAAGAAGATCACTGGTCACACAGTGCAAAGGCTCAGGGCTGAAAGAAGTGCTGCAGGTAAGTGCTGACAGAGGCCAGGCGAGGGGACCTGTGGCCTGGGCCCTAAGAAATGCTCACATGTGTGGGTGACGGACGGTAGGATCTGGTAGGTGGAGAGGACGGGGAAGCCTGTAGAGGGGTTGATTGAAGGAAAAGTGTGTGGGCAGGAATATGAGTGAGTGTTACAGGAGGAGGGAGGAGGCTGCTGGGACCCTGCCGTCTCCCCCTTCCTGCACTGCAGCCCCTTCCAAGGGGAACAGCTCGTGCATTTTCATACCCCCAGAAATCTGCATGTGCCCCTTCCCCTACCTGTAACGCCCTCTCCTTTCTCCACTTGTCTTTCAAGACCAAGGCTCCCCCCACCTGCACACCCCGTTCCCTAGCTTCCCAATCTCAGACAAGTTGATCCCAAGTCCAAGGCCTTAAAGCTCCTCAGTGGAAGCAGGGACTCCAACAGCCTTGCTTGCTCTGCTATTCCGCATTCAGAGAAGAAAGCAAAGAAGCTCGTTGCTGGGTCAATACTCAACCTCGAATTCAATCCTTTTGCATCACTCTCATTTCCAGACAGCGGGTTTTCTTAAAGCGGGCACACCCGTAACCCAGCCAGTTGGCAGCCCTTGGCTGTGGCTTTCGAAAGCCGCCGGAGCTGTGAGCTGCTGCCTGGGCCCCCCGTGAGAACCGGAGGCCCCCAGGCTCTCCCCACAGGATCCTTGATCGTGTTCTGGTTTCCTCCTCCAGAAACGTGGGGCTAAAATAAACCCGGAGGCTGAGGAAGGCGTGAGTCAGAGCTCGAGTGGAGCAATCCTGCATGGCTGCTCCTTGCAAGGAACATCCCCCATGGAGCCGAGTTGTTGATGCCAAAAGCTGGAAGCCTGAAAAACGAGCTCTCGGAAGACAGGTTGGCAGCAGGCTCCCAGCCTGGAAACTTTCTGTGCCAGTGTAGAAGGAGGGGCACACTTCCCCCTGAGCCTGGGAAGCCTGGTGACAAAGGAGGGGGAGCCCGGGCTGGGAGCCAGGTGACCGAGGTTCAGTCCCAGCTTCCCTGCTTCCCCGACGTGTCAGATCAGGTAGCACCCTTCACCCCTCTGGCTCTCCCTTTCCCAGGTGATGGTCAAGTTTCCCTCCGGCCCTGGCATCCTTTCGGTTTCTCTGAGCGCTCCCCAAGTGCTAGGTCCCCAAGTTCATTCTCAGGTCCCCGCTGGGCAGTGTTGGATATTAAATGTGGGGAAAGGAATGCTGACATGGCCCGTGGTCGCTGTTGCTCAAATGAACCAAGGTCAATTGTCACCCACTGGCTGGGCACCTCCACGGTGCCAGGCATCCGGGAAATGGCTGGGGATACACATGTGAAGGAGACAGGGTCCCTTCCAGAAGTCGCTGCCCAGCAGACGAGGGTGGGGCCAGAAGATGTGGACCACAAGAGGACCAGACGCCCAAGCTCCGCCTCTAAGCCCTGAGGGGATGACACATGCCCTCCCGCAGCTCAGGGCGAGGACTAGCCCACACAGTCCAAGTGGAAGTGGATGCTGCTGGGAATTCAGTGCTGGGACCCGATGTTCTCCACCTCGATCGCAAGTTTGATTGAGAAAGGGGTCAGTATGGAATGACCAGAGATTTCTTCCAGTGATACACACGTTAATATTCATGTCGTTTTCTCCAGACAGAAAGAACAATTCAGTATTGTTTATCGTCCGCGAACCTTCCCATAATTGAGAGAAAATAGTTCACGCACAGCTTCCCTGCTTCCTTCCTTCCAGGGATAGGGTTACTAAACTGAGCAAACTTCCAATTCCAAGAGTGAGGGTCTGAATAATTCCTGAGAACTAAGATTCCAGTTCTATCAGGATCTTCACCTCATATACTTACCACAGCCCGCCCTTCCCATGTGTCTTTCAATTATTTTAAAACATTTATTTATGACACTGTATTTTAAACCACATTTTTAAAATATTAAAATTTAATTACATATTTTAATATTCTCAAATATCATGGGGGCGCTAGCCAGTTTGACACAGAGGATAGAGTGTCAGCCGGCGGACTGAAGGGTCTCGGGTTCGATTCCAGTCAAGGGCATGCACTACGGTTGCAGGCTCAATCCTTGCCCTGGTCCGGGCGGGAGACAACCCATCAATGTGTCTATCTCACATCAATGTTTCTCTCTGCCTCTTCCTCTCCCTTCCACTCTCTCTAAAAATCAATGGAAAAATATCCTCGGGTGAAGATTAACAACAAAAACAAACCATCAAATATAATGAGGCTTCATTTAATTTTATGATTTTTCTCATTCATGAAAGTTCTTTTTAACCTTCAACTTTGTTTTGAAGCTTTAAAAGTAAAATATGTGTGTGTATGTTGGGGGGAGAGGGCTGGGTGGAGGTGGGCAAAGAGAGTGGGGAATGGGGACATCTGTAATAGTGTCAGCAATAAAAATAAAGTTAAAAATAAAACATATTATACCTACAGAAGATGAATATATACATACAGAAGACTGAATAAAGCATATGATTATAAAGAAAATACTATGTAACCACCAGTCAGGTGATGAAGTCCTATGTGATTCCCTCTTGTTCATCTAAGCTTGTCTAAATCCAATCTTTGTCACCTGTGACCATAGCCATCATACAGCACATGAAGCACCCAGGGGGGTAGCTGGTACCCAGCTGGTGCTCAATAGGTACTCATCCCAATTGTGATTTGGTGATTCACTCAACAAACATCTGCTGAGTCCCTATCACATGCCAGCTCCACATGAAGCACCGGAGAAAGAACGATGGCTGGGACCTGGTGTCGTGGGTGTGAGCAGATGAAACGGAAGTGGATTACAATCTGTGCTAATGAGAACACTGCCCAGGCTTCCGGTGCATGGAGGAAGGAGTGATGGATGTCCCCCTCCACAGGGAACACCATGAGCCGATCATGGAGGCCTGGTGAGCAGGCTTGTCCCTGTGCCCTGTGGGGAGGGTGGGATGAGAGGCGGGTGGAGAATTGAGGAAGAAACTGGACTTTTTCTTTGGGGGACAAGGAGACCCAGCAGTCACATGAGCACATCAGACTTAGGGAAAGATTTCCCTCACGGTAGAGTGGAAGTTTGGGGCTTAAGTAAAAATACCTTTCATCACCACATGTGACAAATAATATTTCTAATATTTATAGAGCCTGCTGAGTACTGTACATGCATTATATCATTTAGTGAACATAAAACTCCCCTGAGGTACATAGTATTACCGAGAGACAATAGCATTTAATTATTATGAAGTTGTTCCTTGACGCTAAACTATTTGTATTAAAATCCTGGCTTGACACTTACTAAATACAGACTTTTAGGTAAGTAACTTAACTTCCCATGCTTATATATATAAGCATATAAATCAATATATATATTGATTTCAGAGAGGAAGGAAGAGGAAGAGAGAGATAGAAAACCCATGATGAGAGAGAATCATGGATCGGCTGCCTCCTGCAAGTCCCCCACTGGGGACTGAGCCCGCAACCCGGGCATGTGCCCTTGACAGGAATCGAACCTGGGACCTTTCAGTTCGCAGGTCGATGCTCTATCCACTGAGCCAGTTTGCTCAGTTTAGTAACCCCATCCCTGTGAGTGAATTATTTTTCTCTCAATTATGGGAAGGTTCAGGGATGATAAACAATACTGAATTGTTCTTTCTGTCTGGAGAAAACGACATGAATATTAACATGTGTATCACTGGAAGAAATCTCTGGTCATTCCATACTGACCCCTTTCTCAATCAAACTTGTGATCGAGGTGGAGAACATCGGGTCCCAGCACTGAATTCTCAGTGGCATCCACTTCCACTTGGACTGTGTGGGCTAATAGTCCTTGCCCTGAGCTGCCGGCGTGTGTCATTCCATCAGGCAGTTTTTTTTGTTTTGTTTTTATATCTTCATAGTGTAGTAGTAAAGGTGCCAGGATGATGGGGTGTTGGAAAGGAGTAAATAAAATTCTACCTGTACATTGTTCAGAACAATTCATATCCTATGTGTGGTGTTTAGTGAGTGTTGCCTCTTAGGGACCCATTTCCTGGAGCAGGAAATTGAAGCTTGAGGAGAGAAGGTCACATTTCCAAGGTCACATAGCCAGAAAGTTGCAAATTCTGGATTCAAAACCAGGAAGACTAACCACAGAGCCCAAGTTCTTCATCATCAACCAGGCCAGGTTTCCTTGCTCAAATGTAGGTAAATTTTGACCCGTTTCACTCTGTTTCAAGGACTTTCTTAATTCACCTGCCTGAAAATGTCCAGCAAAAGAGGGCTAAGGGATGTTAATCTACTTGGTCATTGCCACCTTTGGGAACCTGATTAATTAATTAATGGATTCATCAAACATGTATTCACTTATTGAGCTCCTACTAAGTATCAAGCACAGTGTTTTGTCATTTCATATGAATTATCTCAGGGTCACTCCACCACAAATGTTTAGGACTATTCTCATCTACACTAATAAAAGAGAAATATGCAAATTTACCATCACTTCACAACACCCACCAGCCAATCAGGAATGAGTATGCAAATTAACCTGACAAAGATGGCGGCAGCCCCATCCCCCAGCCACTCTGGGCCTCTGTGCAGCACACATGCAGGTTCGGAGCAGCCAGGCAGGGTGGGACACCTGCTATGAGGGGGATGGTAGGGGTCAGAGGGAGCTACAGGAGAGCTGCTCTGGCTGAAGCAAAAACTGAAGGTTCCTGCTACAGTGAAGACTGAAGGCTCCAGCTGCAGCAAAGATGGAAGGCGGCGGCCAGAGGGAAGGCCTGGGTTCTGGGTGCCGGAGGAAAACCAGTGCTGGCAGCCAGGGGAAGGAAGGCCTATTGCATGAATCCTCGTGCATCGGGCCTCTAGTTTTATAAATAAAAGTTCTGATGCTCAGAGGAGTAAGGAACTTGTCCAAGACCAAGCAATTGCTGCTGACGTCCCAATGTCCACTCCACACCATCGCAGGGCGGGGCTTGACTAGTCTGAGCTAATCATGGAATCCGTATACCAGTCTCCAGTGGGAGAACCCCAGGCCTAAGCCAATGAGTGCAGCGCATTCTATCGGCCGAGGGCTTGGCTCAGAAATGAGCATCAGTTGGAATAAAAAGGTTCAAGGGTAAATTTTGTGTGGCTTCTGTAAACATCATCCTCCTCCTTAGAGAAAGCCTCAGCAGGAGACCATCTCGTCCACTGACACTGCCGTGTGTGGATTGGGGGTTTGGGGGTGCTGTTGCCATCTCACCGTCAGCCTGAGGATGACACTGGTGCAGGGGGTGGGCATGTCAAGGAGAATCGCAGAGACCATGGGATTAAGCCAGTCCTCAAGCTTCCGGCTGGTGGGCCAGGATGTCCTATTGTTCCAACCAGTCTGAGTAAGGATGTCTGCACCTCCAGCAAGGCGGGGAGCTGGGCTCCCAGTCCAAGTCCAAACAGAGTCACTCCCCAGTCCCTGCCCTCCCCTGGTGCCTGGCTGCAGACACGGCTCTCCTACCCAGGTTGTTTAGCGTCTGGTGGGAGGCTCTTGGCATTCTGCCATCAGGGCCGATCTGATCAGCAGTCACAGTGCCAAAGAGATGGTGGTCTGAGTCATTGTTTATCTGATGGTCTAGTTCTTCCACAGTGAATGTGCTTTGGTTAGAGAACAGAAACAATAAAGGGGAAAATTCCACATGAGGCAGAGATAAACTGAACACGCTGCTAAAAAGGAAGGCTTATATACAGAGGAAGCTGCAGGACGTGCATTTGGCATATTTTAAAAACGCTAAACTGGATCGGGCCGGAGACAAAGCAGAGCTCCGAGCCTTTCATCACAGTTCCCTTTGAGGCCTGATTACTAATTAGGTGCTGGTTGTAGCTGTTATCCAACTTCCCTGATCTCCCCCCAGCAACAGAAACAGCCCGATCAAGACAGCCTCTGAGGGCAATGGGTCCAGCTAAGAGGTTCTAGAACTTGACTAAGAAAGGTCCTACAGGAAGCCAGAGAAGAGACCTGCCATCCACTGGAAACTTGGTTTAACACGTGAAGCGCCATGTCAGTCACCGGTGACTGACACTCCACTTTCCGGAAAGGAAGACAAAACAGGCTTGGCGCTCCTGTGCACGTGCCCTGCCCAGCCCCTGGCTCCCACACCTGACCTCGGCTCCCGCTCCGTTGCTAAGCGCAGATCATCTTGCTGGGCTTTGCTAAGGACATTCACAAAACAGCCCCCGTGGCTGTAGCCGCACAAAGCTGGATGAGGACATTACCCGGATGCAAAAAGCAGAAACCCACTCCCTAGCGGCAGCCTGGCTCCTGACCTTCCCACCCAAGGGCACAGGCTGACATTTCTTTTCTTCCATTTACTGGATGAATTTTAGCCTCGTAGACTACCCCTCCCTCCAGCCTCGGTTTTCTGCTGTCGTTTTTAACCTCCGAAAAGGTCATGGCAACGAAGTTCAGGGGAAAGGTCACAGGGTCACAGGGTCGGGAACCAGACAGACACCAGCTCGCATCCCAACTCTGCTGTTTGCTAGAACTCTGCCTTTGAGCAGGTCTACTGCGGTTAGCTTCCGCCTCTGTGAAGGGATGAGGATTGGGGATGAATTACACGATGCAACAGAACAAACCCATTACATTACCTGGGGATTCATGTGCTTTTGGAGGAAGTATGAGGCAGAGAAACAAGAGAGGTGCTTTTTTTCCCTCTCCCCTGGGTGAGAGTGGAAGGCAAGGAACAGTGTGTTCAAACTGAGGGAACAGACAGTGCGAGCCCTGAGGACACATGAAGTCCAAGAGAGCTGGATCATAGACTGTGGGGAAGGATTAGGAGGAAGCAAATTAAGGAGGAGGAAGAGCTCAGGCTGATCGGATAGTTCAAACTTAGTGCATTCACGGAAGAGAAATGGGGAGCCCCTGGAGGGTTATAAGCAAGGCAGTAACGTGACCCTTTATGTTTTTATGGCGTCACTTTGCCGGGGGTAAAGAGCATCTTGCAGAGGGTCAAGGCTGGAGACAGACAGCCCAGTTAGGGGGCTGGTGCCCCAGTCCACCTGAGGGAGTGGCAGGCTCGCCCCGGGAGCTGGAGGTGGGTACAGAGAAAGGTGGGCGACTGTGCCATCTGCTTGTTCCCCGGCTTCGGGTAGGCAGCTCACCCTCCCTAAGCCTCGTGGGTTTGCTGTCATGTATGGAGGACAATGATAGCATCCTCATCCCTGAGGTGCCCCATGCGAGCCCTGGCGAGCTGCACGCCGTCGTTACCATCGTTACTGATGGGCATCGTGGCTCTGGGAGCACTGCGGATGCACTCGGGGAGTCTGCTGGAGCAGAGAAAACAGAATTCCAGTTCTTTCTCACACCCGACCTGCTCACAGGAGGCCTGGATGGCCAGTGAGCCCGAGAAAAGGCTCCTTTCGCGCATGAAATCCTGGCTGGAAGGCACGATGGTGCCAGTGAGGGAGGAAGCAGACAGGCCGGCAGAGCTGTTGTCTGAAGAGGCCGCGGGGTGGGCGTGCTGAGCTCTCGGGGGCGTCAGGACACAGAGCATGTGTCCCGAGGTGAGGTGGGCGGGCGGGCAGGCTGGAGCCCGGTGAGGAGGGCCGGGAACAAAGCCTAAGACGCCATCCGGGTTGGCAGCAAGGCTATTTTTAGTTTGGTGTCTGAAGCCCACGGAGTACAACCTGTAACCAAGGCCCCCGGCTTCTCTCCTGCCTGCCAGGATCGTTCATCACCGTGTCAGGAGGGCAAGCGCTAACACCGCGTGGAGAGAGAAAACCCAGCAGAGGCAAAGATGTTGAGAGAGTGTCTCGCTCTGTTAAGTACACTCAAGCCTCATTGCTCAGACAAATGGCATGTGAGGATCCTTTTCAAAACGGGAGTCTTTTCATTGTTTCTGCTGCTTTTAAAGGGATGTGCGCTCATTATAAATCCCCCAAACTGTCTGAAGGGCCTATTGAGAGCACCAACTTTGTGGCAAGAAGTTGGCATAGAGCTGTGTATGTCTTTTTTAAAAAATATGTTTTTATTGATTTTAGAGAGAGCCTGGCTGCCTCCTGCATGACCCTTACTGGGGGTAGAGCCCGCAACTGGGCATGTGCCCTGACCAGTAACCTCATGGTTCATGGGTCAACACTCAACCACTGAGCCACCCTGGCCGAGCTGTATATGTCTTTATGCCATTTAATTTTCACCCCAAACATATTGTGTAGGTACTATTATTTGCCCATTTTACAGCTGGTGAAACCGAGGCCAGGAGAGGAAAGGGGACTTGCCCAGAGTCACACAGCTGGTTCTATGACTTGCGAGTTCAGGAGAGCTCCTTAACCTCCCCAAGCCTCATTTTCCTGCAGTTGTTCAGGAAGGATAATAGCCAGACTGTGCGCTCAGGCGCCAGAGACATACTCTCCTCCAAAACCTGGTTCTCCAAGCGACTAACTTCATGCCTTTGGGGAAATGGCATGGCCATGTGCCTCAGTGCCTTTTCTGCAAAATGGGCGCATCAATAGCACCCATAGGGGTTGTGAGGACACATAGCTACTACACACTGAGTGGCCAGATTATTATGATCTCTGAACGCATAATAATCTGGCCACTCGGTGTGAGTGTGTGTCTGTCTCTGTGAGTGTGTGTCTGTGTGTGTGTGTGTGTGTGTGTGTGTGTGTGTGTGTGTGTATGTATTAGAGTCCCGGTGCATGAATTCGTGCATGGGTGGAGTCCGGCCAACCTGGCCAGGGGGAGGGGACATGGGTGGTTGGCGGGCCTGCCTGCTGGTCGAACTCCTGGTGGAGGGGACAATTTGCATATTAGTCTTTTATAATATAGGACATACACTGAGTGTATGTTAAAGGCTCAGAACAGTGCCTGGTGTGATTCTTGGTAGGGGCCGTGTTCCTATGCTGTTTTGCTGGGACAGTGTCACTCACCCTGACAAGGCTCATCGCAGGGGAAAGAATGGGTTTTCCAGGGCAGGCCGATCTGCCTGAGGAGGGCAGGCGCTCACTGCTGTGAAGCACACGGCCACGCGCCTGGAAAAGCCAGTCCTCTGCGTGCAGCTGTTGTTAGGTACACATCGCAGAGCAGAAGCTCCCAGCTGCTGTGTGCCACCTCCTCATACTACGTCACTGGGCCTAATCTCATCATTCGGAAGCACGGTTCATAGTTCCATGCGTGTCCTTCCAGCCCTTTGAAACCCCCACATACACTTGTTTCTGTGCGATGTTCACTTTTAACTGTGGGTTAAATATAGCGGGTGTGAATTCTGGCTTTGGCACACAGTGAGTGCACGATTTTAGGAAGGCTGCTTCACTAGCCCAAACCTTAGTTTTCTCATCTGCAAAATGGGGATAACACTGCACATCTCACACCCTGGTGATGAGGACAACGTGCAGTCTGGCTTAGACCCTCAGACTAAGGAATGCTGGACCAATGACACATATGGTACCCTTGGTCATAGAAATTTACATACTTTTCTCAGGTTTTCACCTCCATCCTCCCCCCCCCTCCTTTTAACATGTAAGGGTTCAAAGGGAGCTTAAATTGTTTGAATAGCTTTGGGGATCTTGGAGGTATTGAATCTGGATTCCTGGAGACACAGGAAAATGTTTTTATTTGCAAATAGAGGACGTAAGTGGGAGTCATGAACTATAGTTGGTGAGCTTGACGGAAGTTCTGGGGGCGTTTCTAGAAAAGAACGCCAAGGAGATGGTACACGAGGATGCAAAGACAAAACTGCGATTACAGAGAGGAGCCAGAGGACTGGTGAGATCCGGTCACGCCCCACTCACCTTATGTGTCGGTTTGTGTATCAGTGAGTCACTGGCAGGGTTGCTAGAGGGTGGGTTTCCGCGTGGCATTGACCGGAATCGCAATATGTCTGTCAACAGATGAGGAAACATTGAAGCATTATTGCTATGTGGAATCATAACCGAAGGGCTGCGTCCTGGGAAGGCTGAGTGCTGGGCCAATGTCCGCCTGGGAAAACAGCCTGTGCGGAGGCGTTCTGGCTGCGGTCTCGTCCGGTTCAGCCTCGTTATCAATGTTTCATACGAGAGCATCAGTGGCCGCTAATCGAATCTGAGGATGCACCAAGGCTGAGAGGAAGAACACGTGGATTGCCTAATAGAATCAAGATTCACAAAACTAGCAATAGCCTGGCATGAAGGGGGGAAATAACAAGTTGAATTGTGTTCGAAATAAATCTAAAACGTTGCTTCTAGAACTCCAATCAGTATAGAGAGGATAAGTGAGGGGCAGGCCTTAATAGCAGGCTCTTGGCCCAGCTAGGGTGGCTCAGTGATTGAACCAGCAAGTCATGGTTTGATTTCCCATCAGGGCACATGCCTGGGTTGTGGGTTGGTTCACCAGTAGGGGGCGTGCAGGAGGCAGCCAATCAATGATTCTCTCTCATCACTGATGTTTCTCTCTCTCCCTCTCTCTTCCACTCTGCAATCAATAAAAATGTATTTTTTAAAAGTAGCAGTTCTCTTGGGAAGAAGACTAAGGTCTTATCTCTACTGTAAGCAAGCTTAGGCTGTTGGATCATATCAAACTGTCAACATAATGAAATGACACATTGGGTTGCATTTGTATCATCTTTAATGGAATCATGCCGGGCAGATACTGTGTGAAACAATGCACGATTTAGTGTTTTCTCCTGGAACACTATGCCGAGTTATGCATGCATTCATTCAGTAAATAGTTTTGGAGAACTAGAGCGGGGCCCTGGGTCAGTGCTGACTACACATCAGCCAACCAAGTAAACAGCATCTCTGCCATCAGGGGCACAGACACATCCAGTGAGCATCCAGTGTGTACCAGACTCCGTGTTGAAGCTGAAAGCATGATTCTAGTTCCTTCCTTCAGAGGTTTGTTAAGGAAGCAGATGTGAACATACAATCGCAACCCAGAAATGTCACATGCCATTATAGCTTTAGAAGGAGGAGTGGCTTTGAGGAGGCCACAGTCCCCTCATCAGAGGGGGTCTGAGAAAGAGGGACAGTCGATGGGACATAGGTGGGTTGTTCTGCGTGTGTGTGTGATGAACAGATATTTGCTCATTCTTGGTACCCACCTTCACGAATGTGACTTGAGCGAGGCAACTAGGATTGAGGGTAAACCTGAAGCCTGTATCATATAAGGTAATAGAGAGGGAACTTGGATGTTTTTTTAACCTGAAGATGACAAATCCTAGGGGTGGGCCTGCTTAATGGGCAGGGAATATGGGAAGTACAGTTTATAGGATGGAGAAGGGGCTTGTGCTGGTAGCTACACAGATGGCTTTAGGACACAGCTGGACGTGTCAGGACAGCAGACTCAAATCACACCAGGAAGATCTTTCTGACGAGCAGTTGTCAGTGGAAGGATGTATGTGTGAAGTGGGGCTCCTTCTCCTTGGAGGTGTGGGTGCAGAAGCTTGGAGGGCCCCTTTCAGCGTGCGGGGAAGACGGAACAGTGGTCTGTGTTCTAGACCGAATGGCCTCTGAGGTCAGGCTTAGCCCTGGAATTCTCCTTTTTTATCAACTCTCACATACAGCATTTTAAATTTTTTTTATCATGAATTGCTACATTACTTTTTGTGCGTAAATCATTCTTTACTTAACTGCGGACTCCCCAAGAGCTGGAAAAAAGGGGCTGGATGGCATAGCAGAAAAGTCATGCATTTGAAATCTGTTCCAATACCCACAAGCTGTGCTGGCAGCTCATTGAAACACGGCGGCCCAGCAAGTCCGAGAACCAGTGGTCACGGACTCTTCCCCCAAAGGGAGGAGGGCTTTGCTCTGTCTTCTGGTTTGTCTGTTTGTAGCTCTGTTTGCTCCTTCTTTGTGTTATTCCTTCTCTGGCTCTGAAGTGTCTGAAGCTCCTGGTGTGTGGGTTCTGAGCGCCCTCTAGTGACCACAAAGGGATTTGTCCTACTTGAGAGGAGATGGATTTTTCTCCTGGTGCAGCTGCTGGTACAAGTGCCAGGAGCAAGTGAGATGTGGAGAAAGGGAACAAGCAAGGGAGGCTCAGCTTTTCTTAACCCATTTCCCTCCCCCACTCCCTCTGGAAATGCTCCTGTCTGGCTGCCTTCTCTGATATCCAATCCCCAGGTGGATCTGAATCCAGTGAGCCACCTGGGGTTCAGAAAAAGGACTCCCCTCTATCCCTGAACACAGGTAGTTAGTTGAGAGTTTGTCCAGTGAGACTGTAACAGGATCTCTAGTGAACTCTGAACAGGCCAATGGCTCAGGGCTGGCATCACACTGACCAGACATGATGCCTGAATGACCTCCTCCGACCAAGCACGTCCTGCTCGATCATCAGAAAGGAGGCCAGCTCTCACTCAAGCACAGTTCACCACAGAAAAAGGTTTTAATTATAAAGTGTATCTTCAAATATTCCATCTCCAGTTCTTTTTCATACCCAATTCTTTTAAAGTTCTGTCCCTAAATAAACAAAGAACAACTTTCCTCACCCTAGCCCAGTGGTCGGCAAACCGCGGCTCGCGAGCCACATGCGGTTTTGCCGCTCTGTGGACTAATGAGTTTGCCGACCACTGTCCTAGCTGGTTTGGCTCAGTGGATAGAGCGTCGGCCTGTGAACCAAAGGGTCCTGGGTTCAATTCCGGTCAAGGGCATGGACCTTGGTTGCAGGCTTCTCCCCGGCCAGGGCCCTGGTCAAGGTGCATGCAGGAGGCAACCCACCAATGTGTTTCTCTCACATCGATGTTTCTCTCTGACTTCCCTCTCTCTTCCACTCTCCCTAAAAAAATCAATGGAAAAATATCCTCGGGTGAGGATTAATTAAAAAAAAATACACAAAAAAACTTTCCTCTTACAAACACAGAGGCGGAGAGAACATGGAAGAGAGGGGAGGGGGTGAGTCTAATGAGGAGGGTATGCCCCATCTCAGGAGTGCTAGCCCTTGAGCAACTAGCAAAAGTTACTGACAGACTAACTGAAAAATCAGAACACTTGCTAGTATATCCCTTTCAGAGAAAATGACGACATAGATTTCTTAAAGTCACAGAGTGAGAGACTAGGAAACAGAATTAGAACTTGTCTCGCTGGGGATCACAGTGTTTGTGTCAGCCTGTGAGCTTCCGCTCAGACAGGCCTCTAGTGCCCCTGGACTCACTGAGCAATCAGAATTTGCTGGGGTCTGGGATGAGCATGCCTTCCTTAAAATCCTCACCAAAGCGTCACAATAATTTTGAAAGGTCTATTTTATTATCTCCACTTTATAGATGAAAAAACTGAGGCCCAGGGCTCACCATTGGCAAGAGACATGGCCAGGATTTGAACTGATAGCTTTCTGATTCTGTTTTTAAAATATATTTTATTAATTTTCTACAGAGAGGAAGGGATAGGGGGAGAGGGAGAGAGAGTTAGAAACATTTATGAGAGAGAAATATCGATCAGCTGCCTCCTGCACACCCCCTACTGGGGATGTGCCCGCAACCAAGACACATGCCCTTGACCGTAATCGAACCTGGGACCCTTCAGTCCACAGGCCGATGCTCTATCCACTGAGCCAAGGCAGTCAGGGCCTTTGTGATTCTTATCATTCCCCTTTAATCACTGGGATGCATGGAGCATATGCTGTATGAGGCATTCCTGGCCATCGTAAGAGACGGGTAACTGAAAGGTCTCAATTTCTTGAGGAAGGGAGGTTCGTTTCTACCACTGAGTCGGCGGTTTCCGTGGAGGAAGAACGAGGGGAAAGGGCAAGAGATAACGCTACTAACAGTGTTCCTCAGCCGTGACAGGAAGGAAACCTGCCATTGGCAACAGCAAGAATGGACTTGGAGGGCATTATGCTCAGTGAGATAAGTCACACACAGAAAGACACATCTGTATGATCTCACTTACATGTGGCATCTTAAACAGCTGGGCTTAGAGAGTGGAAAGGTGGCTACCAGGGGCTGGGCAGGGGGTGCAGGAATTGGGAGGGTGTTGATCAAAGGTCACAAACTCACAGTTAGGAGATGCATGAGGTCTGGCGACCTGACGCACAGGCCTGGAGCTATAGTCAACCACACTGTCTTACCTACTTCAACGTTGTTAAGAGACCAGGTCTTAAGTGTTCCCACCACAGATGAAATGATAAAACTATGTGATGTGATGGGAACTAATCTATGCTACGGTGGTAACCATATTGCACTATATAACTGTATCGAAGCAACACATTGCACATCTCGAACTTAAACCGTGTTATTTGTCCATTTTTCTCACGTTTAAAAATGCCCATGATGAGCGCATGAAATGTGGACCAACTTGTTTCAAAGCTACGGAGAGCAGTTGATCTGGGAGAATGGAAAGCCTGGGCCACTCAAATCATTAGTTCATCCGCTGAGAAGAAAAAGTCTGGCCTTCCCCAAAGTACACAAATGGCGTATGCATTTGTTTGTTTATCATACATAAAATTCGCCTGAAGGCATCAGAGAGATAAGGCCGTGAGGACTCAATGAGTCAAGATCAGGGGGGGAAAGGAAAGGCAGGGAGGTGAGAGCAATATTCAATATAATTTTCCTTGTTAAGGCACTGGATGATTTCCATGGGGTGGCTGAAGGGCTGAGTAGCTGAGCCCCAGCATCCCCGGCATCACGGGGGCGAAGGGACAGGAATTGGGATTTGGTGACCACAAGGGTGGGGAATCCAGGCTTTAAACGTTTACACGCTAGGACTAGAGGTGAGCAACACAGAAAGCGACTCTCTCCAACACTGAGGCCACTTGGCAAGAGCGGAGCCAGTCCTCGGGTGAGGAAGCGCCTCCTCTCCCGTGTTGCTCCAGCGTCAGCCTATGAATAGCCATGTTGTGCTTGGCATGGCCCTTGCGGCTCTTGTGATGGATTTTACAACGCCCTGCAGCCATAACCATCAGGAAACGTTGGAGAAATAAAGATTTATGACTTAGAGGGCCTGGAAATTACGCAGCACACCTGGGCCACATGGTGAAGTCACGGCTAGAGAATTTAGCGGGCAAAACAGAACTTAGAAAAACAGGCTCTCTACTGTGGAGGGTGGGGGTGGGGAGCGAGGTTCCCTCTTTCTTCTCTCTGACGTCAGATTTTGTATTCGTCCCACTTCAAGCACATCTCCTTTCCCACCCTCTTTAACATTCGGAGCGGGCTACACACTGTCTCATATGCTCCCCAGGGGAGATGATTCAAGTGTCTAACAGGCGTCCTCAGACTACGGCCTGCGGGCCACATGCGGGTGTTATTGCCGTTTTGTTTTTTTACTTCAAAATAAGATATGTGCAGTGTGCATAGGAATTTGTTCATAGTTTTTTTTTTTTTAACTATAGTCCGGCCCTCCAACGGTCTGAGGGACAGTGAACTGGCCCCCTGTTTAAAAAGTTTGAGGACCCCTGGATGACGGCGGAAAACATCTACCATCAAAAGGAGCCTTCCCCTTGCTGGGTGGACAGCGCCATCTAGTGTTCCAAAGGGGACCGCCCAGCACTGGTCCTCCGACGCCTCGTGTCTCTGTTGCGCAACCAGTCCCCAGGGGCGCCAGCACCATCTATTCTTATTGGCTCTGGTGCTGAAAGCTCCCACGGCTGTCAGTGCTTTTACTGGGTGGACGGAGAAGCTGTTTATGGCGAGGACAGAGCAGCAGGCGATGAAGCTGGGAAGGTGAGCAGAGGAGGTGAAATCAGGCCAAGGTGGGACCCCCGTGGAACGCTCATTGTTCCCCCAGCATCTCAAGCATTTGGGGTTTCTGTGACTTGGCCCACACGGCTTCCTTTTTCCAGAAGGCGCTCCCCGTCCACTCTGCCTTGCCCATGCCGACTCCTCTTGGGAGATTCGGCTGGAGAGCCACCTTCTCCATGAAGCCCTCCCTGATCACCACTCCCTGCTCTTCCTCGACAGAATCGACTGTTTCTTTCTGCCCCTTTCATGCCCTCTAACCTTTAACACTTGAATGTGGTCTCAATGTTTATATATTTGTCTTGCATGTAGGCACTAGGTCTTGCAGTGTGACAGACCATGTCTTATTATTCTTTGTGTCCCCAAGGTTTAGCAGGGGATCTTCTTCTTCTTTTTTTTTTTTTTAATGATCAAATATCCTGTATTTGTAATTTTTTATTGATATGTCTGCAGGGTGTGCAACATAGACCTTATTTTTTCCTGCATAATCATTTCTAGACAAGTGGTATTTATTACTCCCCGTCCTCCCCCCGCCCCCATCTCATTTTCTTAGATTTAATGAACCTGCCGCACCCACAGAGAATTTTGCTCGCTACCATAAAACAGTCCAGGGCTTCATCTCACAGCGTGCTCTGCCTTTTTAATGGGGAAAAACAGCACTATTTGATAATATGTACACTTGTCCCTTTTAAAAATTTATCTTGAATGAACCTTTGTAACAGGGGACCTTGCAATTAACATTCCCAGGTCCATGAGTGAATGAAAGAATAAGTGAGCCAATGAAAAGTATGCACATTTCATTTTGAAAAATGAGATTAGAAGCCCCGAGGGCAGAAAAACCAACATCATTGGGGAAGAGGAAGAAGTACTGGAACTGTGAGGCTGGAGAACGCTGAGAGCGAGCGGGGAGTGACAGGGAATTGTCGGAGGGTGACTCATTTCAGTGCCAGAGAAAGAGCTATTTGTGTAACGCTAACATTCATGTAATAATGATCATTATCCTCATCATCTCAGCAGCACGAGATCGCCAGGGAATAGCTTGTGCTGGGGCTACAGGGCTGTGATTAAGATCACTAACACATTAGGGAGGGTTCTAACTCTGTGCATCACGAAAATGTAAGGTTTCTTGCTCAGGAACATCTCATCAAATCAGCCCTCGGAGCTAGAAACCTTCAAGACATCTTCGATCCTCCCTTTCCCTGACTCACAACACCTCACTCATTATCAGGGTCAAGTGCTGTCACCCCAGAAATGCCTCTTAAACCCCGCGGCTCCTGTCCACCCACACAGCCAGCACCCTGGTCCGTCCCTCATCATTTCCCACTCAGATGATTGACAGCTCCCTTTGATTCTGGCCACAATTTCCCCTTCCGATCCATCATCCATCTCAGATCGCCCTGCTAGAATGACCCTGCTGAACCACAGATGTGATTGCGACACTGCCCAGGTGAGCGATCTAGCTAAGGATGTGTCAATTTTTGTTACTCGTTTCAAAAGGCCAATTCTTAGTTTCATCGATTTTTTTTCTATTTTTCTATTTCATTGTTCTCTCCTCTTGCCTTTTTTATTCCCTTCCTTCTGCTAGATTTCGGTATGATTTGTTCCTCTTTTGCTAGTTTCTAGGTATGAAGTGAGGTTGTTAATTAAAAAAAAAAAATTCAAGCATTTACAGCGATAAACTTTCCTCTCAGCCCCGCCTTTGCTGCATCCCATCTCTTTAGAGGTTTAAATTCGTTTCTAATGACATCCCTGCAAACGCATTTGCAGTTGTTATTGCATTTGTTCCTCACAGCGTATAATGAGGTAGAAAAGTCAAGATCGGAGAGATTAAACAATGAAGCTCAAGGAGTTCAGCACGTTTCAGATGACCACACACCTCTCCTGAGGTGCATCCAAGATTCAAATGCAGTTCTGCTGCCTGCACGCCCAGGGCTTTCCCTGCAGTTCCGCCCTCTCCTCGGCTCGCCCTCCAGAAAGTGGAGCATCCCAGAGCCTTCCGAGAGTTGCATTCCCTAGGACAGTGGTCGGCAAACTGTGGCTCACAAGTCACATGCGGCTCACGAGCCGCGGTTTGCCGCTCTGTTGACTAATGAGTTTGCCGACCACTGACCTAGACTCTCGATTCCAATAATTACAGGCTGTTGTTGTTCCTTGTGATTAAGCCCCTATCCCAGTGGTGGCTTGCGAGTTTGCTGACCACTGCCCTAGGGAGAACCTCAGTCCACGTGGGGGGCATTCGGAGACCTCATTGCCTCCAGCCTGGCCCATTGCAGGAGCCTCCCCCAACCCCCCTCTGCAGGTCCTCTTTCCCGTGCATCTCCTGCTGGGCTCACATTCCTCAACCAAAGCATTCCTGGCAGCCCTCCTTTAAGCAACACTTGTTAATGAATTCTTGAATATGTATTGCCTCATCTGTCTGAAATTCAAGGCACCGGCACTCACCTACACGCCAGTGACAGGAAGTGCCCAGGCACAGTCTCTGTCCTTTTTCTCGGCCGTGACTCCACCAGAGGCTGTCCTTCCTCCCCGGACAGCCCTTCCTCAGCCCGCTGCATGCGCCAATCCTGTCCGTCCTCCATGACCCGATTCACAGGTCAACGTCAAGTCCTCCCTGACCCCAGCATTTGCAAGAGATTTCTCCCCTCTTCCAAGTACCCATCACACTCCAGCTTGTCCACTCAGGGCACGCCCATCGCATTACCCCGTCCCCACACGTGCCATGGGCGCCTTTGAACAGGGTTCATAATAAAAGTAGCTCCAGTGTCCTGGGTGCTCACTGTGAGCCAGGCACTGTGCATACAGTGCATGTACAATTGCATGCATTTGCTCATTCCATCCTCTTACCAACCCAATGCTGTAAGTTCTACCAGCAACATGGCATAGAGGCGGACAGGGAGACTTAGAAAGATTAAGAAACGTGGCCAAGGTGACACGAAGTGGCAGAGATAGCTACTGTCTGCCCAACTTCATGTTCCCACCGACATAATATAGTGGCTGCTTGGAAGCAGGCACCCAGCCTGTGACTGTTTCCCAGCATCCCTTGCATCCAAGTGGCACCAACAGAATCGAAGTGGAAGTGATGGATGCTACTTCTAGGCAAAGGCATTTAGGGAGCAGGTGTGCCTCCCGCCCTCTCTGCTTTCCGTGCTGTCCGGATGCCGAGGACTCTAGACCCAGAAAACGGAAAGCTCCCGAGTCTCCCTCTCACCACACCCGCCAACCAGAAGTAAGCACACAGAACTATCACATTTATGAGGAAAATGTATGAAGCCACTGGAACGTGGGAGGTGATAGGGCAGCTGGCATTACTGTAACTCATTCAAACAGCGAAGGAGAGGCCGAGCTCAAATTCAGCCCCAGGAAAGGCGACCTTAGAGGGTATCGCCTTGATTGAGGGAACAATGGAAGACAGGAACCTATGCTTATAAGACCCCAAGCCTGCACTTTTAATCACTAGAAGCCAGCGTTGTCCCATAAGGTTGGCAAAGACCCACCTTTACAAGGATCCCCGAGGTCCCTGTAACAGAGGCAGGCATAACACCTCCCCCAGAGTTTCAGGATGAAAATCTCCAGTATTTGTGCTCGCCAACCACCGCCCCAGAAGCCGCTGTGTGCTCAACGCGAGAAGCCCTTCTTTAGCTGGACTGCCGCTTTCCAAGTAGATAGAACGGCACCTTCTGCAGAGTGGATCCTAAAAAATATGCCATGCTTTTGGGCCCCCACTCTGAGGACCGTACTGTCCTAAGTATTTGGAAGGCGACGGTACAGCTTAAAGAAGAGCCCAGCTCTGGCCAGTTTGGCTCAGTGGATAGAGCATCAGCCTGAGGACTGAAGGGTTCCAGGTTCGATTCCTGGTCAGGGCACATGCCTGGGTTGCAGACT
This sequence comes from Eptesicus fuscus, assembly GCF_027574615.1. NCBI lineage: Eukaryota > Metazoa > Chordata > Mammalia > Chiroptera > Vespertilionidae > Eptesicus > Eptesicus fuscus. The sequence goes on from NC_072479.1 coordinate 98,016,847, forward strand.
CGATCCCCAGTGAGGGGTGTGCAGGAGGCAGCTGATCAATGATTCTCTCCATCATTGATGTTTCTATCTCTCTTGCCCTCTCCATCTCTGAAATCAATAAAAAATATATTAAAAAAAGAAGAGCCATAGCCAACATCCATATGGAAAGGGAAGCCACCCTTCCATGTCCTCTGGAGCCCAAATCCAGTGCTGTGGCCCCAAACCCCATCACACAGCGCCCTTCAGGCTCCTCCTTAGGTCAGGGAGGCGCTCCGTCATCGTCAGAAATGGCCCTCTGCTGCTCTCGGTTCCGAAGGCGCCCTTTCCAGCTGCCAGGACGCAGCCCCACGCCTGCCCAGCTCACCGCCCCGCGTGCCCACGGAGCAGCAGTCAAGGCCAGACTCCCCCACGGTCCCCAGGGGCGGCTTGTTCCCATCGCATCTTTCACGAAGGACCTGGAACCCTGCCCCTCACATCGCCTGAGTCCCGAGAGGAGAGGGAAACCGTGGAGATTGCTTTCTAATAAAAGCCCACGGCGACCTTCCTGTTTGCTGTACACGCTACAAGGGCTGGTCCCTGCGGGGAGCGTCCACGTGATGGCGAAGCCCATTCAATCCTGGATCCCGCTGCCCTGGACCTGGGAGAGCAGAGCGGCTGACCTCCGGCGATGGAAGGAGGCGCAGAAAGGCCACCTTTGGGTCTGCGAGGTCACACTCTGCTCGGACAGCGTGGCATTCACTGAACTGGCTGCCCGCTCGGGCCACTTTCTCAAAACGACCGTCTGTCTGGGGAGAGGCATTAGGCTAACGTTGTTAGGAGCTCAGAGGTCAGGTTCTAAAATGACATTTGTCTGCGATTTTGTCAACGGAGTTTTTGATTCGTTCTAACGGTTGTTTAAAAGAAGGAAGAATCAAGGAAGAAAAAAACACAACAAATAAAAAAGACAAAGGAAAGAACGGGATGGGGAGGTCAATGCAGAGTCCGCACAGAGAAAGCGCCGAGGAATTACAGAGACGGATCAAAGGGCTGGGTACAGGAAGGGAAAGGAAAGAGAGCATGGGCCTTCCTGATGCCCTTCCCCTCCCTCCCTGCCACCCCGCCAGCCCCTGCAAATTGTCAGTGACCCTGATTTTTCTTTCTTCTGAGCCTGAAACCGGTCTTGAGGGATGATCTTAGAAAGTTTGAAATCGCCTGCGCCCGGCGCTGAGGCCCTGCATGGACCGTGAGCCCGGTGCTGCTCAGCCGAGGGTGCAGCCACAGAAGAAGACTCCATCGCTGGATCCTGTTCTGTTTACCGGTCCACGCTGGCTGCTCTCCGCCCTCGCCCACCAGAGATTCAGCCTCGAGGGGGTGCCGGGCTCTGACCCGCCCCATGCTCTCTCCCTCCCACAGGAAGGACCTGGAAACACTGGGAGGTCAGGGAGGACTTCCCCGGGATGGCAGGTTCCCACTCCCGCCACACCTTCCTCACCACACACACCTGGAAGCGGAAGTATAGGGCATCCTCCTACCATCAAGAAACATTAACCCTTTGCACTTGCTTGCTTTTTTCTCGATTCCTTTATTCTACTCGGGATTTAATTTTTTAAATACCCCAGATTTTACAAAGCGCAGCAGTAGAATAAAAAACTGGAGTTTCCTTTTATACAAACTTATTTATTTGGATTTTTTATATTTCAAATTATTGATACATTCAAAGAGTAATTTTAACCTCGACATCCGAGTGCAAAGGGTTAAGATTATAACGTACATTTATCTTCTCCTCCAGACGTGGCCCTTGTTAAAAAAAGAGGGAAGAGCCCTAACCGGTTTGGCTCAGTGGATAGTGCGTCGGCCTGTGGACTGAAAGGTCCCAGGTTCGATTCCGGCCAAAGGCATGTACCTTGGTTGCGGGCACATCCCCAGTAGGGGGTGTGCAGGAGGCAGCTGATTGATGTTTCTCTCCCATCGATGTTTCTAACTCTCTATCCCTCTCCCTTCCTCTCTGTAAAAAGTCAATAAAATATATATTAAAAAAACTTTTTAAAAAAGAGGGAAGAACAAAAAGGAATTCATCAAAAGGGCTCTTTCCATATGCAATTCTGGTTGCACTTATTACGCTGTTTACATCTTTAGCAAAGTCAGTTACAGACATCCAGGGGAAATGGCTGTACCATCTCTTCCTACATGTTCACTCACTCTCCCCCGCCAGCCTTGATATTCTGCAAGGAGCTACCTGCCCAATGAAGTTCAGGACACAGCTCTGAAGTCAAATGTTGCTTCTTTTGTGTATTTAAAAATGATAGTTATAAAAACAATAGCAACAAGGATAGTTGGATGTAGTCCCACCTATTTATTTCTGCTTTTTGTTGCCTTAGGTTTTGGTGTTGAATCCAAAAACTCATTGCCAAGACCAGTGTCAAGGAGCTTACTACCCCTTACATTTTCTTCTAGGAGTTTTACAGATTCAGGTCTTACTGTCAAGTCTTTAATCCACTCTGAGTTGATGTTTGTGTGTGGTGTCAGCTAGGGGTCTAGGCTCAGTCTTTTGCATGTAGTTATCCAGTTTCCCCAACACCATTTATTGAAGAGGCTATGCCTTCCCCAGTAGGTATTCTTGGTGCTTTTCACATAAATTAATTGACCATATATGTGTGCATGGGTTTATTTCTGGGTTCTTTAGTCTCTTCCATGGATCTATGTCTGTTTTTATGCCAGAACCCATACTGTTTCGATTACTATTGCTTCGTAATATAGTTTGAAATCGGGAAGTGCAATGACTCCAGCTTCGTTCTTCTTTCTCAAGGTTGCTTCGGCTCTCCAGGGTCCTTTGCGATGTCATACAAATTTTAGGATTATATTTTCTATTTCTGTGGAGAATGCCATTGGAATTTTGACAGAGATTGTTTTGAATCTGTAGATCACTTGGGATAGTAGGGACATTTGAGTAACAGGAGGCAAAATGACTTCTTCTAGAATTTCCATACCTTCCCTCTCTCCTCTAAATGGCATCTGCCTACCTGCATGCCTGCTCTCCTCTCTGCTGTGTCGTAAAGGGCTTGCCTCCATTAGGGAGGACTGTGCAAGTGTCGGACAAGGAAGCCTGCCTGACTCAGGGTTGACAAGCAAGGCCCCTTTACAACAGGCCCGATCCACTTCACTCCAGTTTCTTCATCAGAAGGACGGTGCTTCCATCTCTCTCTACCTGACGTACTGGCCAACCTCTCAGGTGGAGACTGTAGACTGCTGCTTATTCACTTCCTAAAAACTCAAAATCATGAATGCCGATGGAGCAAGATGGAGCCATGAGCAGAAAATGGGCCAAGAATGTTGACAATAGGTCAAATCCAGATGAAAAGAAACAAGATGCCCAGTGTGAATCTGCTTGGGCATTTGCTAAAGACGCCCCTGGTCCAAGACACTTCACTTCCAACTACTGGAAAGCGGTCATAAGGTGTTGATTCAGATGGAACAAGACAGTTTACTATCATCTGCCTGGAAATTGCCACGATTCAGGTGCAAATAGCCAATGTCTAAGAAGAGAATGATGTCTCCAAGGGCTGGGCAGTACCAATCTGTCTTAGCATCAGAGCCAGTAAATGCTGGTGGCCTGCACCACTTAAAGGAAAGGGGGGCACCCACGTACCAACTTCCTCTTCCCTCATTCAGTAGAAGCAGCCATCATGTCAGAATCAGCCCCTCAAAGGCTACCGACTGGATTGGTCTTGCCCTGTCAGCAACTCAGTTTGGGCTCAAGGAGCTACACTGATTCTATCTCTCTGAAGATGTCCAAGTTCTTCACGGACCAGCCTCTCACATTTCCCGACTGTAGGTCTCTGATTCCAGACCTTTCTTAGAACTACCAACCACCGGACCCTGCAACTTGTTATTGCTAAATGCCAATCACCCAACCCCCAAACAACTCACAAAAGTGCATGCAACCCAGCCCTGGGTCAGCATCCTTTACGATCACTTCAACCCTCTGCAACAGCCTCCTGGGTGCCCAAGAAGCTCTTGAATGAATGGGTAAGCGAATAACTTCCCTCTGTGTGTACATAGTATAGCTTCCTCCCTAAATAAATTTGCCTAACTTATTTACTCATATATTACCTTTGTGGCTTTTTCTGTACCCATGTTCTGTCAGGACTGTAATATTCTTGGTATTCTTTAAATTTACCCCTTTTCTTTTTCCTTAAATGTTTTGAGTGAAAATCCTAGTTTAAAGGGATGCTTCATATTCTAAGTAAAAAACAGTATCCCACTATCTTTGTACTATAGTTAAATGTTTAAACCTCACCCCACTGAAAACCATGCCATGTATTAACTGTGGTGCAAATATCACATATCAGGACGCATGGCCCTAGGTCCTGGGGTCCACCATGCCCTGGATCGAGATCCCGCCAGCTCCCTGGTGCCAGCTGAATAAGACATGTGACTCCCCCCCCCCCCGCCTCCCACCTGCAGGCCTGGGGACACTTGTTAGCAACAGGACAGGAGAGCTGCTGTCTGGAAGAACCGGGAAAGGTAGGCTACAGGCCCACGGCTGACAACTCTGACAAAAGAAGACAGAGCCAGACTGCCCACCAGAGGAAACGAGTCAGAATCATCGCTCAGAGTCATTCGTCCAGAGGAGAGGGGGAAGAGACTTTATTTCCTTTTGCAGGAAATGCTTAGGTGAACGCGGGCCCTGCTGGGCAGGCCAGCACCTGCCAGGCCACTGCCTAGACACCTGGGGAATTCCATGTCCCACACTTCCCGACGAAGTCCCCGCGGTGTCAGCCATCAGGGCTGTCAAATGGCTCATCGAGGAGGCTTCTGCTCAGCCTCCCGACAGAGGCACCTGGCAAAGTTCTGAACATCAAAGACAAAGAGAAAGCCGTACAAGCATCGAGAGAGAGAGAAAAGGGTTACCCTACAAAAGGTACAATTAGATTGACAGCAGTGTTCTTATAAGAACAATAGACACCAGACAACTGTGGAGTGACATCTTCAAAGTTCTTAAGCAAAGCAATAGCCGTCACAGCATTCAATGCCAGCTCTCTGATAGTCAAGAACAGCGGTGAAGCACTGCATTGGTCAGCATCCTTGAACGGGTAGGTCCAAGGGTTAGGTCCAAGCCTCGCCCTCATGGGGCAGCAGATTAAATGAACTCTGGAAATCAGAGTGTAAGCCTATATTTATGGACCTAGAATTTCCCAAAAGAAAACAAAAGCATCTCTTTCTTTCTAGAAGAAGGAAAGAAAGCCATGGCAGATAAGTTTGGGCTGATTTTAGGCTCTTAATCTATTGCAACCTCTGAGAACACATCCCTTCTCAGAGACAGGCTGGGCTCATATTATGGGCAAGGGATTGAACTGGCCTGAGAGGCCAACACTTAGTTGTTGGGATGGGTCAGGAGAACGTTGACATTGTCACAGTTCTCAAAGATCATACAAGATCCTGAATTAAGTTCGTGATCATTATAAAAAGTAAATGTGCTCCAGAGGAGGGAAGTGGGTGCTGTGGCCCCCCAGAGAGGAGGCATCCAACTCCTCGTTGTCCATAGTTCAGACTTAGCTTGATGCTCTAGATCTTTCACTTACATGTCCTGCAATAATGTATCCAAGATCATCTTTCACTACTCCTCAAACAAACCTTCCCTTCAAAATGGTTGATGAACATTTGAAAATATGCCATATTTTAATAACTACATATTTAATAAAGATCAGTTGTTTGTTGATCAGTTGACTGGTTGACAAAACAGAAGCAATGACTATGCCTTTATGTCTGGGCATCCGTACTGAGGTAATCCATTGTTGACGTATTATAACATCAGGCTGTACATGGAAGGAGAAACCTTCTCTATCATACAAGCCTGAACCATGACCTGCAGGTTGTAACAACTCTCATTAAAGCGGTATGGTTGGCTACAGGAGCTTAGATGCAAGCTTTGGAGCCAAGTTTCCTGAGATCTGATTCTGATTCTACCACTAGCTCTGTGACCTTGGGGAAGATATGTCATTTCTCTGTGCCTTGATCCCGAACTATAGAAGTAAACTAAGACATAGCTCATAGAATACTTGCGAGAATTTAATGAAGCCATATGTGTCAAATGGCAATGTGCCTGATACATGGGACACACTCAGTGTAAGTTAGCATGGATTGCTATTATTTTTATTAACATTGAAATCACCCAGAACAAGAAAGGAACATCTGCTATACAACTTAAATTCTATAGACACAAAATACTGAGGAACTCCCGAGACTAGACATCAGGTGTCTACACTCTCTATCCCACCACATTCTATTAACTCTGTCATTGGTACAATCCAAGTCTCCTGGCTCAAAACCAGCACTATCATCACTCTACCATCATTATGACAACAAATGCTACTGTTAATACTTACACTACAACTGTAACTGATGCTGCTGCTGGGCTATCCTCACTGCCTCACTATCAGAAACCATGTATGCACCAACCCAATGCCAGACAGACACTTAAGTAATTACCTCTAACTAGAGGCCAGGTGCACAAAATTCATGCATGGGTGGGGTTCCCTAGGCCTGGCCAGTGATCAGGGCTGATCGGGGCCCTCCAGCCGCCAGCCAGGGCCTTCCTGCCAGCTGCTGGCTGCCGGCCATGGCCTGCCAGAGAGGGGAAGGGACCATGGGAGGTTGGCTGGCCACAGGAGGTTGGGTGTGGGAGCACACTGACCACCAGGGGGTAGCACCTGCATTGAGCATCTTCCCCATGGTGGTCAGTGCACATCATAGCGACCAGCCATTTCGGTCATTCTGGTCATTTCGGCGTTCCAGTCTCTTAGGCTTTTATATACACTGAGTGGCCAGATTATTATGATCTCTGAATGCATAATAATAATCTGGCCACTCAGTGTATTTGTATCTCAAATGGGTATCAAAAGTATTCTAGACTTTTGCTGGAGATCAACCACCTATTTGCCCTGAGCTTTCTATCAGCCAGTGCAAAGGGGAAAACTGATCAAGTGCATGATTTACAGCAGGCGTCCTCAAACTACGGCCCGCGGGCCACATGCGGGTGTTTTTGCCGTTTTGTTTTTTTTACTTCAAAATAAGATATGTGCAGTGTGCATAGGAATTTGTTCATAGTTTTTTTTTTTTTTAACTATAGTCCAGCCCTCCAACGGTCTGAGGGACAGTGAACTGGCCCCCTGTTTAAAAAGTTTGAGGACCCCTGAATTACAGTATAGTATCTTTGGTATCAAATAAATGAGGTACTCAAGAGAAGTACACTGAGTGGCCAGATTACTATGCGTTCAGAGATCATAATAATCTGGCCACTCAGTGTATATAGCTAATAACACTTTATCTCTTCAAGAATTGTGTTTATCTCCCCATTTCACAGATGAGGAGACTTAGATAACTTACTCACCACTCAAAACCAGTGAGCACAAGGGTCAGGATTCAAACCTAGGTCCCTCTTGCTCCCAAGTCAGGGCCTGTTCCACTTCAGCCGTCTACCTCTCTACCTAAAACGTATTGGACCACAACAGAGCCGGTTTCTACCAGAGTTATACAGCTGTTTCTCGCAGCCTGCAAAACAGATCGTTCCCAGGTGCTCAGCCTGTCAGTTGGTGCCAGCTTGTCAAAATGCCAGTGGCATTGTAATGACTTAGAAAAAGCACAGGCCCATGGCTTGTTCTACACCCAGCAGATACATCTGTCCCAGGAGCTGTGACAGCAGCGACGTGGAGCACACCCACTGACTTGTGAGGTTTCGTGCAAATGACAGGTTTGTGGATGGCATCCCGGGACCAAGGAGAGGGATAAACTCTGTCATACTCATCTGCAGGGAGGAAAGGAATTAAAAAAAAATGACCAGGATCAAACCACCAGGGGGCCTGAAATCCGGAGTGCAGGGGTTGAAGATGGGTTTAAGATAAGGCCCATCTTCCTTCCTGTGTTCGGGAAGCCTTGACACTCCAGCTTTCTCACTAGGCTCCCCCGTTCCAGCGCTTGGCATGATTATTTTGATAAAGTGTATCCCTCGATGACAGCCTCACTGGAGTCTAATCGACAGAAACGCAAAGCAATCAAGGGGAGAAGAAAGCTGTGCCGTGTGGAAGCTGCAGATAAATGGGGCCGATCCCCAACACGGGTGAAAAATGGGAGCCCGATGGAAGCCGTTTTGCAAGGTGCTTGACTTGTGGACTCATACGTCTCCTAGAACCTGGCGATGGTGCTTCAGAAGGTGGAGAAAAATGAGAAAGTGGTAGCTCACCAAATAGAAGCCAGCTTTCCAAGAGTAGGAAACAGGAGCCCAGGCTCATGCCTCAATGTGGTGTTTCTATGCACCATCCATCACCTGGCTGGGGATTCACAGGCCTGGAAACCTCTGCTGAGCTCCAAAGGGAGGGAGTGCTTTGAATTCTGAGTTATTACAACTCATTTAAATTCTCATTTTCCCAAAGGTTGCTAAACCTTGTCAGGAGTTGGTTTTCTAAAGCAGGTCCAGACATCTTAGCATACAAAGGAGCAAGGAAGAATGCTGAGAGGCTATACGGAGAGAGAACAAAATGAGGGGGTAGGAGTAGAAAACCTCCAAGTAGAGGGAGTTGCCTAAGTCAGGTTGTTAGCAGTCTATATGGTGGTGGTGATAATGATGGTAATGGTGGTAGTGGTGGTGGTGATGGTGATTGTGGTGGTGATGGTGGTGGTGATGGTGATGCTGATAGTGGTGGTAATGGTGGTGGTGATGGTGATGGTGGTGGTGGTGGTGGTGATGGTGATGGAGATGGAGATGGTGATGGAGATGATGGTGATAGTGATGGAGATGGTGATGGTAGTGGTGATGATGGTGGTGATGGTGATGATTATGATGATGATGATGATGACAATACAATAATAGCAGCTACCACTTGGACATTTACTCTACTTCTGCTAAGAGCCTCTGTATGTGACAGGTATTATATATCTACAGATGTCATGTTTTCTTCTATCTCTCGTTCTCCCTCTGGGCCCCATACCACATCCTTTGTATTCAGCAACGACCAGAATGGGGGAGAGAGGCAGGATACCTCCACCCTCAGAGTCCCCAGAAGGAACTAACCCTGCGGACACCTTGATTTCTAGTCTCAGAACTGTGAGGAAATAAATTTCTTTGGTCTATGCCTCCCAATCTGTGGTAACTAGTTACAATAGCCCTAGAAAACTAATACATGGGTGGAGAAGTAAACCCCATCCCCAGATGAGGGTGTGTTACGTTCACATTGCAGAATAGAACAGTGATGGGAAAAAGTGTCAGCCCATCTTTGGAAAAACTGTCTGTTACTACCATTCATTCCCAAACAGAATAGCCTCAGTAGTTATCAGCTTGGTTTCCCTGCATTAGTAATTCATACGTTCTATTTCAATTTTGACTGTGTATGCACCCGCATGTGTGTGTGTGTGTGTGTGTGTGTGTGTATGTGTGTCTGTGTGCGCGCGCGCCTGCGTGCATGTATGTACTCCTTGCTGTGAGTCTTCCAATATCTTCTTTGGAAAGTGTTAGGGTATGAACACTCCAACAACATTTTCCTCTGGGTACAGCTTATACCTCAACTTGCAAGTTTCACTGTTCTTTCTGTGAAACTAAATTTCAAACTTTTTTCTCAGCAGGAGGTAAAGATTGCACTAAAGCTTTGACCATTTCTGAGCTCCCGCTGTGGCGAGATCAAGGAACCATAATTAATCAGCAAGGTGTTTGATTATGCTTCTTACACTCCTACCCACAAGCCTCCAGAGACAGTCCATCCCAAAGCTACAAGGAGACCACAGGAATTGGGCATACACTGAGTGGCGAGATTATTATGATCTCTGAATGCATAATAATCTGGCCACTCAGTGTATATCCTATATAATAAAAGGCTAATATGCAAATTGTCCCCTCTACCAGGAGTTTGACCAGCAGGCAGGCCAGCCAACCGCCCATGTCCCCTCCCATTGGCCAGGCTGACCAGACCCCACCCATGCACGAATTCATGCACCGGGCCTCTAATATATATATACTGAGTGGCCAGACTATTATGCGTTCAGAGATCATAATAATATGGCCACTCAGTGTATGTGACAGCCACCCATGGATCTGAAAAGTTGGAGTGTGTCCTGAGCACTGGAAAGAGGGACCCTCAGACAAGTCTCTGTGCCTGTTGAGCACACCTCAGGAAGCTGCTGTTCTCCAGCTGTTTACCAGGAATCTGAATGTAAGGCTTGAAGCTTAAAGACCATTGAGTCACTGACATCTCATTATCAAGTGAGGCAGTGGACGTGGACAAACTTTTTAAAATCTATCTATACTAATAAAAGGGTAATATGCTAATTAGACCAGGTCAACTGGACATTTTCCAGATGTTCAACTTCTTTCCAGACAAAGCCACGGTGGCAAGGGCTGAGGCAGAGGCAGTTAGGGGCAATTAGGCCGGCAGGGAAGGGCAGTTGGGGGTGATCGGACTGGCAGGGGAGCAGTTAGGTGGTGATCAGGCCAGCAGGCAGAGGCAGTTAGGGGCAATCAGGCAGGCAGGCAGAGGCGGTTAGGGGCGATCAGGCAGTTGGACATCCCCCGAGGGGTCTCAGATTGTAGAGGGTGCAGGCTGGGCTGAGGGACACCCCTCCCTGCCCTGTGCACGAATTTTATGCACTGGGCCTCTAGTGTAACAAATATAAGACAGTAGAGATCACCATGGATGGTTAGAATGAGACCATGGTGATCTTCTCATCCAATGCTTAACAAATCCACCACATCCCTCCACTAACAGGAAGCTCACTACCAAATAAAACATGTTACAGATTCTGCTACCAAGACTGAGGAAGCTTGCTATCTGTCCAAGTAATTTAGTGGCACGCAGAGGAGGTGGGGAGAAAATCATCCATGAGATAAAAAAAACCCCCAAGCCTTTGTCATGCATGGATGCAAGAATTAAATATACTACCTGTGTGATGAGAAGTCCAAAATCCAAGAATAACATTAGTCTAAGATGACTGAAATTGCAGGATTCAAGTAGAAATGAATGTAAAACCACCCTGAATATGATGATTATAGTTCTCTATGCAACCAAAAGCAAAAGGCAATGTGAATAAATCTCATGAAGTGGCATTTACTAGGGAAAAAATTACCAAATGCATGAGCAAATGAACTATGATGATAATAGGAAAATTATCCACCTTCTTTTCAAAGCTTGGACTAACACAATAGATCTAAAAGAGTTCTATGTGTACTTAAAATGAATAACAAAATAAAAGGTTATTTTGAGTTTAAAAATACCAAAAATAGAACTTCAAGAAGTGTAAACACAGTCATTGAAATAAAAAACTTAGTAGTTGGTTAAAATACAATTAGACTCAGCTAGAGAGAGAATGAATAAATTGGAAAAATTATTCAGGATGTAACAAAAGGAGATAAAAAAAATGAAATAGAAGTTAGAGACATTGAAGATAAAATGAGATGGTATGAAGTATATCTTGAATCTTTAAGATGCTAACCAAGGAACCTCAAAATAAGGCAAAAATTGACATAATTACAAAGAAAAAGGTGACAGATCCATAATCACAGAGAAAGATCTTAAGAAATCTCTCTTAGAAACTGATAGGTTGAGCAGACCAATTCCGGGATTTAGAACATTTAAACAATCGAATGAGCTAACTTGAGCAAAAGGACAAATAGAGACATTCACCACCAAAGAGAACATATTTGTTATGTTGCTCATGTGAAACCATTGCAAAAAGTGACCACAAAATAGCCCCTACATAAAAAACTTAGCAAGTACCAAAGAATCAATATTTTGCAGTACCATAAAGTCTGGAATCAATAACAAAAATGCAGTTTGCTAAAGCCACACTTGGTAACTGAAAATACACATGATGTGATGAAGAAATGACAATGGGAATTAGAAAACGTTTAGAATTCTATAACAATGAAACCGGTACGTACAGAAGCCTTTATGACATTGCTAATGTGGTACTTTGTGGGGAATTTAAAACTTTAAATTCAAATATTGAGAAGCAAGGAACACTGAAAATAATTTAGGAAGCTGTTACAATCAAGAAGAAGAGAGAGAAAAACAACAGAATAATCCCCACAGGCAAGAGACACACCCACTCCCCAGCCCTTTAGCTGCGGGACATTTTCTGATTCTGCAAGGCTGGCTGGCTTAGAGGTTCCTTCTCTGAGCTCTCAGAGTAACATGCAAGTCCTCAGAGCCCCGCTTTCCACACTGAACCCCTGGAAGGCCAGGGCTGGGTCTTCATCACTGATGAATTCCCAGCATTTCGGACAGTGCCCGGCACACACAAACAACAAAGACTGAGCGGACACTCTCAGCATGTCCCTGGTCTACTCCTAGGGGACGGGAACAGACTCACAGAAGACCTCACGGCAGCTATGTACTCCTGGTGAAGTCGGGTGACTCATTCTGTTCCCAGCACTTGATAAAAATACCCCTTATCCAAATCCAATTTATAGGCGCCGATCTATCTCCTAATCTTAATGCACTTTCCAAGTGGATTTCTTAAACGGGAGCAGAAATGTGCTGGCTGGCTGACACATTCTTAGCCTATTGGTAGATAGATTGCACTCGCTAAATGAGTATTTTGGCCCTCCACTTTTCAAAGCAATCTTTTATCATTTTAGTCAACATGGATACAATCTCAGACCTCTTGCCGGGAACGGAAAGAAATAAGTTTTTCTCCCCCGCCCCCCGTTTTTTTTTTTCATATGTGTTCCCCTAGGAGGGCAGTTCTTATGTCTTATGTTCCCCCTGACAGGGCCTCCAATAGTACAGACTACGTTGATGGCGCTCAATAAACATAAGTCGAACGTAACAATTAGTAAGGCTGAGAGCTGAACTCCAGGGACACGGTTGGTTCTCTAGGGCTATTCTCACAAAGTATGGCAACTGTGTGGCTTATCAACGGAAATACACTGAGTGGCCCCAGATTATTATGATCTCTGAACGCATAATAATCTGGCCACTCAATGTGTGTGTGTGTGTGTGTGTGTGTGTGTGTGTGTGTGTGTGTATTAATATTAGAGGCCCGGTGCATGAATTCATGCATGGGTGGGGTCCGGCCAGCCTGGCCAGGGGAAGGGGACATGGGCAGTTGGCTGGCCTGCCTGCTGGTCGAACTCCTGGTCGAGGGGACAATTTGCATATTAGCCTTTTATTATATAGGATATACACTGAGTGGCCAGATTATTATGTGTTCAGAGATCACAATAATCTGGCCACTCAGTGTATATTGCCTCAAGGCTCTAGAGGCTGGAAGTCTGCAGAGTTGGTTTCTGAGGGCCGAGAGGAGGACCCTGATCCAGCCCTCTCTCCTCGCTCTTGGTGGTTTGCTGGCTGGCTTGGGTGTTCCTTGGCTTATGATAGCATTGCCCTCACTTCTGCCTTCATCTCCACGTGGTGTTCGTTTCTATGTCAAAGCTCCCCTTTTTATAAGGACACCAGACATATTGTCCTAGGGCCCCGCCCCACTCCAGTCCTGCTTCATCTTAACTTATCTAACTACACTATTTAGAAATAACCTTGTTTCTCATTAGTGACATTCTGAGGTGCCGGTAGTTAGAACTTTAATACTATATGAATTGGGGGGTGGGGGGGGCATTGATTCTAGGTACCTACCATTTGTAAATTAAGAGATTTTTAGCATCTCCAACACTCCGAACCCCATTTTTTTCATTCATTCACCTAGCCAACCTTTACTAAGCTGTTTTTCAAAAACCAAGTGCTGTCTCAGACTCTAGGGCTATAACATTGAACCAGACAGACACAATCACTACCTTCAGAAAGCATGTGCTCCCGTGGGGAGTAAAGGTAATGAAACACGCATTAACAAGAAATTGAGTCAAGTGCCACGAGGTGGAAATTACAGAATTAACCAGGAGTATAGGACAGAATCGTCACACTTTGTTTGGGGACTCGGGTAGAGAGCTGGGACGTCCTCCCCTGAGAAGCAACATTAAAGTGAGCACTTGAGGATATATCTCAGTCGGGTAAGGAGAATGCAGAGCCAAGCTTTTGGGGCTAACAGAAAGATTAAATTGGATAAAACAATTCAAATAAATGTTATCCTCTTGCTCCCACTTGCTCCTATGAATTCAACTCCTTTAGACTCTACTGTGGTATGAAGCTGCTCATGTGTGCCAGGCTCTGAGCTGGCTTCCCATAGCTTATCTACTTTTGATGACAACTCTTTTTTTTTAATCCTCACCCAAGGATATTTCTCCGTTGAATTTTAAAGAGAGTGGAAAGGAGAGGGAAAGAGAGAGAGAACCATCGATGTCGATTGGTTGCCTCCTGCACACACCCCAACCAGAGCCCGAGCCGGGGAGGAGCCTGCAACCCAGGTATGTGCTCTTGATTGGAATCGAACCCGGGACCTTTCTGACCACAGGCCAACGCTCTATCCATAGAGCCAAACAGATTAGGGCTTGATGGCAATTCTTTAAGTACTAGCATCGTCTGAAAAGTAACAAGAAGAACTATCCCATTTGGACTCAATTATGCAAGTGCAGTACAAAGAGGGTGGAAATCTTTTCTAATAGCATATTGTGACATGATAAGCCATCATTATTATCATTCCTTCATTACATATTTATGTCTGGACACAGTGATGAATGCAGCGTACAGTGTCATTAATATTGTAGATGCTGAGTTGGTGCCACTGAATTTGTGGTCCTACAAGTAGCCTCCCTTCGTTCTTACAAGAATTCTGTGCACTTAGGTCTGCACGAACACAATTGATTTTTAGGAGCTAAATGCACATATTTCATGCAGCTGCACAAAAATGTACTGAGTTGATTAGGACACTGTGTTCCAGTCTGTCAGGATGAACTTGAGCCCTGCCTTTGTCATTCATATCAGCTCTTGCCCAGTCCATGTGCTGAGCTTCCATTCTGTGACCACGACTGAGATTCTGCTGACAGGATCACAGCCCTATTTTATTTCCTCTGCTTCTACCAACTCTGGGTTCAGGGAACCAGAGCCACTGCCAGTAGGCACCTGTCTCCAGCTCCTGAGAAGATACAGCCTGAAGCAAGATTCAATAATCTTTCACCCCTTCTCGGTGGGGCTTATTATGAATCCTGCTCTCAGATTTGGGGACTCGGTGGCCCAGTCATGCCTTTGGGGGCCTTCCTTCTGCCCCTGATTGTGAGGGCCCCTTTAAGATGACCCACTGCTGTCATAGCACCTCCCATCCCATGTCCCGACCTCCTACTTTACCACCCTCCCTGTCCATGTGCTGAGTGTACATGCCCTGCCCAGACCAGTCCATGGTTTTGCAAGTGGTTTGACAGTCTCAGAGGTAAAAAGCAAGGAAACGATTTTGTTCACATAGTTTAAATTAATTATGCTTTTTATAGAAATCCCATTGTTTCTCAAAATCATTGCATTCTTAAAAAGTTTGAAGCCTACCATGTGGCCATCATATAATACAGGGTATTCCAAGAAAATGTATACACATTTTAAAAGGTGATTCTATTACATTTTGAAAATGAAATGTATTTTAATAAGCACTGCCTTTATAATTATTCAAATTATGTGTATACATTTTTGGGGGGATACCCTGTATTTTACATCATTGGGGTGATTGGTTTCATTTACTCAATTCTCATATTTTTCAATGTTACTCTACTAACATTGAGTAGTATTATGTTATATAGTAGTACATTGTGTTATATTATGCCCCCAACTGTTCTTTAAAAATATATATACCATTGACTCAAAGTAGTTCTTTGAGTCATAAAAGTACTGAAAATATTAATGATATTATAAATGTAAATTGTGGACAGAGCCACATACAATATAAAATGAGGGAAGTTAAAAATAATATGGCACATATAAAATATGGCAAGGTCTCCACACAATATAAAATGAGGAGAAAACCTTCAGCTGAAAAATGAAAACCGTAAATAGATGTAAAAATAAAATGTGAAAGATAATAAGTATCTGAAAATGTGTCTTATTGAACTTGCAATCCATTATCTTCTGCCCAGGGAACTGTCAGTTATGAATCCTTGCAAAACTGGCAGGTAGCCATAGAAATGCACCATTTTCACATAAAACAGTGAGCGGCCTCTTTGGTAATCCAGTCAAGGCCCACCAACCCCCAACCCCCTCCATCCCAGTCCTTCTACCAAATAATTGTTGTTAGTATGAAGTAAGTGGCTTTTATATCCAAATGTAGAAAAGAATAAAAAACTCCAGAGGCATCATTCAAAATATGTATGTACCACATCATTGAAACAGTCAAAAAGTGAATGAAAATTTTGCAAAATTCCTTGATTCAATAACGCTTTTGGATATTGCATACTATTCATGGTAAAGAAAATGGGAAGAGAAATTACTAGGTATGAATTCTCAGCCTATATTTTGCAGACCACTGCTGTGCAGAGTGTGAATTGACTCCTTGGATGTGTATAATGCATGTAGGACAGAGAAGCGTTTAATAGGTTTTATCATTGAAAGCTTGTGCCATAAGAAGACTCTTTTTTTCATTTAAACTGAAATGATTTGTGAGCCATGAGGAGGACTGTACATCAGCCCTGGGACCCATGCCATCAGTCACACAGACTTTCTCAACTATTTTATTCACAGACACTAACCAGTAGCCAACAATATACCTCCTCTTGATCGAAGGCTGAAAGAAACTGTAGAAATGTTGGTTATAATGGGATCATAGCCAGTATATGTACATCTTTTCATTGTGATGTGCTGAGAAGTGGTAAGTAAATACAAAACTATTTTTTTGCCCTAGCTGGTTTGGCTCAGTGGGTAGAGCGTCAGCTTACAGACTGAAGGGTCCCGGGTTCGATTACGGTCAAGAGCATGTACCTGGGTTGCAAGTTCCCTGGCCCTGGTTGAGATTTGTGCAGGAGGCAACCAGTCGATGTGTTTCTCTCATATGGATGTTTCTCTCTGTCTCTCCCTTCCACTCTTTCTAAAAATCAATGGAAAAATATCCTCAGCTGAGGATTAACAACAACAAAAAAACCTCTATTTTTTTATACTGACATAGAGTGGTTGATAAAAAAAAACACATTTTTTGAAGGTGGGATAAATATTTTTTTGTGATTTGATTACTTTACTAGTAGTTACTTAGAATGGCTGGATATATTTCAAAATTGGAGTCAGCCTCTTGAGTTAAACAGAATTTATCGTTCAGAGCTCAAGGATGATCATTTTTAATGTTCAGGACAAGATCTCAGAATTTCTTAAGACCATACTGTGAAGAAATTCTTCAATCATCTATATATATAAAAGCCTAATATGCAAAGTGTCCCCTCAGGAGTTCGACTGACCTGAAGTTCGATTGCACACTGACATGCGCTGACCACCAGGGGGCAGCACAGAACGTAGGAAGGCTGGGCCGGCAGCTGGCAGCCACTAGGGACCCTACCCATACATGAATTTTGTGCACTGGGCCTCTAGTGTGGCTAATAATTCTCTGTCATTGTCAGAGAAAGAAACTGATGATATATTATTGATGATGCTTCAAAAATCACATCCAAGGGCTGCCACAAACCATGTAGAAACATTTTCCACAGACGCATTCAACCAAAGAATGAATGGGCGTTCATCTTTCAAGTGGAAAGAGTTTTTTGAAAGCTACGCTTTGCATATGAAGTGCTTCTGTCTACTGGGACATGGAAAGCAATCTTCAGTGATGAATCTATTCCTTGTGAGTCAATGTTTTATTTGAGGATCCAGGACTATCTAGATATCCTTACAATTATGAATTAAAATATCCCTATTTGGCAGGAATAAATAGTAAGGAAATATACTGATTGTGGGACCTGGACATGTCTTAAACTCTTCACTATCAAGTTGGAGAGAGATAACCTAAAATTGATGCCTTGTGTGCAATAAATGCCCATGAAGTGGTCTGCAGATACTGAGGAATATACTACTATACTGCAAATTCTAACTGGGTTTCTGTCTCTTTAGAAAGCCCCATCCCTGGACAGGGAATTACCCTGATCACAGACTTTTGACTAAGTTAACATCAGTCCTCATTCTTACCATTTCTGTTTCCTCCAAGATTGGAACCTCATCATTGATTTTTTTAAAAATTTAATCCTAACCCAAGGATATGTTCATTGATGAGAGAGAGAGAGAGAGAGAGAGAGAGAGAGAGAGAGAGAGAGAGGCATTGATATGAGAGAGAAACGTTAATCAATTGTCTCCCACACGTGCCCCAACCAGGATCAAACCTGCAACCTAGGTATGTTCCCTGCCCAGGAATCAAACCCATAACCTTTCTGGTGTATGGGACGATGCTCCAACCTCTGGAGCCACCTAGCCAGGGCTCATCATTGATTTTTGACCCTGACTCCATCTGATTGCTTACTATGTTCACTACCGGGCCCTGAGTATCTACTGCACCTACCAGATTGAATATTTTAGAGCCAACTGCTCTAGCTTTGGCAGTAAGATAGACACTGTTCCCTGGAGTGTGGGCTGCCTATGTGGTCTTTGTGGAGCTCATTATGAAGAAAGACATACTTCTTCCTCACCCCTGTTGGATCCTTCTACGGGGAGATAGCTCAACTAGTGGAACACACCTGGCCTTAAGGCTCTTCATGTATCAGGTATGTGATCTTTGAAGAAGAAGCTGTTCTACCAGCCTGGAAAAGGTACCGAAAAAGAAGGCGAGGCTAGTTTGCTCTGTATTTTTGTTAATTTTTCTGAATGCTACCAGGTTGATGGTAAAGCTCAGTCTTACTATACATGCTATAACCTCTGTGTCTGGCATCTAAAACATATTCAATAAGGATTTGGACAAATGAATAAATTAATTAATCAAATAAACCTTTGCTAACTCCTACCAAGGATCTTTTTAAGTTATAACTATTTGTGTGTCATTTTTAGTGGTAATTCCCTCAGGTTTTTTCTTGCTCTAATTTCAAGCTCTTTAATATATATTTCCAGAACCTTGATGGTAAAACAGAACAATATCTACCTTCTCGCAGTCTTCCAGCCGAACCTTCCTTCTCTGTCATTTGTTAAAAGAGCAGAGATGCTGATGCTGTCAATGTAGACACGTTTTATTAGTACATTCTGTGCCCTGAGATGTAATTATTCTGCTTCTGAGCATTTAAATTCACTTAAAGCATATTAAATGCTCTATTATCATTCTCATTTTTCTTCCCGGAAGTGTCCCCTTAAAGATAGCTTTTCTACCATTTCTTGTCGGGAATTATTCCCCCTGGCAGCAAAGCCAAGTGGGAATGGAGTCATTTACTTTTCTCTTTCATGTGCTAACATTCTAATTTCTGCCCAAAGAAGTGAGTCTGTGCCTTTCTTTGTTTCGTTTGTTCTATTATGTACAGCGCTGCCAGCCTCGGCTCTTCCTGGTCACGTACTTTAGGGTTCAGTACTTTGTTGTTTGGCTATGATTCCCATCTTCCGTATTTTGTACATATGCTCCTATTTTAAAAACAGGCAAGGAGATCCGCTTTCATGGTCACAGTCTTCAGTCTCTGAGATTCAGGGTTTGTGCAGGGTCACCATCCCTCTTGACCATGGCTGAGAGGACAAGGGACAGAACCTGGGACATCGGGCTCACCTGGCATCTGGAGCTGAGGCTGACGGGGGGTTGGTCTAGGCTGGCCACCGGAGTGGAGAGATGAGAACCTCAGGAGTTGTGGCGTGGAGCATAATTGAACCATTCAATGGCCTGGTAAGAGGAAAACAGACGGATGTCTCGAGCAAAGCAGAGACAGTGAACCAAGGAGATAAGCTCCTGATGGCTTTGTAGGCCTAGAAGGCCACGGCAGGGTAGTTCTTTGAATTTCAATTTGTGCTCCCTGCTCCTCGCTGTTCGTATTAGGAGGTGGCAGCCAGATCACTGGTCTCCCCTGGACTCTTGATGTGTCAGGGCAGAAAGCAAACCCTGTTTACAGACAAGCAGAGGAGCATGCAGGGCTGAGGGTCAGAACTAGAGTTCCCACGCCAGGTCAGCTGGCTTAGGAGGATCTTGTCACTTCCTGGCTGTGAGGCCCTCTTGTCCCATTGGTGAAGGAAGGACAATGCTGTCTACCTCGTAGGCCTACTATGACAATTGAATCAAATATGTAAAGCCTTCAGAACATTTACCATCACGTCATAAAGGAACTAAGTGCAAGTGACTTTTGTTAATGTTTTTGTCAAAGCCCTAAACTGATGGAAGAATAGCACAACATGTCCCAGAGAGTGACCTGGGGAAGAGGAGCCCTCTAAGGATGTGGAGGGGGTGTGTTGAGAGGCAGCGGACCAGGTAGAGTAGAGATTGGAATGGCCTGGGAGCACAGCAGCTGCTACAACCTTTGGCAGGGCCTGAGTGGGGCTGAACCACGGAGGGAGGGCTGCCTCTGGACCCTGAAAAAGGACCTGCTCCCACCTCCACCACAGTCCCACGCCCGGCGGATGGCAGGGACAACAGACTGCTTGGTGCATCTCAATTTCCATTCTTTCCTTCTTCTTTCGTAAAAGAATGCCAAGTGTTAGCTGGCCACCATGTACAAGTGGCTGGATCTTTTTATGTGAGAGGGAAATACCAGTAGATGCCTATCTTCATCAAGCCATTGCAGTTTTAAGTGCTGTGTGCAGCCCCATTGAATCAGATCTGACGCAGCAATAAAGGAGCAGAGCGTTCAGACCTGGAGCGCAGATGGGACCACAGGATAAATGGGTGGAAATTGAGAACTGCCGGCCAAAGACTGGCACCCCCTTGGACAAAGGTGGCCAGAATGTTCCCCAAGAAATCATGTTTTTATATCCCTCCAATCTGGGAAAATGGGAAGATGAAAACCAGATACAAGTTGATGTTGTACTTTTTTTTTTTTTCTGAGTGTTTTGAGATTCACAACCACTAAAGAGGTTGAGTTGCCCTGGGATTTTGTGATTAGTCCCAGGATCCTTTTATTACACCCCTCTTTACTTGATTAAAGTCAATTTAAAAAGAACTTGCTACTTGCACCCAAAAGAACTGTCCCTAAGGCAGAGCCTACCTGTGCAGGCACATTAACTTCTTAAGGTATCTCTCTCGTTCTTTCCTCTCTGGCTAAGAATATTTTAAATTATATTGTCAGATTTCATTTTTAGGGTTCTTCTGTCTTAGTTGTTTTGCTTTTTTTGTTGAGTTGGTTCCTGGTGTCATGTCGATTTTTTGCCTCATACTTGACATCTGCATTATTAAAGTTCGGAGTTTAGGAGGTTGGGTGGGGGTTCCTCCCTCCACCCCCTGCTGAGTCCACATGACCTGCTTCTTTCTCTGTCGTCATTTTCAGACAAGCAGTTAGTTGTTTCTTACTGATCTAAGTCAAGTCCAGAAGGGTAGTTCTTACTGCTTCCTCTACCTGCTGAGCAGGGAACTGTGGGGAAGGCAAACCAAGAACTTATCAGCTGAAAGTTTTCCCAGCAAAATTAATCTGGGTGGCTCCTTGGATCTTTCAAATGTGGTTTTTACACACTCTAGGACATCAGAAGAGATTCTTAGGCCTGGTGTGGGTAGCACCTATGGGGCCTTCCTTTGTTACTTAAACCATTCACAGATCTGGCGTTCTTTGCAATTGGTTGACTGTTAAAACAAGCTGAAGCCAAACCCTGGAGAGAAGTAGAGAGAAATGGGCAAGAGAAGCTGAAACTCAACCCCCCAGCTTTGCTGCGGTACAAGCCACTCCAGCTTTATTCTTTCTATCTAGAAAATGAGGACAGTCTTCTCTCTTCTGGCAGCTCATAAAATTGTTTGGATGGTGCTTGGAAATGTAAATAAGTTCTGTCCAAACGTGTGGTTATTATCATGATCTCAATGTGCCCCAAATCCCAGCCTCCCATTT
Organism: Eptesicus fuscus; assembly: GCF_027574615.1. Lineage (NCBI taxonomy): Eukaryota > Metazoa > Chordata > Mammalia > Chiroptera > Vespertilionidae > Eptesicus > Eptesicus fuscus. The sequence continues at coordinate 98,038,619 of NC_072479.1, forward strand.
CCATATTAATTATTGTTCGAAAAGGAAGGAGATAAATGGAAACTAGTACCTACTGAGCACCATGGATATACCAAGTACTATGCTAAGGATAATACAGGTGCATTTTCACGCAACCCTCCCACTGGCCTGATGTGGCATCAACAAACATATTTTCCTGGGTTCATTTTGCAGACCAGGTTCTGGGAATTTCTCACAGTTAATACCTTTCAGAGACAAAATTCAAGTTCTGGGTTCACTCCCAGCTGGTGCATGTTGTAGACGCACAGAGGCCATTGGAAAGAGAGTGAGGGAATGAATAGTTGGAATTCCAAGGGTATCTTATTTGTTTAAGGCATATATTTGTATTCATTTGTTTTCTTCATTAATTGCAGAATCTTTATGGCATGACATGAATTTATGAAATGGAACTCCAGAGAATTTACACCCATTGGAAATATAAACATAATTTACAATAGCTCATCTTTTCACTGTCATTCAGGAAGCCAATTAGGCCCTAAGTTCATGTCACTCCTCTGCTCAAAGCCCTCCCATGATTTCTCATCCCAGTCTTAGTAAAAGGGTCCTACAATGGTCTACCAGGTCCTATGTATTTTGTCCCCTCCAAGCCTTACTTCTTGGTCCTCATTGTTTATCATTCTTCATTAGCCCACTTTGCTCTAGCCATCCTTGCCTTCTTGATAATCTTACTTTAGCCTGCCTCAGGGCCTTTGCATCAGCTGTTTTGTTTTATTTTGTTTTGTTTCTACTTGGACTGCTCTTTCTCAGATATCCACATGTCTCACAGTTTTCCTTCCTTCAAGTCTCTACACTTACCAGTGAGGACTTCTCTGATCATCCTTCAACATTACAAGTACCCTCTCTCCCCTTTGCCATCCCATATCTTAAAGAACCCCCTTTCTCCTTGCCACGGGGAAGAAACACAGAAAGCCTTTAAACAGCCCACAACAGCACAGAAACCGGAAAGGCTTTAGAAATCAATGGTCACAACCAATTCCTCCACTGCACAGATGAAGAAAGGAAGGCTCAGGGAGGGAAGTGACTTGCTCAATTGGGGATGATGAGGCCAACAGATTAGGAGGTGGTGGTCATTGAAAAGACAGTTTACTACAGAGATGGGAGTGAAAAGAGAGGCCACATTCATTTATTTATTTATTCATCTAACAAATATCTACTTAGGACCTACTCCATGTTAGATCTTGAGCTGCCCTGGTGAATAAAAACCATTTCAGTTACCTACCTCCAGAGCCCACAGCCTTATCAGGCAGGTAGCCATTGAAAAAATCATTATATAAACAATGTGAAGTTCAACTGTGACAGCGGTTACGCAGCAGAAGTACTTGGTGCTATGAGAGCATCGTTGGGGGGAGGGGCGTGTTTTGGGCAGAGAGGCCAGTGAGCACTCTCTTGAAGGAATGATGCTACAGAAGAGAAGTAAAGAATGACTGATGGGTAGCTGGATGAAGAAGCCAAGGGCATGGTAGGCGGTGGGGTGGAGTGTGGTGTGAGATGAGGTTAGAAACGGAGGTAGAAGAGAGAGCCTGCACACCCTATAAGCCGTGATAAGAAATTGTATCTTTATCCTAAGAAATGCTGAAGGGTTTATCTGATTCCTATTTCCATTCTGTACACTTAATCGCACTGACAAATAACGTTAAGAATAAGTAATAGAGGAGCAGATTCAATTTCTATTTATATCCATGAGACATCCAAAGGGCAAAAAATAAACTTGGAAAATCAGTCTTTCAGTCCCTTGCTACACCATACTTTCCTGGTCACCTACACAGTCAAATGCCTCTGTTTTTCTGTGAGCCTAGTTTGCACTGCCCACACAAGATACACACACATAGACACACACATGCACACAAAACAGACATACACACAGACCCAGACACACAGAGACACACACACACACACATGCACACAAAACAGACACACACACAGAACACAGACATGCTCAAAAAACACACACACAGACACACACACAGAACACAATGCACAAAAACACACACACAGACACACACACAGAACACAATGCATAAAAAACACAGACACACACACACAGACACACACACACACAGACCCAAACACGTATACACAGACACAGACACACACACACACACACACACACACACACACACACACACTTTACACAATGTCTTGACATTCTTGATAGGGGAATTACAGAGTTTATTCTGATTAATCTCATTTAATTCCGATTAGTTTACCCACTTGGGTCCTTTGACCTGCAATTACTTGCTGTCAGGGTGCTTAAAACAACGCCCATCCTCACTTCACAAACCATGGTAAAGCCATGGAGAGGCCTCTCCTGACGTGATGCGTGGAGTCCCACTCTGGCTCCAGAACGTGGAGAAGCCCCAGGTGCACCTCATCAGCCTCCCTGGAAGGTTTGTGATGCCACCTGTTTGCCTGGTGAATGTTGCTCTTCTGTAAGAACCCTGTGTTTCTGAACCCTGGGGGTTTGTAGACTCTGGAGTGACTGCCCCTCCCAGGGACTAACCTTCCACAAGCAAATCCACCGATCCAAGCTCTCGCCTGCCACCACCTCCTATATGGAGATCCTACCCTCTGGGCCACACCCCACTCCAATATTCTAGGGCCAGGTACCAGACAGCTGGACACAGCCCAACCCAGAGCCCTCTGTGATTGTTGCAGTTAGCTAGTCCCAGCCTGCTCATCCTGACTCAAGTGAGCCTTCCCTGGGAACCACAGAGGCCCACATCCCCTTTCCCTCTGCCTCTCGACCCCCCTGGCGCTTCCCCACTTGGCTCTCCTTGGTGGGGCTGCCCTCTCCTCTCGGAACAGTCACAAATTGTCTTCCCAGTGACCATCACCTCCTGCTCTGTTGGCCTCCTCCTCCCTGAATAATAATAACACCTGCATTTTAAAACATGCCCCTGAGAGTCTCCTCTTTCATTCGCTCCTGAGAGGTCCCAGGTGAAATCCCTCTGGCGCCCTGGGGCGTGTGTTCATGGAAAGGTGTGATTTCGGAGCCTGGCGGACCCCTTACCAGCTGCAGGACTGCGGGCCTTTGGCTTCCCCTCCTTGACCTTCCTCCCCTGGCCCAGAGATGAGGACCACAGCCTCCACCTCGCAGGGCTGGCTGAGGGGTAAACAGATAACGCAGGTCACCCATCCAGCACAGGACCTGGGGCCCAGCGGCTGCTTAACACCCACTCGATCCCTCCTCCCTCCAGCAATCTGAGAGCCTCCTTGGCTGTCTGCTCTCTGCCCGCCCGGTTTATTGTTCGGTCAACCAGGAATCTTGAAGACAATCCCTGGATGATTTATTGTGAGCTTTCCAACCTTTGCCTCCTCTATTTATTCACCTCCAGCCAACCAGAGCCTTTTATTTTTCCCTTCATGAACCCACGCAGACGCTGACAGCTCCTGCGCGTGTTTTGATGAACTGCTTGGACCCCGCACTCGGTCTAGCCATGCTCTCCTGCTGACGGCTCCCGGCTGCCGAGAGCACTGCACTGGGAGTCAGGAGTGGGGCCCGAGCTCCAGCTCTGACCGCTTCCTCTCATGACCAGGGAGGGGCACAGGGATGGGTTGGTCACTGTAAGCTTCCACTCCACCCTCACCTGTAAAATCAGAATAAGTGTGGACACCTGCCGGTATCACAGGGCTGCCCTGTGAGGCCGGCAGGACAACGTAGATGAGAAATGTAAAGTGATGGCACAGTAGTGTTAGATCTGATCAAATAACTGAATCGATACTCCCTCCCTTGGGAACTGACCTTTAGCCCACTTCACAATGGACATTCCCTTTCACTTAGACCACATTCCACTTGCTATGACCGTTATCCTTCCCCTCTGGACATTCCCAGGCTCCGGATCTGCTCAGAGAATTTTCTGCGCAGAAAAAGCCCTTTAAAATCTCTGACTGCCCGTCCCTGGGGGCTGGTGCCATTTTGGGGCTCTGCCCATCTGGTTTTCCAGATGACCTAATCCTATGTAATAAAAGCCTAATATGCTGTGTCCAGTCGTCCAGTTGTCCATTCAACCAATCAAAGTGTAATATGCTAATGATATGCTAAGGCTGCTCAACCACTCGCTATGACATGCACTGACCACCAGGGGCAGATGCTCTGACCGGTAGATTAGCTTGCTGCTGGGGTCTGGCTGATTGGGACTGAGTGAGACAGGTCAGACACACCCTGGAGCCCTCCTGCAGTCCCTCCCTGGCTGGCCAACTTCCCGCATCCCTCGCCCGCCCTGATTGTGCACCGGTGGGGTCCATTGGCCTGGTCTGTGCCCTCTCACAGTCCAGGACCCCTTGGGGGATGTCAGAGAGCCAGTTTCAGCCCGATCCCTGCAGGCCAGGCAGAGGGACCCCACTGGTGCACGAATTTGTGCACCGGGCCTCTAGTAAATTTATAATTCTTTACCACTTTTGGCCTCGTGCATTCCTCCTGTGACGACCCTAACAAGTAGGAGGACTGTGATTACACCTAGAGGAGCACGTGGGCTGGCCCTCAGCTTTTCCTCCTCTGTGTATCTTGTAGTTCCCAGGATCCTTGTGTCTTGCCCCTCGCATCCCAGCCTCTCATTGCCCAGATTCCCTTCTCCCTCCCATCCCCACCTCTGACCTTCCTTTGCCCCTCCCCTAGAGGATTCGTGGAGGAAACGTCTCTAAAGGATGTGCATTTCCTTCGTCCCCTGGGCTGTCTCTCTCATGTAAATTTCTTAGCCCTTCTTAGGTAGCCGTCCTTCAGGTCATCACTGGACAGATGAGCAAACCGAGGCTCAAAAGGATGCAATAACTTGCTGGGAAGCGGCCCACCCTGGATCCCAAATGAGGACTTTTTTGAGTCTGAGCTCTTGGCTACTATATCTTGCCCTCCAGGCAATAAATACAGGGTGTCCCCAAAATATATATACACTTTCAATAATTATTAATTCCAATGGACTAAATCTGAAAAGAAACATCAATTGAGCTGTCAAAAATGTATGAGTATACATTTTTGGGGGACACCTTATGTTTATCGAGCATCTACTGTGTGCTGGGCACAGTGCTAGGTGCTGGGGATGCAGTTTCTTCCCAAAGAAAAGCAGTTTCCAAAGGATCACCCTCAGGTCACATCACAGAAACGGTCCCGTTCAGCCAGTCACAGGAGGGGAACGCGTCCCCGGGGCCGGCACTGCTCCATTCTCGCACCAGACTCCGGCGGTTTCTGTGTTCACCTTCCGCACTGAACCCCGAGCTTCCTCTCTGACCTTCTCGATGCCTGTGGGCCGCAGCCAGCACACACAAAAGGTTCTCGCTGAATGCTGGCTGCATTTAGTTAAAGGAGAAGAACATGCCCGCCTCACCCTGGGGAGAGAGTGAACGCAAGGGAACCAGAGAAAAGATGGTGGAGGGAGAGCTGGGAGTAAAGACGTGCCATGAGATGGAGAGGTTTCTCCTTCCAGAAATGTCCGTGTTTCCCAATGGAATGGTGGTCCCAATCATGTCGGGACCATGCCTGGCATCGCCCAGGCCTGGCATCACCCCAAATAAGAGCAGCCTAGTCTCTGAGCTGTCTTGTAAGACACAGAGAGCATGTCCGAGTGACCCTCTGGGCTGGACAGGCTGCCGGGGATGGGACAGGCGGCGCCCAGTCCAGCCTGGAGAGAGGGGTGATCAGGTGGCGTGTGGCAGGCAGAATGCTGAGGTGGCGGAAGGTGCCTGCCCCGGTGTGCATGCCCTGTATCACCCGCGCCCCTTGAATGGGGAGAATAAGATGGGACGTCGCCTAATGACCTTGTCACCTCAAGAAAGACTGTCTTAGCAGATGGAGAAAGGGGCTCCCCTGCTGGCTTTGAGGAAGTGAACACCCGCGGTGGAGAGGAAATGGCGGGGGGTCCTCTAGGAGCTGAGAAGTGCCTATAGGCACCAAGAAAGCCAGGCTCTCGGTTCTCCTAGTGCTCGCACCCGGGACTCAGTTCTCCCAACGGTGACCTTGGAGGAGGATCCTGAGCTCCAGGTCAGAACCACAGCCCGGCTGGGGCCTTGACGGCAGCTGCTGAGACCCTGGTCAGGGTTCCCAGCCAACACGCCTGCACTCCTGACCCACAATTTGTTACACTGCGCTCGAAAACTGACATGCCCTCTAATGACTGAGGCGCACAGTGAAGGGCCTGTTACGAAGCATGCCATTTCCTCCCCCCATCCGGGAAGCAGGACCCCACAGTGGTTAAGAAGGTGAACCCTGGGGCCAAACTGCCTGGGTTAAATCTTGTACTGCTACTGACTGTGTGACTTTGTGCAAATTACTTAACCTCTCTGTGCCTCAATTTGCTCCTTTGTAAATGGCTCTGGTAATATCTACTACTTAACTAACTTACTAGATGTGAAACACTTAACACTGTCACTGATGCATAGCCAGTACTACTCAAGTGCTTCCTAACGTTGTTACCAAATCAAAAACAAAACGGAGCTGTGTTTAGAATCACAGGTCAACAGTCTCCTATCATAGACATAGCCACTGAGCTCCAGGGAGAAAAGTCTTGGTCAAGGCCAGAGGGCGAGTTCTACTAAATTCAGAAACAATATTGAATCCTGAAGCTCAAGGCTCTGAGAAGCCCACAGGATAGAGTCTCTAACCCATTCCTGAGGAAACCAGGGTCAGGGTCAGGCCTCTCCATGCTGGTTTGGCAAGAATCAGGTTGAGCACTTAAATCAGGTTCGCAAGGATCCCCTTACCCTTGATGTCTCCTCCTAGTAATTTTCCATCCACCCCCAACGAGGTAGAGTGCTCTGTAGCCAGTTCTACCCACGTGTTAAATAATCTGTGGGGAGGGTGGACAGGCTAATGAACTAGCTAATGTGGGTCCATACGTAATGAAGTCAGAGAGAAGGTAAGACTTCGCATTGTTGTTTTATCTTTTACATCTGGGAAACTAAAAAAAACTCAAAAGGCTCATACTTCTATCTATAAATAAGCTACATCCATCCTAATCTACAAAGCGTTTCAATAAATGAATACATCTTAAAAGTAGTTATGAGACATCTAAGCAGATAGAAAATGATCCCTTTCGTTTTCTGGTGAGAAGGCAACCACATGGGGCTGGTGATGTGTCCTATGATATACCAGGTACTGCCCTAGGGCCCCACCTGTGGGGCTAGCTCACCAATGCATTGCATACACATCGATGGGAAACCTTCTGAGTCCTGGCTTCTTTAACACTATCTGCCATCAAAGTTTATAATGTATTGTATCATATAATGCACTTGAAAGCTTACATACACAGATTACCTAGTCTATGAATTGGCCTGCTTATGTAACCTATTTCTCAGTCAGAACAGTAAACTAGCCAAACAACTATCCATCCTCTTCAAAAATGTCCCTGTCAGAAAGTGTAAAGAAAGACCAAGGCATTGTTCCTGATTTGAGATTACAGACGACTAAACACAATATTTGAACTTGGATTGGACCCTGGAATGGGATGGAGGTCATTCCTGCTATGAAGACATTGTTAGAACATTTGGCAAACTTTGAAAGTAGACTGTGTTTTAGACGATAGTCTCATATCAACGTTAACTTTCTTGCATTGGACCATTGCATTGTAGTTGTATAAGATAATGACCCTATTTTTAAAAAATACACATTCAGATTTAAAAGGGGAATGGCAATTCAATTCACCTACAATTCACGCTCAAATGCTTTAGAAAAAAATACTGTAGACAGAGAGATATGAGGCATAAGTGACTAAATGTTAACAACTGGTGAATCTGAATGACGGGCATATAAGTTATTGGTGCAATTTGTGACTCTTCTGTTTGGAAACTATAACTTTAGCAATAAGCTAAAATTGTTTGCATAAATGCAATAAGGCGAAACCTACCTTAGCATTGCCTCTTCACTTTTCAGCTATCCAGGTAACTGTCCATCACAGGAGAGCCGACTGGGCCTGGCTCACTGTTGTCTCCACAGGGTTCTTTGCAGAGCGGCTGCGCAATAAATATTTGTGGCATGCAGAAAGAAATAGTGATGACTGCAAGGAAACTGTTCTGATACCGCCCTTCCTTTCTTCCTTCGGAAGCACAGCAGCACAACTTACCCAGGAATCTGATGAAGAGTTTTGCGCTGAGCAAGCTCTGTCAATCATTTCATGACATCATCCCAGCCTCACCGATCAGATGGTCTTGGTACCACACCTTGGGAGCGCTTCCCAGAACTTCATTCCAGAAGATGTTGTGTGTCAAGACTATCTGTATGTGTTGGAACAAACCAATGACCAACTCCATCCAAATTCATAATGAGAAACCCTACATTTTTGTGGTGCCCCCAGGATCTCCTTTTCAGTTGTCACCAACCATCCCTTGACATTGGAGGGCACATACTAAGAACATTTATGTTAAATGGATGAAGACAAGGACCATGGCGGCCCTCTGACATTAGATTCCATGGGTCTGAAACTTCTTAGAATGCATATAACCGACATTTCATAAACTTCAATGGCATTACATTGGGAAATTAACCTGAGGAGTAAAAAAGCAAGGAGGGGGAAAAATATATAACCATGACCTACATGAAGATATGACTGCACAAGCCCAGTAGCCAAGCTGATTTCGGTATCATCTGAGGAGACAACAGCATAGAGTGGAAAAGTAGAGGTTTTTGAAGTCAGCCAGATTTTGGTTCAAATTCTGACACCTCCATGGACAAACTGTGTGATTTTGGGCAAGTCACATAATTTCTCTGAGGGCTGGTTCCACTCACTTAATAATAATAATAATAATAATAATAATAATAATAATACCTTCTTTATATTAGAATGTTGTGGTGAGGACACGAGTGCCAACTACCTTGAAGCCTTAGTTCACTAAATGGTGGCTCTTATTACCTCCACCAATGGCGTGCAGACGCCACGTCAGAGAGGGGATTTTCATCACGTTTCTCCCACCGACACAGAGCTCCCTAGTGGCCTGCTGATCACAAATGCAGCCTTAACTCAAAGACAGTGGAGTCTTTGAAAGGAACAGAATTAGAGTAGGGTCTGTCCTTTCATGATGGGGCACAAAGAAGCCATTAGTCAGCTCAGCACATATGTGCTCTGTGAACCGGCCCTACACACTCGGAGGTCCCTGGAGGCAGATGCTGAGTTGAGGTCCAAGGGGGAGCTGAAAACAGTGTCTCTACCTGGGCCTTGTCATCTGGGAAGTGACCCGGAGTCTTCAGGGAATCAATTATGCCCCCTGGAGTTGATCTCGCTGTCGAAATAGGATTAGAGATGGCCCAGGTCTATTTCAAATGAATTTTCAGAATGTCCAGGAGCATAGCAAGATTTGGAGCAAACAGGAGAGGTTGCTGTCTAGACTGTGTGTGTTATTAGACAGATATTGAAGGAAAAAGTCTAGAAATCTAATAACCTTGCTATCCTTCTGTCTGCCGATATTTAACCCGTTTCTTTCTTAGTGGGGAAGGGAGGAACATTGCTTGCTTTGTGGCTTTGGATTCAAACAAATAGATCTAGGTTTAAATTCTGGTTCTGCCACATATGGACCATGTGAATTTGGGGAAGTTACTTAATTTCCCAGAATTCGCTCAGTTTCCTCATCTATAAACAGTAATATCCACTTTGTTGTTTGGCTACAATGACTCAGTGAGCGAATGCATGCAAAGGGTCCTTCCGCATAGTGGTGTTACTCAATAAATCTTAGCTCTCTTAGATTCTGAATATTACAGAGAAACCTTTTCTTTCAGCTGAATGCCAAGATGGCATCGGCTATATAAACACACACCAATGGAAAACACCAGTGTGACCCATTTACACGCTTGTGCTCCCCTAGGGAACTGATAGGAAGGAATCAACGCCCACAGCCATTGCCTCTGTCCAAATGGCTGCAGCTCCCCACATGGGCTGGCCGTGAACTGCTGTTCCCAATGCACGTTCCGGGAATTCACGCTGCTGGCTCTGCAGACCTCAGCCTCCACATGGAACCTGGACATCAGCCAACATCCGAGCTCCAGCCTTAAGTGAGATCAACCTCCACGTGTCAGGCACCTGTCTTTGGGGAAATGGAGTTTTCTCCTGTTGGTGTGTAGTGTCAGGTTCTGGCATTTATAAGCTCGGTGTCCATGAAGCTACACCATTCTTCAATTTGTACCTATTGTCTCAAAGCAATTAGCACCTTCCTTCATCCTCGGAGGTGACCCAGTTTGGATGATGAATAATATGGTCACTACAAGACCCATAGGACTGCCAGTGAGGAGATGGCTGGGGACGATTTAGGTGCCATGGAAAAAAATGAAACGCTTTAAGGAATTAAACATAGATTTTTAACATTGAGGAACCAGTCCTACTTAGCTCAAGGAGCTGGTAGTAATGAATCCGAAAGCTGTATCAATACATCTGTTAACAGTGGCCGTCTCTAGAAGGGGGAGAATGTCTGAGTGCCCGTGTGTGTATACACAGGGAAGAGAAGGCACTGGCGTGCTGGTCAATGTTTAACAACCAGCTCTCAGTGGTGGTGCCCTAACTGGTGGCATAGCTACTCCTACGATGGCCAATATTGAGCTACAGATGTAATGTCACTTGAACATAGAAGAAAAGGGATGCATAGAAGAAAAGTGAGTTCCTGTGAGCTGGTTCCCACACGCCAATGGAGAAAGGGGGTTTACCATGTAATATGAACACTTTTGGAATGTTTTACTTTTTACTATATTCATGGATTAACTTTGTAATATATGTGGGTGATATATATGTGCACACACATAAACTTATTTACATTGGTTTCAGGATTAGCCATAAGAGTTGTTTTCCTAATTAAAAAAAAGTAAATCCGAGTGAAATATCCATCTGACCGTATAACAGATCCATGGGCTCCTAAACCAGGTTGCTGTGGGGTGTCCTAGGACCACCAGGTCAAAGGGGTGGGGGATCACTTTCCTACCGATGCCCATGACTTACCTTGCTGTGCCCATCTGCTATCTAAAACATCTGTGTTCAGACAGAAACTAAGTGGGAAGTGTGACAGTGCTGTGAGTGTTAGAGGATAGAGTGAAATCTAACCTCAGGCAAGGAGGAAAAGGTTATGGTTCAGATGATGAGAGAAATAAAACGACAACAGGAAGTGGAAAGTTGCTGTTTCCCAAGTTGGCTCGCTACACTGAGTGTGTCTCAGCAGCTTCTGACAGGAGTGGGAGGGGGCGGGAAGAAATAGTCCATACTTCCGTTTATTGAATGCAGCGTTCGCTGGGCAAATCGCAACTCAATACAAACTGCCCCGCAGAGTAGGGCATTGACTCTCATTCTCATCATTGTAAACACAACATTAATATTGAAGATTCAAGAAAATGGGTAAAAAGTCCAGTGTCTCCTCCATCTGTGTAACCAGTGAAGGTGCCTGCCTGCCCTCTGGGCAGGTCCCAAGGGAGCCTGAGGTCGTGACCTCGTCCCCACCGCAGTGAAGCGGGAATGAACAGAGGAGCCCACGTGCTCGTCTCGAACATCTCCGAATGGGCATGTGCGTCTTCAGCATCGGGCTCGCACAGACTATGGAAGTTCTTCCAAAGGCCTGAGAGGTTCTCGCCTTTCACATGCACCGAACCAGTCCCTTCGAAGCCCTTCCCCCCAGGAATCAGTCGTTGCCAATAGAAAATGTGACCGGTTGTAAAACAGTTGGTTTTCCTATGTCCATCTTAGCCCCGGGACTCTGAAGAGGGGGGAGTTCAAGGTCACGGGGGCCTCGGTGATGACCCTGGAGAAGGTGGCCCATGTTCAACTACTGGCTGAATTCGCCTCCTCCCTGCTGGGCCACGGTGGATTGAGGGTATGGGTTGAGGCAGCTGACTTTTCTGTCAGAGCCTTAAAAGGTCAGATTTTCTATTTTGGATTCCCATATCAAAACAAACAAACGAACACCCTCCCCCCCACAACAAAAACAAATCAAAATAAGAGTGACACTGAGGACAAAGAACCAAACAACCCCGCCTCCAGGTCCCGCCACGCACAATGTCCCCATCGGGTTATTTATTTATTTATTTTTTAGATGGTTGGTTGCAATCATTGGCTTGCCCTCATCTTGGGTACTCAGCTAGCTGGCAGGACAAGGACGAAAGTTTGACGAACGAAAAGACACTTTTGCCTTTATTTCCTGGGATGGCTGACGCCCAGCACCCTCACTTCCTTTTCTTAAACAGCAACGAGAACATTCCACCGACCTGCTTGGTTGTGTGGCTTTGTGGTAGGATAACCCCATGGCTCCCTCTCACCCCTCCGTGTCCCATTCTGGGAGAGACCCTGGGGACGAGCTAGTTTTCCACATTCTGGGAATGCTGGGTTGTGGGGCAGAGTGGGCCTGGACGGATCCTTGTCCCAGATCTCTTGTGGTGTAGGCAGCCTTGTTGGGCCAAAGAGACAAATAAAAACAAACCAAAAAAAAAAAAAAAAAAAAAAAGCATTGCTTCATTTTGAGTTCCAAGGCTGGGCCCCAAACAGCAAGTGGCTCTCCCCCGCTGCAGAATGTCTGTCTCTCCCTGGCGGTGGCTTCGTGGTGCTAGCTGTTGTTCTCGGCCGTGAGATATTTGAGGGCGGCAAAGCCATAGCGGCGGGACATGTCCTGCTGAAACTCTTCCTTCAGGGTTTTGAGACAGACGCGGTATTGCTTGTTGGACCGGAACTTGGTGATGTCGAAGCTGGGGGCATGAGGCATGTGGATCATGTAGGCGTTGGGAAGCACGGTGAATTCGTATTCCTGGAAGGAGACAAGAGGAGCCTGAGCACTTGCAAGAACCCTGGGTGACGCGCGACGAATCCACCTGGGTGACTGAATGACTAAGGGAATGAATGAAGCGAGGAAGGACATGAACAAGGAGGGCAGCACCATGGACAGCACCGCCGTGGTGTTCCCAAGGCGTTGGACAAAGTGGTTGGCTTCTCTGAGCCTTAGTTTTCTCATCTATAAAATGAAAGTGATAACGCCGACCTTGGAAGATGAGGAATAATGTTGGCATCGTGCTGGGCAGAGTTCATGGCCCATAAGAGGCGCTTGACAAATGTATGCACGTGCCCGTGCAGTTGCTCTGGAAAGAGAGATTATCCTGCTCAATGAAATGAGGCCTGTTTAGGTGATTTCTCACAGGACTCGAGGTGATCTGACCCGATAGCCTCAACAGATCAGCACGAAGGAGGGGACAGAGAAGGGACAAAGAAAAAGTTCCGTCTTGATGGACGGAACTTCATCAAGAATAAAACTCTCGCCTACACATCTTATTACAAGTCTCACCACCATATGGTGTCCTCTATGTGACAGGATACAGATAGAAACTCAGGCCAAAAAAACAAAAATGTCTCTGAATAGCAAAACAGGTGACAAACATTTAGGACATGTCACTCAAAGGAGAACCTGGCACACCTTCACTCAGCATCTATGTACGCTGGTTTGGGGCATAATGTCTAATAAATTTTGGTCATCCAAGGCAGAATAAACTCGGAAAGGGGAAATCCAGATGGAGGAATTCTGATGGCAGCAAGAAATGACAGCTGATGGTGAGAAAGGAGGGAAAAGAGCCCTAGCTGGTTTGGCTCAGTGGAGAGAGGGTCCTCGGTTCGATTCTGGTAAAGGGCACATGCTTTGGTTGCAGGCTCGATCCCCAGTAGGGGGTGTGCAGGAGACAGCCGATCAACAATTCTCTCATCATTGACGTTTCTCTCCCTCCCCTTTCCTCTCTGAAATCAATAAAAAATGTATTAAAAAAAAAACAAAAAACAAAGGAGGGAAAAGAAAAGGCTTAGTTGCCTGAGACATTTCATGTGGAGACAAAGAGACCTACCAATCCACCTGTCCCTTCAGGTGTGGCTGGATTACCTGTCAGGTGTGTACCCGTTATTTCCTGAAATCGCTGGAAAGGACAAAATCATGTTTGGTGTGTGCTATTGGCAAAGAGAGGAAAATAAGCGAGGACTTTTCAAGGGTTCTGTCTAAATCGCCTAAAACAAACGTAGCCCAGATCTCAGTGCTGGAAAATAGGCTTTATTTGAGCCAGCTCCCCCACCACGCTGCTGCGTGAATGCCACATTTCTTCTCCTCCAGGCAGAAGCCCAGGCAGACTACACACTTCTGTCTGGGAGCAGCGCTGGGCCCCTTCCAAGGACGACGGGACGTGTGGAGACTACAGGTCATGCTTTCCGTTGTTAAATACGGACACTGTTCTACAGCCTTCTGTCTATACCAGTGGCTCGCAGACCCAGATGTTGATGGAAAACGCCTGGGACTGCTCTCAAACACATTGGACCTGCTGGAGAGCTCTCGGAGCGACTCCGGGGCAGCCGGCACCCAGCATCCATCCTTTCCCCTGAATTTGGGGTGCTCTTGTTGAGAAACATTTCCACTGTGCTCCACGAGGAGGCGCCTTGGAGAACAGCATACGGAGAGAAAAAGGGTGGGGTGGAGGGACCCAGGAATCCTCCGGACTTACCCAGATTAGTTTTGCTTTTGTTTGCTTAACAGAGGGTTGACTGCAGTGTGTCTGGCCCACTACATTGTGTTTCTTTTTTTTTAAAAAAATATGTTTTTATTGATTTTAGAGAGAGGGTAAGGGAGAGGGAGAGTGAGAGAAACATCTATGTGACAAAGAACCATCGATCGGTTGCCTCCTGTACACGCCCAACCGGGGATCCAACTGGCAACCTGGGTATGTGTCCTGACTGGGACTCAAACCAGTGACCTTTTGGTGAACGGGATGATGCTCAGCCAACTGAGCCACACTGGCCAGGGCTTCACTGTGTGGTGTTTTTATAAATAAAGATTTATTGAACACGGCCATACACATTTGTTCAGATACACTCTATGACTGAACGAGAGGAGCAGAGTTGAGACCCTAGGACCCACTCTCTCCCCCACCCCCCCAATTGACTATCTGTTCCTTGACAGAAAAATCGGCAGATCCTGGTTTGGTTTAACCTATTAGAACCCTGCAGGCGACTGCTGCTGAAGTAGGTGCTCGGTAAGTATTGGCAGAATGAATGGAAGGGTTTCATGGGTGACTACAGCCTACAAATATCACTCTTGGTTATGGGGCGGAATAATCAGCTGGATCTTAGCTGCACGCGGTGTGGCATTTATATGACTCCCAGGCTGAGTGGGAAAGGTCATTGTGTGCTTGCCTCTATCACCGGATTGAGTGAGGAGGAGGGGGTGAGATGGCTTGTCACGAGACACCCACATCTGTCTGGGTCTTGGCCTGGAACCCAACTCTCATGCAAGGGCAGAGAGGAATGATTTGGGAATTGACAGCCCGAGGATTAGCACTGCCACATTCTCACTCCACGTCCCTGAGCACATTTCCTTCCCTCTCAGGTCTCCACTCTCTTATCTCCAAGGTCTCTCAGCTCGAAGACCAAGGCTCCCCGCCCCTGCCCACCGCCTCTGGTCCACGCCATTCCTCTCCTCTCACCTGTGCGTCCAGTTCCATGATGTGAGCCACCTTGTTCCAGCCAAAGCCCACAAACCTCCGGTCGTACTCGGGGCAGTCCCGTCTCACGACCACGTACGGCTCGAAATCGGCCTCCCACTCGACCCGGTAAGGCGTGGTGGCGGTCCGCCACTTGGCGAAGTTCGTGGGCGCGTGGCCTTTTGTCCAGACGTGGTACCTGGGACACAGGGAGAAAAGCCGCTGAGTGGGAGGAAGGAAGCTGAGCTCTCCCAGGGCTGCTGGCTGAGAGGAAGAAGAGGTGGATGCTGAGGCAGTCCTTGTTGGGGCCTGAACTGTGTCTGCCCCAGAAGACAGGCTCAGTGCCCACCCCAGGACCTGTGGAGGCGGCCTCTTTGGAAACAGGGTCTCTGCAGATGTGACCACACTCAGATGAGGTCACCCTGGGCCAGGGTGGTGTCCTTATAAGAAAAGGTGAACTGACTACAGGGATCCACAGGGAAGGCGGCCACAGGAAGACCAGGCAGGACTGAAGTGAGGTACCCACATGTCAAGGAACAGCAAGGATGGCCGGCAGCCACCTGAACCAGAAAGAGGCAGGGAAGGACTCTCCTCCGGAGCCTTCCGTGGGAGCAGGAACCTGCCCACACCTGGATCGGGCACATCTGGCTTCCAGATCGGAGAGTAAATTTCCATTGTTTTGAGCCGCCCAGTGTGTAGTATTTTGTTAAGATAGTCCCAGGAAACGAATCTGCATCCTTTACTTGCAAGGAGACCCTCCCTGTGGAAGGGTAGATGAACTCCTGAGGGGCTCTGTAGCATTTATAAGCAACGAACTGCGGGTTAGCCTCGACCCAAGTTATTCCACTGTGGAAGGCTGAGGGCTAAGGTGACCCTCGCGACACTACCGTTCTAAAATGTTCTCCCCCTCGAGGTAGATCCTGTGAATATATCGCTCCTGTGATTGTGTTACATCGTGTGGCAAGAGGGATCTTTGTAGGTGTGATTAAGGTTACTAATCAGTTAACCCTGAATTAATTGAAAGGGAGGTTCCTGGGGTGAGCCAGCCTGAATCCTGTGAGCCTTTAGATCTGGCTCCAGAGAAAGCAAAGAACCATGTGTCAGCTGCCTCTGTGGGCCACGTGGCAGAGAACCAGCCGGGAAATGGGGACCTCAGTCCTACAATCTCAAGGTAAAGAATTCCGCCGAGCCCTAACCGGTTTGGCTCAGTGGATAGAGCATCGGCCTGGAGACTGAAAGGTCCCAGGTTCAATGCCAGTCAAGGGCATGTACCTTGGTTGCGGGCACATCCCCAGTAGGAGGTGTGCAGGAGGCAGCTGATCGATGTTTCTCTCTCATCAATGTTTCTAACTCTCTATCCCTCTCCCTTCTTCTCTGTAAAAAATCAATAAGATACATATTTTTTTAAAAAGAATTCTGCCGACAACCAGGGAGCCTGGAGGAGGAGGCCACGTGCAGCCTCGCCCACACCTGAGCCAGGTGGCACCTGAGCAGAGCATTCAGCTTTTCTGTGTCTGGACTTCTCACTCCTGGAGACGGTGCCACAATACGTTTCTATTGTTTCAAGCTTTTAAATGTGTGATAATTTGTTACACAGCAATAGACATTGCACACACCAGCAATGGTGTAAGTTAGTATTTCTTACGCACTCGCCAAAAAAGGGTAAGGGAGGCAGCGCCCATGGTGCTGACAGGTAAGACCCACTTACCAGGTGAATGCATGAACACACAAACAAAAGAGCGAATTCGAGGCCAGGAGGCAGGCGGGTAAACTGAGTCAGCAAGAATAAGCTGAACTCCCTACAGCCTTCCCACCCCTCCATCTGGACACATAATGCCCATCACCCACTGTGCATGGGGAAGACAAAGCATATTCCAAGGCCCCAGTCGGGGGCCAGTGGTGCTTTCTTTGGCCTTAACATGGTCCAAGGTCAGCCACAGACTTCTGGACCAGCAGCTTTGGCGTGTGGGTTTCCGGAATCGAGGAGAGCTCTGGGCACCCCCAGGGGCCAGCCGTGGGGGGCCACTCACCTGAAGGTGAAGAGAGTCCCCATGTCCAGCATCGACAGCAGCTCCGCCTTGGACTTGGGGAAGGAGAGCCGGTAGCGCAGCGTCTCGAACGCGGGGACGATCATCGCTTTCTTGGTATTGGCGAGGTCCAGCTGGATGACAGACTTCCTGCAAAGAGCGGGCGGGGGCGTCAGGGGCCCTGTGATGCCCAGCGATGGCCGTCCCCGCGTGAGGGCGGGAGATGGTCGGCTCAGGGAGGTGCAGGAGAGAAAGCCCCCGTCAGCCTCGGGGTTTACATTTGGAGACACCGAGGCCCAGGGAGGCCAGGCAGCTTGCCCGATCCTCTCTGGAGTCCAGACTAGAACTGCGGTCTCTGAGCCGGAAAGCGGAGTCTCCCTGGAGAGTGAATGGAGGGCAGGGCTGGGGACCCTCTCCCACTTCACGGTGCATGGCCTGCCAGAGCCAAGTAGAGTAGGCAGGTCTCCAAGGCTGCACAGGGCTTGAGCCCAGCAGCTGGGTCCACTGGGCTGGCCACGCAGGAGCAGCTGGGCATAAGCTGATGACAGAATGACCAATGTGGGCATTTGAGTCCCATCTCTGTGACCCCTCAATCCCTCGAATCCTCCAGACCCTGAGCCTTTAATCTAGGTCAGTGGTCGGCAAACTCATTAGACAACAGAGCCAAATATCAACAGTACAACGATTGAAATTTCTTTTGAGAGCCAAATTTTTTAAACTTAAACTTCTTCTAACGCCACTTCTTCAAAATAGACTCGCCCAGGCTGTGGTATTTTGTGGAAGAGCCATACTCAAGGGGCCAAAGAGCCGCATGTGGCTCGCGAGCTGCGGTTTGCCGACCACTGATCTAGAGCGACCCACCCCATGCAGCCTGCACGCAGGACTACTGGCACCCACGTGCTGGAGGGTGGGCAGTCTCCATCCTCTCACTCACTCCTGGCCAAGCCTGGCCTGCTCTGCTCCTTCGAGACCCCTCCTCTCTCTCCTGGATGTGCCTGCCAGTTCCCAGCTCTGTGGCTGTCACTTGGAAAGGGAGAAAGTTCTAGAGAGAGGGCCACAGAATACGACGTTTGTAATAAACACCGACAGAACCTGAATCCTGGCTCTACCGCTTTATGGGCAAGTGATTTAGCTTCTCACTACCTCAGGTTCCTTTCCCCGAAAACGGGGCAATCCCATCCCCCTCCTGGCGCTGCTGTGGGGACTGAACAAGGTCAGCATCACGTACGTACTGCCTAGCGCACAGCAGACTGTGGTCACAGCTGTACTGCAGTGCTGCCATCGGCCATCGGCCACCGGCTCTCTCTCTCAGGATCTCTTTGGGCCATGACTGTGGTACTCTATTCTGCCTTCCCGCTCAGACCCCTGACCCTGGTCTCCAGGCCGGCATGGCTGGCTGCTTGTAAGCTCTGACCACACAGTGGTTGATGCCTACCGTGGTTAACTGTATGTGTCAACTGGACTAGGCTCTGGCGCCCAGCTGTCTGGCCAAACATTCGTCCAGACATTGCTGTGAGGTATGTTGTGGATGGAATTAACGTTTACAATTAGTTGACTTTAAGGAATGGCCCTGACCCTTAATGATGGGGGTGGGCCTCATTCAATCAGTTGCAGGCTTTAAGAGCAAAAACTGAGTTTCCCATCTTGTCTCAAGATGGTAACATAAGAATCCTGCCTGAGTTTCCAGCCTGTCCTATGGATTTCAGACCTGCCCATCTTCCGAATTCCTTAAAATCTCCCCCGCTCCTCTCTCTCTCTCTCTCTCTCTCTCTCTCTCTCTCTCTCTCTCTCTCACTCTCTCTCTCCATCCATCCTATTGAAAAATATGGATTGATACACTATTCTGCTTCTTGTCCAAGTAGTCGCAAACTCACTACAACAATTTTGGACTGAATACTCTTAAAAGAAACCTTCGCATCTGCTGAAGCAATTCAGAACCTGCTGGGATAAAGGACAGCAGGGCAAATACAAGTGATTGGGAGCCAGCCAGCACAGGTTCAAATGATGCCCGTCACGCTGTGATGATCTTGGGCACCAGGCTCGACTTCTCCTGGTCACGGGTCCCTGGTCTGTGAAGGGGATATGATATGATCACGCTTATCTCCTGTCAATCAGGGCTGCTGTAGGATGAAATGACAATCCCTTGAGCCTGACACAGTGCCTGGCTTAGAATAACTCATCAACAAGTGAACCCCCGCCCCTTTCCCAGCTCAGCTTATTGGTGGGCCGGTTGCAAGAAAATGTGCCTGTATGTATGCATGTGTGTACCTGTATGCATGTGCATGCATGTGTGCACATGCGTGTGTGTGATACTTAGGGAGGCTGTGAGGAGCCCCATTCCCCCAGCTGTCCCCCACCCCCCTAAGCTGCCTCGCCTCAGCAGTATAGATGTAAGCGGGCTTTCACCCAGAGCCGGGGGAGGTCACCTGATCAAGGCCTCTGAGGACTCAGCCACCTCCTCGGGCAGAGAGGAAGGCGGCGGCGGAGCGAGGTGCCCGCCCAGTCGAGTCCTTTCTCAGACACATCCCTGAACGGAGGCCACGGAACAGGGTTTGCTCGGATTCCATTCCAGCTGCCAAGGAAGGTACCCTGGCGGACAGGCCTTCAGGGTGTGTGGGGACATCAGCAGGCCTTGCGAATGAGGGGAACAAGGCTGCCCACCGGAAACACACGCAGAACGGGTGAGGTCGGAGAGGGGCAGAGCCCAGCGGGGTCCTGCTCCTGCCTCGATGGCGTGAACACCTCCAGGCAGAGCCGGCCCGTCAGGGCGGACGGGAAGGAGAGGCGGTGGGCTGGAGCTCTGGGGTCGTTACAGGAGAAAAGAGCCGTAGTGCACGGTGCCACGCTCTGTGCTGGGGACTCTCCCCACTGCCTTCTGTATGACCAACATCGCCCCTATTTCCTGACCCCGCTGCCCCGTGTTCACGGCCAGCGGCTGTGGCAGAGCTTCGGGGAGCCGCCTCTTTGTGGGCGCTGTGTGTTGTGTGGCCTCGGGTCCCGGGCAGCCAGAGCTCCTCAGTGAGGAAGGCAGTGGAGAGAGTTCCCAGACGGGGGGCAGACGGCCCAGAGTCAGGTCCTCCTGGACACTCACAGCGGCACGCTGGGCAGGTGACCCCTCTGTGCCACGGCTCTCTCCTCGGGGTCGGGAACAGTGTTTGTGAGGATTAAGTGGATTGTCTCACGGCGGGGCTGAGGCAGTCTCTAATGCACAGAACACACGCGGTAAAGACCATCTGTGATGACGACATGGCCGTCCTGGGGAGGACGGAGACGGGCCCACCAGGCAGCTGGGTGGTTAGCGGGGCAAGCATGGGACCCTCTGGATAAACCCGGGTAAGCGAGGCGTCCACTTAGCGATGCTGTGCCTGTGGGCAGGGGCCTTAAGCTAAACCTCCTCCTCTGCAAAGTGAATTGTGAGGCTCCATGGCCACATTCTGTGACAGTGCCTGCAACAGTGCCTGGCACACAGTAAGAGCTCAATAAACATTAGGAGTTACGTACAGTAGGATTAAAACGCTGAACTAACCTAAGGAAATGCCACCTGCAATGGCAGGCAGCCAGCTGGCCATGCTCGGTGCTACTCCTGCCAGCCTTGCTCAGATTCCTGTGCTCATTCAACAAGGACTCACAGAGCACCAAGCCGAGCCGGGGACACGGGACGGGGAGGGCGGCGAGGCGTCATCCTGGGGAACAGAGGAACACGGACATCTGTCGCTCCCGTACAGGTCGGAACAGAGACTCTGCCCAGCCTCTGTCCCCTGGAAAGTCAGGGCAATGTCTGTGAAGCACAGCAGAGGCGGTTAAGCGTCAGGCCCTGAACAGGGATGAGGATTCTGCATGGTGAGGGCAGGAGGCGAGAAACCTGCCTGTGCCCCGCGGGGGGCAGCCGTGGGCTTCCCACCTGCGATCCCTTTGCTATTCGGGGTCATTCCTCAAACATGCCTGGACACGTCATGCCTTTACGCCTGTCAGTGCTTCAAGCTGGAACCCCACCAGCTGTCCTCGAGGCCTTCCCTGCCCACGGCCCATGAGGCTGGGTTGGTCACCTGCTGGGAGTCTGAGCCCCTGGATCCTTTATCTGTGTCTGTACTGATGGCAAGAATAGCAGCCCAGCGCTTCCAGCTGGAGCGCCCCTAGAACGTGAGCCCTGAGTGCAGGAACCCCCAGAGCCTAGAATAGAGCCGGCCACGCACACACACACACACACACGCAACATATTCTTGGAATAGATAATGCCCAGGCCTGTGGTAGGTGCTGTCCACATGCTACTACACTTCCTCTCCCCAGGATCTCCAGGAGGGAGTGAGATGATCCCCGTTTCACAGAGGAAGACAGCGGGAGAGGTTAGGGACCCTGGCCAAGGTCAAGCAGGTGCTGAGTAAGCAGTATGCAGCATTAAATGCAGGTCCGAGTGACTCAGCACTGTCACGGGCACACCGTCAGGGCTTACTAAATATTTTCCTGAATGAACGAACAGGAGCGTAAAGTTTCTCGTTTTGTAAGAAAGAAATGGAGGTGGGTATATGGAGCGAGCCCGGCTGCACTCACGGTGGCCGGTTGGGGTTGGGGGCCTGGGTTCGATGCCGAGTGCTGTGAGAGGCCCAGGGACAGGAAACGCACCCCTGGTGAGCACCTGCTACATCCCCCCAGAGGCTATGCCTCGCCCCTTGTTAACCGAGTAAACAGAGGGTTGGGGAGACGAAGCCGCCTCAAGTCACACACTGGATACATGTGCCCGAACCTGAACTCAAACGCAGGTCTGCCGCGGCCCCGCCGGATTCCAAGCGGCATTTCTGAAACCAAGACTAACAGCGGCACGTCTTTCTCCAGAAGAAAAGGTGAAGGGGCAGGAGAGAGATTTTAGTGAAACTCTGTGGCTATGTCCCTGCATCTGACTGCCTTCATTATTTTCCAATGGATCTGTTTGTTTGTTTTGTTGTACTATTAGCTGGTTGCCAAGCAACGGCTTAGGGAGCTATGATGCTGAACTTTTTTTGGTACCCAAGTAGGCCCCCCCAAAAGGGTGATGTAAGTGTTTGGGGGTCCAATGAGCGGGTTGCATATCAGCCTGCCCTATATCCTGGGGTTTCAGAGTGACCTGGCTCCTCCCATCGTGGGCAGCTGTCACAGAGGGCAGGCCACCTGCCTCCTGGACACAAGCCCACCTCTCTGTGGCCTCAGTCTGGTCACCTGTGATAACACTGACCGCATAAGCAGGTGTGAAGAACAGAGAGAACATACATGAAGCAGCTGGTAGGGATGCTGGCACATGATCAGGGCTCGATACATTGTAACTATCATTTCAACATTAATATTTCCACAGTGTTTGGGCAGAGCATTGTGTTGCATACCCACACGGGGAAGTCAGTCTCTAGGGGCCTCCCCTGGCCTCGCTGGGGTCCACGACCTCCTGAGCAAACAGTGTCCTCAACCTCACCCCAAACCAACGCTCCAAGGCCGGTCACGAAGCACAGCTACTTTCAGTGTTTGGATCAGAAACGAATCCATCCCACTCAATGGGAATTTTTTTCCTTAAACCAATGGCAAGTCAATATGTTTATCTTCATCTGAGAAGGATATTGCGTGCTTATTTGGGGCCTCCGATAGAATCACATTCCTTCCCGATTCTCAAAAGTCTGTTGCCAAGGAATTCTCTAGGTCAGAGGTCACACCCTGGTAGTCTGGAGTGGGGGTGGGAGGTGCCATTCAGCCTGAGGATAGGTCGGTCTCGCTCAACAATATGCCTTTTTCAAGAAGTAGTTGTCAACATTAAAAATTAAAACATGAAAACCCACATTTCTAGCTCCTCTCAAAAACTATGCAGGCCTTGGCCCTGCTCTCCTCCCCTGTCCCCTCCCCTCATCCCTCCTGCCCCCCGACAATAACTCCACAATGAAGTGGAGAGACACCAGCTGTCTGAGATGGGGGCCCCTGAAGACAGGAGTGGAGTTTTAGGAGCACTGGGCCATATTTCAGAACCCCTGAACCACACGCACCGTGACCCGGTGGCCAAGGCCACCGACAACACCAGGCGACTCCGTGTGAGGTAAACGTTCCTTAGTGGGCACACGCAATGTCTTCGATCAACACAACACAGGACGGCAACACACAAACACACAGCTCACGTGTGATGTCTTTCAAAACATGATGCCGTGAGGCAAAGTACTAAAACAGTGCTTGGACGGGGAGAGTAGAGAACGCAGGCTTTTAAGCTGGGGTCCCCCTTCCCGGGGAGCCCCAGAAGGGTGGAGGATGGGCTGTGGTCCCGAAGCCTCTCTCTTCCTGGTTCCCACCGTCTGGTCCTTTGGGAGCCCTGCCTGCCCCCCAGAACGGTCCTCCTGCAAACTGCCCAGCGGCAGGATCCACAGAAACCAGGGCTGAAGCTCTGGCTGGCCACACGGGGGCGCCCTCACTCCACACACTGAGATTCCAGGCCCAGCTGGAGCAGCACAGCCCCATTCCCAGTGCCCCCCAGAGTGAGGAGTTGGGGTGCAAGGGGCTCTGGACCAGGGCGCCTGCTCTTTGGGAAGATGCCGCCCGTCCTCCCGGAAGGAGGGTCATGCTGCCCCGAGGTTGCTCACGCTGCCATTCTTAATGGAGAGGCAGGAAGGGGGATCCTCCTGCTCAAGGGGAGGGGCTGAAGCTCTGAACCCCAAGACAGCCCTGGAAGCAAACTCAGAGTGGACAGAGAACACGCTGCCTCCTAGAGAGCAGGCAGGAGGGCCCGCATCCCCCACACGCCAGCCTCACTGCAAACGGCTTCAACTCTTTTAAGAGTGACAGAGACAGGAAGGCAGAGAGACTGAGAGACACAGAGGGAGACAGACGGACAGACACTCACATACACACACAGAGGAAGGGAGGGTAAGAGAGAGCTCAGCTCCGGCTCCACCTGGGACAGCCGGGGACCCTGGTGCGACAGACAGGCACCGACAAAGGGCAGCCTGCAGACTTGGAGGCCAACGGACGCGGGTTCAAGTCCCAGAGCCGCTGTGTGGACGACTAGCTTCCCCGAGCCTCGCTGTTCCAGTGGTACACGGGCGGGGGGGGAGGGGGGGGGGCGGGGATCTCGCCATGCCTGCCTTTTGGACTTGAGGTGTGGATCCAGCGGGTAATTAATATGTGCAAACACCTCTCGTGGTGCCTGGGCCCAGGCAAGCCCTCACTCGGTAGCGGAGATAATTCACGCTGACAAATGACAGTGATAAAGGACTCAAATGTTTGACCATCTACACCTTGTGAGTTTAGCTTTCTCATGGGGGGACTTCAGGGCTGAATGGATTCTACAGTCCCTTCAGTTCCGATTGCTATTCCTAATAAATGTCGCTCCCCACACGGCCATCTATGCCTTTCATGAGCTCAGTTGCTCCAGCCCCCCATGCCTGACACCCCTGTGCGGGGCGCAGGGGAAAGGCTCACTGGGGAGGCAGAGAGGCAGCTGTGGAGGTGAGCAAGCTCAGGGCCCCCCAAGCTGAGCCCTGGCCCCTGCACCCTGCATTGCCTGGTGTGGAACCCCGAACTAACAGTTTCTGTCTCACTCCCACAGTCTCCCATTGGGAAGATGAAGATAATGATAGTTAGAACCCACGGCAGGCACCGAAGGGGGAGGGGACGAAACCCTGCGTGTCAATCACTCAGAACAGTGCCTGCCTCTCAGCAAGGACCCCACTAGGGGTTAGCCACCAGCATCACTTTGGTTCGTTTCACAGACAAGGCCGTGACCTTTCTAGAATGGTCGGATGAAGGTTGTCTGACCCCCAAACCGGGTGAGGAATGGGGTTTTCATAGGAGCTATAGAAAGAGTGTTAAACTGGGGGGCAAAAGAGATGCTTTTGAGACCACGTTCTGCCCCTAACGTTTCAGGAGGCAAACTGGGCTTCCTTCCAATCGGTTCACCATAAAAAGGAGACCTGGGGGCACCCCAGGGGTGGGTGTGGTCCTGGCAGACGCGCCTGCGCCCCGCGGGCCCTCACCTGAGGTACTCATAGAGCCCGTACATGGGCAGGAAGTCGATGTCGGACAGGAACATGTAGGGCGTGCCCACGTGCTTCATGGCCACGTTGCGCAGCAGGTTCACGGGGTAGAACTGGCCCTCCTTGTACACGATGTGGTAGGCCACGTTGTGCCGGCTCATGAGCACCTCGGAGCCCTGCGCATAGCGGAGGAACTGCTGGGCCTCGGCGTCCGACAGGTAGAGGGCCAGGCTGATGGGCCCCTCCCAGTGCTTGCAGATGGCCTCCAGCATCTGGAGCCTGTGAGAGACAGGAAGGTGAGCCACGGGGACCCGGCCCCAACCGCGCACCCTCCACCCGCCGTCCTGGGGGGCTCTGCCTCCTCCACGGGCACTTGGTCAACCAGCCTGAGCCCTCCACGGTGTGACAGGGGCCAAATCACCAAACCTCAGCTCCTTTGTCTACCAAATGGGCATAAAACCACTTGCCTGGCTGGCTCTGGTCAATGTCAGTCGAGTGAGTGACATTGAGAAAGTCACATCCCAAAATATGCCTTTTCTTTTCAATGGGGTGGTGAAGATGATATTAAATGATTTAAAGATCCCCTTCCAGCTCAAAACTGCTATCCCTCTCCTCCTCTCTCAGAATAGATAAAGAGCTCTGCTGAGCTCCTGAGGCAGTGACCAGCCACAGAAGATCGAGCCAAACCTAGGCCGTGAGTTACAAGGAGCGTTAAAACAAGCAGTAAACGCAAGAGTCATAATAACTGCAATTATCTGACTCATTGCCATGCCCCAGACACTCTCCAGAATTCTCCCAACAGCCCTGTGCGCCTTCTCCCCATTCTCCTGATGAAGGAACTGAGGCTCCGGAGGTCCAGTTGACACCACTGTAGTTAGCTAGTTATTAATAACAGAGAAGGAGCAAAGGGAGGCCAGACATTATAGCATGGCCATTTGGGCAGCTTCACCAGGAAGATGCAATTTCACACTCCCCAGGGAACACCGGCCCATTCCCCACAGATCCCTGGAGAGAGAGATGCAGGCACAGTGAAGCTGGGGTGACATAGGAAAGGTGCCTGTCAGTCAAACCTGAGAACAGAAATCATTGGCTAGAAGGGGCGGGGCTAATGCAAGCCTGTGAAAACTAGGGAACATATAATCCCCTACACAAAGGAGCTTTCTCGCTCTTGGCTCTCTGGTTCCTTTGGCTTTGCTCTGGTTTCCTTGCATTTGCCGTGTTCCATCCATAGCCATGTGGCCATGGGGACGCCACATGTAGTGGACTAATGGGCTGCAGCAGGAACACAAACTAAGCCAGCCTGATGCTGGACTGGACACTGCTCCAACGTGGAGCAAAAGCTCTGGACATAGGCTCTGACCTTAGCCCTGCTGAAACCCAGCTACACTCCTTCCACGGCGGGATGAGGGGAAACTCAGGGGTGCAAGTCCACAGAAATAAAGCTTTCTACAATATCCCATCCTCCCGTGGGGGCCTCCTGAAATTCTTATTCCAGTGGCCCCCCAAGAACCCTACTCCCACCAATAACAAAGTCAACTTTGATTCTTGGGCTCGGAGCAGACATGTGTAGACAGGTACTGGGACAGGGCCTTGGGGATGGTGAGAAGAAAATAATACCGGGTGTTGGGTGAAGTGAATGGAAAAACCACGTGAATGTGGGGGGGAAAAGTGTGCCTGGCTCAGTGGATAGAGCATCAGCCTGTGGACTGAAGGGTCCTGAGTTCGATTCCGGTCAAGGGCACATGCCCAGGTTGTGGGACTTGATCCCCAGTAGGAGGCATGCAGGAGGCAGCTGATCCATGATTTTCTCTCATCATTCATGTTTCTCTCTCTCCCTTTTCCTTCCTCTCTGAAATCAATCCTATATAATAAAAGCCTAATATGCAAATCAATCGAACGGCAGAACAACCGGTCGCTATGATGTGCACTGACCACCAGGGAGCAGACGTTCAACGCTGGCGAGTGCAGCGGCGGTGGTGGGAGCCTCTCCTGCCTCCACGGCAGTGCTAAGAAGCAGCAAGCCAAGTGGTAAGGAGCAGCGAGCAGGCGGGCAGTACAAAGCAAGGGGTCACGGACTGCGAGAGGGATGTCTGACTGCCAGCTTAGGCCTGCTCCCCTAAGCCGGCAGGCGGACATCCCCAGAGGGGTCCCAGACTGTGGAAGAGAGCATGGCCGGGCTGAGGGACCCCCCGACCCCCTCCTCAGTGCACAAATTTCATGCACTGGGCCTCTAGTAAAAATATATTTTTTTAAAAAAGTGTGCCTGAGGGGATGCCTTCCATCTTCACTTTTCAGAGCCCTTATTGTGCCAGGGCCACAGCCATTTGCAAGGCTCCCTGAGAGGCATCAGCCAAGGAGAATTGGGGAAGAACAGAGCCCAGAGAGAGAGAGAGCTCTGCAAAAACGAAGATAAATCTATAAAGATAGTTTTTTTTTATTTTTTTTTTTCAAGGCAGTAGAAGTGCCTGCTACACAAAATCCATGGTTAGGAAAAAGCAAAGCCTATTGTGCTTTTTTTCCCTACCCAGCAAGAGGTACCTAATCAGCGGTCTCCCGGTCAGAATGCCCACTTCAGTTGGACAATTACCAGGAAATAGATTCCACGCATTTGCATTTCTATGCTTCTAAACAAAAGAAAGCAGGCACCCCTATCCTGTGCCCATGGCTTTCCGAGCGTCCTCTCTCATTCTGCGGGATTTGCTGCCGCTTGCTCTTTGGAGGATTAAGATATCCACGGGGTAAGAGGTCCTCCGTTTCTCATACATTGTGACACTTGCTAATCGAATTGGCCGGAGCCGGGTATTGGAGGCATTACATTCTCCACGAGGCCTGATCTCCGATGGGTGCATGCGGCCTCCGCTGCACTCTGCAAATCTGGGGGTTTGCACGACCCCACCTGCACCCCAGTGTCATCTTCTGCAAAAGGGAGGACTCTGCACGTCCTTTGAAATGTGGGGAGTCAAGGGCCAGGGTCACTTCTAATCTGAGGACAGAAGAGCTGCTGGAGGGAGGCGGAGGTGAGAGTCACGCGTGGGCGTGAAGAGGCCGGCCAGCTTCTCCTGTGGATTTGCCCACTGGCTCGGTTTTTGACTTTGTGTCTGGGTTTTCCACGCGAGGAAGCCCCGCCCAGGAGCAGCTCACTCTGGCTGTTACTAAAGAATTACCTCGTGCTCTCCAACTGGTGCTTTTCATCTGTCAGCCGCTTAGGACCACATGGGAGGAGGCTTCTTACAGTACATTCCCAGGCCCCCAGAATCTGTATTTCCAACAAGCTCCCGCGTGATGCGGTGTGGCCAGGCCCTTCGGAGCCACACAGCTCTGAATGACGGGACCTGTTAGCTCAGCTAATGTTCTCTCTCCTCCAGAGGCCTCTCTCCAGAGGCCGAAATCAGAGGAGGAGAGAGAACATCAGTTCTTCAACAACATTGTCAAAGGGACAGGAAAGAGAAGGTGTCTCCTGGGCCAGGCTGCGGTGGTCAGGATGGGATCCCTCTGTCCTCAGCAGTCCTGTCGGCCTCCAGGATGGGAGGGAGGTCCTCAGAGCAGACCTGCCAGCGCCATAGGGCCTTCACTCTTCCTGAAGGGACTGCTGGAGGGAGCCAGCGCCGGAGCCTGCAGCTCCCAGTTCCCCGTGGCATTACGCAGGGCCTACTTCTGACTCGAAGGTTTACAGACACCCCCGAAATGCTTCCTAAATTAAAAATCAATCCAACGGGCACCAGCTAGCTTGCTGCATCATACCCGGATGTGCAGGATGGAGGGGAAGGAGAATTCTACGTCCTCATTGGCTGTGGCACTGCATGGTAATTTTTGCTTGTGTCCTGCTCAGTGTCTCTCCTTAGGGCGTGGTTCCTGGGGTCTCTGAGGTGTCTCAGGATGGCAGTACTTGTCATGACGCATTAGGGGAATCATGGGTCGTCCACGCAGGGGGATGCGTGTGGTCTGAAGGGAAGGCCTCTGGGTGAGTGTTTGAGATCACACAGCCGGTCAAGGCTGGCGCTAGAATCTCTGTGCTTTTCACGTTCCCCTCTGTCTCATGTTGTCTTTGCCTGTTGCCTGCTAATGTCGGCAAGTTCTCTGTGCTTGTGCACGGGGTCCTGGAGGCTGGTGAATCTCCAGGAAACCACGAGCTGCAGAACCATGAGCCAAAGAAGCCGTTTAGTGCTGCGAGCAGTCATTGCTTATGTGCCGTAGGAATCAGAAAGCAAGGAATCGGCTTCCTCCTGGACCTTTCAGCCTCACTCAGCACGAATCCCTCCCAGATGCATTCAGATGCAAGGCCCGCCCACTCCCCAGAACCCTCGGATGACTTTGGGTACCTTTCACGTCCGAGCGCTGGCTCTTTCCTTTGTTTGCGTGTTCTTCCATCACTCATGACTAATAACAGCTGACATTTATCGAACACGTAAGCGTGCCAGGAGCTGTTCTCAGCACCTTTCGGGAATGAACTCAGTGGCTCCTGGGAAGGGCCCATGGAATCGCATCCACAGGAGGGACAGGCATCTCTGAGGTGGCGCGGGGACAGAATGAGCCAACCTGCTTTCCTAAGTGTGGGAGCTGAGGAGGGATGACAGGAAGGAAGCTGGGGCAAGGGCAGCCACTATGGGCCATGAGTAAACCAAAGAGGAAGCTGGTGAGCGGTGGTGGGAGGGGGCCCCCAGGACAGCCAGGTAGAGAAAAGTGGGGCCCTGAGGGAGTGGCCTCGGGGCCTTGCAACCACTCACCTCCTGGCAGCCAGAGAGATGTTCTCAAGAATACTCAAGTTAGATCACACAACTTTGTGCACAATTCTTAAACAACTTCTCAACACATTTAGAATAAAGTCCCAGTATTTTGTGAGTTTCCATGTTCTATCGCCTCCCTCTCAGGCCCTTACCTCCCAGGGGCCTGCTCGCGGCAGCTGCACTCATTCTCTATCAGGCTGTTGAATATGCAAGGCCCTTCCCACCACGGGGCTCTCGCACCTGCTGTTCCATCCACCTTGAAAACGCATTCTCAGCAACTCCTACGCCCGCCTCCTTTTCTCACCCTCCAGGTCTCTGCAGAAATGCCCCCCCTTAGGAAGGCTCCCCCTGACCATACCACCTGCAGAGGGCCCCTCACCTGACACTGTTATCCTCTCTCCCGGGTCCTTCAAAGCACTTACCACAACTTCACGGAGCTGTTCATTGTTGTTTACGCACTAGCCCCCTGTTCTCGACTCTGGCTGCACGTGGCAAACTTAGAACAGTGCCAGGTCTCCACCCCACAGAGTCCTACTTCACTGGCCTGCATGGAGCCTGGACATGAATTTGTCTTAAAAGCTCCCCAGTTGATGCAGACTGTCCCCGCCAAGGCCGAGAACCAGGGCATCAGACTGTGGGTCACTAAGAGCGGGAGCCACGTTGGTCCTGCCTGTTAAAGGCTCAGTGGATCGATCCATGTAGAAGGAGACAAAACAGCAGCTGCTTCCCAGTGGTGACTGTGGGTCCAGTCTACGTGTCTCCCTTCCCTCCTTCCTCAAAACCACCACGGTCATCGAAAGACAAGAGCCCTTGGCTTTCCGTGCTGAGAGGGGGTGGGACGCAAGACCTACCATACCAGGCCCCAGTAGCCTCAGCTCCCAAGGCCATCCCTCCCTTCTCCCTGTGACCAGGTGAGGGGCCGTGCGGAGGGGGCCCTACCTGTCCATGGAGAGCTGCGCGACCAGGGTGACGTCCGTGTTGTCCGCGGCGGGCTCATACTCGTAGTGCAGGAAGTACAGGTGGGTCCGGTGGACGGTGAAGCGCTCTCGCCGGAACTCGTAACACAGGTCGTCCTCATCCAGCTCCGAGAGCTGCTTCTGGAGCTGCGAGGCGGGAGAGGGGCGTGGCGATGAGAAGGAAAGCCCAAGGGGGCCGGGAGCCCGCCCCTCGGCCCTGCCCTCCCCCGAGTCTGTCACACTGGACATCGCTGACGGTCGAACACAGGACAAGATCGCTGTGTCCACTCCCCCGTGAGAGTCACTCCGATTTCAAAACTGGGACCATGAAGGGCAGCTCAGCCTCTGAGAAGGGAGACCTCTCTGGGCTCAGCCTCTGAGAATGGTGGTGATCAGGGACGAATGGATAACCAGCCACAAACACCCTATCCCTGGATGACCTAGCACAACATCTTCAAACATCAGGGGGGGAAACTGTCACAGAAAGTGAGGAACCGGGCGAGCAGTGCCTTTGCGTGAGCCGATGCCTTTCTCTCCTGGAGCCACAGACTCCAGTCTTTGCACCAGGAGAGCAAAACCAAACCGAAGCCCTTTCCTTCAAAGTCATCCAGGTTGAGCCCGAGCCTCAGCGCCAGCCTCTCTTCCCCCTCAGAACCTCTCGCTCATGAACCTGCCTGTAGACCTTCTCCGCCCAGCTCCACGCTGCTCCTTCCTGCCCAACGAGCGAAAAGAGCGAGCTGACCCGCCAAGGGATGGAGGGCTCAGCCGCAGACACAGCAGATGCAGATCCACGGACGCCCAGACCTGCTGGCTCAGATGCCGATATACCCCCGTCGCCTGCAAACTCCACCTTCACCCTCCCAGGCAGGTGTCACTGAGCCCGTGTGTAGTGAAGAAGTGCGGGAGGGGGAGTGAAAGAGCTCCGACAGTGACCGGCGTGGGGCCAGTGGGTGTGGGCGCGGAGTGAGCGGGCTGGGAAGAGGCAGGACAGAGGCTCATCGGCAGATGGAAATGTATGTGTCATGATTACACGCGTGTACAGGTTGGTGAGGATACGACACACCGTACACTTAGAATGCACAGATTTGTTACATGCACACTGTATTTGAAAATTGATTTTTAAACACTAATGATTTTGGTGAAAGTCAACACAGCTGGTTCCTACATTATTTCTGTTGCACCAGCCTTGTCGATCACATGAGGACATGGAGTTGAATACGGGCTACAATGTACCCGGCTAGAGGGACTGACCTGGCTGAAAGTAACGGAGCACTTTTCCAAGAAGAAATACAAAATCTCCAAACCAATAAATAGTGCAGTCGTCAACAAGAAAATATGCTAACTCGCTCCCATAAAGCCTAGTGCCAGTTGAGACCATCATCGCTTGATGGATGAAGCGCTGGCATTATTTCTCAAGACGTGAGCTATGCGGAGGATTCCACTCACTGCGCAGTTCTCCTCTCCTCCCACCCTCCCCGCTGTCACGTGACTCTGAGGAGCACCACTTCCCTCACACCTGGATCTGGGCTGCACTTGTGACTTGCTTTGGCGGATGATCGAATGGCGGGGAAGCCATGCTGCCCAGTCCTGAGGGGGGGGCCTCAAGGGGAGTCCACGGTTATGCACCTCCACCCCTGCCGTGAGGAGGTGCTGGGCCAGCCAGCCCAAGGGTGAGCCACAGTCTCCCCAACTGCCCCAGATGAGGGAGCGAGCCCAGCCCGGATCAGCAGAGCTGCCTCAGTAAACACCTCCCATCTCCCATACACACCAAGGTTTTACAGGTCGGAGCAATAGACAACTGATAGGGGGGGAGGGGCGTCACTGGCACTTTGTGAGGTGCTTTTCAGTATGTGAGCCCATCCCCGTAGCAGGGATTGTGGCCTCTCGGACCCCAGCCCACTCAGTGTGCATAGCATTCTCCAGAAGGCCATGTCCAACACCAAGGGAGCCCATACATCCTCCAATGGTGCTGGGGATCACTGAGGTCCAGGGACGTATGACACTCTCAGCTATCAGACTCTCCAATGGCTTGGAGGATGCAATCAGGATGCTCGTTAGCTCTTCGAGCTCCATTCCATGCCCTTGCCTGTCTGAAGCCTGCAGCTCTACCAACGGCGTGAGACCAGGACACGGGAATTCCTGCTCCAGCTACGATCCCATGAGCCGAGGGACCCGTTCTGAGCTGCAGGGCAAGACCCTCATCCTCGCTGACAATTTTCTTGATGAAGATCAAAAGAAGACGATCACCACACGAGAAAGAAAATGAGGGGCCAGGACACGAGGAACGCATGTGTGTATGGGCGTTCTCCTCCCCTCTGTGCGCACACCGCCACACACCCGAGTCAGTGGGCACGACATGCCGAGGAACAGGGCACCCAGACAGCGGACTCCTAAAGGCAGGGGCCGCCCCATTCACCGCTGAATCCCTGAGCCTAGGACCTCTAGGCGCCTCATGTGCTCAATAAAGCCTGTCCCGGACACCCTCAGCCGCCTCATGTTAATAAAAGAAACAGTGGCCAGTGGAAGTGCTCCCGGAACCTAAAGTACGGCCTGCCCTGGGGTGGGGGAGGTCTATCGATAATCCTAGGGGCTAGGTAGCCCCATCTATGAACTTCACAGGATCAATAATGTGGTTCGGTGGCATCTATAGCCCCAGGTCCCCTGTGGCCACCCCCATGCTTAAAGGGTAGGGCCTAGGCGATACTCCTGTCTACCAACCACACGGGGTCTGTGGGAAGCACAGCAGGCGTGTAGTCAGACCTACAATGTCAGACTCTCCAGGACTCTGGACCCCCCAGAACTCTGGACCCCCCAGACGCCTCCCCTGAGCTTTACTGTACTTATTATCAACACGGCGAATGGCAGCTCTGCTTAGCTAATATGGACTAAGCACCTACTGTGCGCCAGGTGCAGTGCCAAGTGTGTCCAGGGGCATGGCTTTATTAGTGGGCCCCTTCGGCACACATCTCTGTGTTACAGCAGGAGCAAACGGGCTCAGAAGGTTTCGGTCATCGGCCAGTGACACAGCCAGAGGAGGCAGTCTGGCTCGAGAATCCAGTCTTCGCAAACCAGGGACGTTTTCACAACAGGATGACTTGTGTCTGGGGGATGGACGCGAGGGCCAAATGAGCTGGTGGAAGATTCAATGCTCGGGGAACAAAGCAGGCCATAAAAATGCACGTGCGGGATGTTCCCATACGGCAAAAACACAAACAACCGCAACACACACACACACATACACACACACACACACACACACAGAAAACAGACCAAAGGGATCCATCACAGTGTTAACAAAGCTTTCCCTCAGGGGTGGATTCGCAGGTGAACTTTACTGGCCTCTTTCTACTTTCCAGTATTTAACTAATTCCCTGCAATTTTCTCAAATGAGCAAACGCATGTAGAAGTGCTTTGCAAACCGTAGAGTGCTACACAGACCTTAAGCAACGTGATCGTGATTCCATTATGTACCTTTTCAAATTCTAATCTAGGACTGCTTACTGCTGACTGCATGGCTGATGTTATCCGAGGGGAAGACGAAGACGCTTAAAAACGGCCTCCTTTTCACCCAGGGTTCTTCTAGCCATTTCTCCAGGGAGATGCTGAGCCGGAGGGCGGGCTTTCATTAGCAGGACCTGAATGCTTCCACACTCCACACCCCACTCAGCTGCTCCACGGAGGGAGCGGAGGGAGCGGGAGGCAGGGGCTCCTGACAAGCCAGTCACAGAAACAAAAGACAGATTCTCCGAGATAAAACGCATTTGCTAAATTGCTTCTCTGAGCAGCCAGCTGAGGCAAAAAGGAGATCTGGGCTCCAGGGAAAACGCCCTTGAAGCAGTTTGCCTTTATTCCTTCCCATCCTGAAGGACAGTGGCCTAGACTGACCTCTGAGCCGCCAGGGCTCCCGGCTGAGGGTTCAGAGGAGTTGGAAGTGTGTCCTGGGCTCTGGCCAAAAGGACTTCTGTTCAAAGTCGGAAAAACCACAGGGAGAGATTATGGGGATAACCGGAAACTGAGACCGATCCCTCTGACACTCATTGGCTATGCGACCTTGAGTGAGTCGTTTCCCCACTTCCTAGCGAGACGAGGAGTTTGAGCTTCATGAAATAACTCTTATAGGTCATGCGCTCACCAGGTCAGGTACCGTGCTGACAACTGACAACTTTGCAGGCACGATCTCATTTAACACTCACACAGCCTCTATGCATGAGGGACCACTGTCAGTCCTGCCTTATATATGAAGACATCCATCACCTGAAAGGTTTAGCCACTTGTTCAAGGTCATACGATGGGTGAACGGAGTGGCTGAGATATGTCCTCCAGGTGTATGTCCTCCGAGTTCTTGTACGTAATCAAGTCACTACCGCGCCTTGGTAATCTCCAGGGCTTTTCTAGTTTGAACGCGAGCTAGATGGTTCTATGACTGGGGAGGAATGAATGCATGTCTCCCCCGCAGAGGCAGGGCCCTGCCATGCTCACCAGTATCCACAGTCTCCTCTCTTCCTGGGGGCGCAGCCAGGCTGTGTTTCTGACCTGCCTGCAGTTCTGGGCCAAGCTCTGGTCAGTAGGATGTGGGCCGATCCTGGCTGCCACAGGCACCACATTCAAGGCCGTCTCACGCACAGTCCTCGCTGTCAGCCAGAGCAAGAACGTCCAAGGCTCCGTGGAAGTCAGAGCCACAAGATGGAAGGAGCCTGGGATCCTGGAGAAAAACCACCTGCCCACCAGGAACACCCAGGAGGTGGACTTTCTGTGAGTCAAAGATTTCTCGCCTGCTGAGCCCATTTTAGAATTGTTCATGTCACCTTAACTAACACTCCCAGTCGAACTCTTCCAGACAGTAAGTGATGGGGGCAGAACACAATGGACCGAGGAAGGAGTCCCTCCCGAAGCCACCCATTTCTTGTTGACACCTCTCCTTCGGATGCCTGACAGCGATGGCTGGAACCATCTGGTGGGCAAAACAACCCTCAATAATGCTGTTTTATAAGTTCCGCCGATTTTCCCTTTTCAGGGGCCTGGACAGCTGTGACGTCATCTGCTCTTCCCTGTATCTGCAGGAGGCAGGCAGGCTGCCCTGGTGCCCTCCGCTGGCGGAGAAGGAAGCCGGGGCACCAGGGGTTTGCTCAGAGAGGCTGGGGCTCTAACTCTCATCCTCTGAAGCCTGCTTCAGGCTCTCTCCCGTGGTTTCCACGAAGCGGGTACGTTTTCCGGAGCCATGCAGGTAGAGAAAGATTACAGGCTCGCCGATTGCCTGCTGTGTGCATTAATCAACCAAGTTCCAGGAACCCAAACATTTTTTACCAGGGGCCAGATTTATGCTTTTGTGCAGAGGAGAGACACGGGTTCAGGTCTGTTCAGCCAAGGCTCAGAGAGATTCTGCCCAGCTCTGACCTAGGCTCTGAGGAAATAAAGAAGGACAAGGCCTGGTCTCCATCCCGGTCCCAAGTATCAGTATTAATTTGTACCTCACACACAATCATAGGCCCTTACTTTATGCCAAGCCCTGTGCTAAGAATGCGGACGGAACCCCAGTTTCTGTACTTACGTTGTTCATACAGTCTGGGTGGGGGAACGTATAAGCAAGTTGGTAATTATAATACTGGGTGTTTATAACACAAATAAAACTTAATTTGGGAGTGGGGAGGGGGCATGTGTTATGTGTCACTGATCTAGCTCCTGACTTAGCTTCTTGAGTCCTCATTAAGCCTATCGGGTAGACTATGATTCCCATTTTGCAGATGGGGAAAACCAAGGCAGAGAGAGTTTAAGTAAATGGCCCGAAATCCCACAGTTACTGTTCCTAAGATTTTATGCGGGTCAGTCTGGCTCCAGAGCTGGCCCCCTGCATTCTGCATAAGGAGCTGGTAAGAGGAGGGAGACCCGGCCAAAGGGAGGGAGGGCAGGTGGCTGCAGGAAAAGCCCAGGAGGGCGCCCTGCACGCTAGGACTATGACAACTGGAGCCTAAGGGTGTGGAAGACAGAGGAGTGCATGCTGGAGCTGGACAGAACAAAGCAGACAGGCCACGATGGCGTGCAGGGGGCGCAGGCATATCCACTGAGAAGCTTGACCCCACAGCTCCTCCTGCACCCCACCCCGAAGCCTCCCTGCAAATGCTGGGGTCCTTCAGGCTCTGGAATTAACAAGCCCGGGAGGTCACTGGCGGCCGGCCTCGGGCAGCAGCTGTGGTGGGGCTCTGGGCGCTGCCCACCGGGCTCTGATGCCCACGGCGTGATGAAAGAGCTGGCGCCACGCAGCTCACATGTGAGAGCGATAATGCATTCTGGTTTTTCCCTGGGGTTTCTCTGGGATACAGCTGTTTCCACAGAGCCATCTGTTTACTGGCACGGCCCGCACGGTGGTGCCGGGAAGTGTTTATGGAATCTGTTTGTATGTGTCTTATTTTTAACTCCTAATTGAGCCATGGTGATGCCGTTGTCTTTTCTCCTTAGTGGGCTTGGTGTGGGGGAACGGGGCCCCCACAGGTAGCCCGGCACCCTGGCGGCTGAGGGAGGTGAGTCAGAGCCCTTTTCTCAGAGATGAGCAGGGACCTCAGAGCAGGTGGAAGGGCGGGTCTGGGACAAGCTTCCTGGCCACCCCCCCCCCCCCCGCCCCCCATGGCCGGCAGCACTTTGCATACCTTAACCCCTTCAACCCTCCAACCGCCTGGCCTGCGTTTATTTGTGACCATTTTACAGACGAAGAAACGGAGGCTTGTAGAAGGTGAAAGTGATGCCCAGTGCCACAGATCTGGCCCCGGGGCTGGGTATTCTGATTGTGAGTGAAGGGGACTTCCTCGTGCACCACAGATGCTTCCAGAAAAGGACCTGTGAGAGTTCATTTGTTGAACAAGATCTGCTGAGCACACACCAGGTGCCAGGCAGGCTTTCGGAGGCATGAAAACAC
This sequence comes from Eptesicus fuscus, assembly GCF_027574615.1. Classification (NCBI taxonomy): domain Eukaryota; kingdom Metazoa; phylum Chordata; class Mammalia; order Chiroptera; family Vespertilionidae; genus Eptesicus; species Eptesicus fuscus. The sequence goes on from NC_072479.1 coordinate 98,076,609, forward strand.
ACTGATGAATAAAAGCGGATAAAGGTCCACGGAGTCACAGAGCTTTCATTCACGTGGGTGCAGATGTGGCCCACAAAACAAATTCGCCAGGAATATGATACACCGATAGGTGGTGAGTGCCGCGGAGAACAATAAGGAAGTTCCGGGGGCCAGGGAGCGCTGGGGGAGGGGCGGGAACAGCAATTTTAGGTCGGGGAGTGTTTTGTTTACTTATAGAAAGGCCCACGCGTCTGTGGGTCAAGGTTAAAACCAGTCCCGGGACCACCACCAACCCGTTCCACGATTTCAGTTCTCCGTGCTCCCACGTCCTCCTCCATAAAAGGGAGACACCAGCAACTCGTGAGAGTCAGCGTGAGGAGAATGGCGGATGAGTTGCAGTTATTATGTTCGTTGTAAACGTGGGGCGACACCCACTTACGAAGCGGGGCCCTGGTTTGCTGCTTCGAGTTAGGTGGCCTGGTTTCGAGTCGTGGCCCCACCACGGAGGAGATGCGTGACTCTGGGCAAGTAACTCCTCTCCAAGGAGCGTTGGTTTCCTCCTCTGTCAAGTGTGACTGATGCCCAACTCCCCGGAAGGTGGCGGAGACGGAGTTGCGTTTCCCTTTCTCTGGCTCTGCAGGAAATCTCCATTGTCAAAGGCCAGCGGATGCCGAGAAAGGTCTGGGCCGGGCACAGGGGACCAGAGGGGCTCACGCCGGGGGGCAGGGCTGCCCACAGGCTCCCGCTTCCCCGTGTTACTGTTTGGAGACTGGCACTGGGTCCCCGGAGTGCTGCTTGGCTAGGACCCTGGGGTGTGGACAGAGCCCAGAGCCCAGAGAGAACGCGTGGGGCCATTCATTAGTGCCGTCTGCTGCGGACACGGGATGTGGGAGCTGGAAGTCTGCATTCACTGCCTATCGACTTACAGTTCCATATAAATGCAGGCCCTCACTGGGCCCAATCTTCTGTTGTTTGTTCTCTCTCTCTCTCTCTCTCTCTTTTGCTTGTTGCACTTTTTGGATATTTGCTGTTTGATCATTTAACTTTGAATGCAACAGTGGCTAATTCTTTCCCATTGGCCTTTCTGACTTCAATACCCCTGGATTCTCTTTTCTTGGCTGCCGGGTGAGGGAGGGGCGGGGACGGGGAAGGGCTCGCAGAAGGCTGCTCCGGGCTGACGGAGGGAAAATGACAGCTGTCAGGAAGGAATGTGCAGAACCAGCAGCACGCAGTGCGAGGCCACTTCCTGCCAGGATAAGCAGCGTCTTCCTCCCTCTGGCCGACTCCCGCCCCCTCAGCCTGCTCAGCGCCACCGGCGTGGGCCATTGTGAATGGAGTTCTGTATAATTTGGTGGCCAAAGGAAGGCCATGTACTTTAGCAAGATTCCCACCCAAAGTGGTTCCAACCTATATATGTTAAGGCTCTGCTTTTAAAAGGGCGAGCTTCCTTTTAGCTGGAGCATCCCCGTAGGTGGGGCAGGCGTTCCCGATGAGAAGGCTTCGCTCTATAAATACGGGGCTTAGGGAGACTTGCTGTTTGGAAACATGCGACGCTGTCTGCCAGGCTCTCGGGGGCCACAGGGGCGTCCTTATTTGCCCCAGGGCACAGGCTCAGAGTACTGAACGCCCTATGGAAGGGAAGGTGTTAGCACAACACGGGGAAGGCGGGTGTGGCACCGGGAGCCTCCAGCAGGGGAGGCAGCTGTTGGAGGTGGTGAGCTCCCCGTCTTTGGGAGGATTCCAGCGGAAGCCAGATGCACGCCTGTTAGGGATGCTGTCGAGGGATTTTTGCCTGGATGAGGGGGTGCAGAGTATCCGTGACTATTCAACTGTGTGCTGTGGAGTCCTGGGCTTTCTTGGAAATGCTGGGCTGCTGAGGGGGAGGGAGAGAAAGGTAAGGCATAGAATTCGAGCCTCCGTGGCCATTTCGGGCAAATAAGCACAACTACCGCCTGCCGGATGCTCATTGCATCACACAGATGAACTGACTGGTTCCAGAGGGGGGACGGTGGGTGCGCCAGGGTGGACGGGAGTGGCCATGCCCCGTCGGCGACTGTCGTTCCAAACACTGTTGGGGCCTGATCTCTTCCCCGTCACACGGACACTCTGAGCTCCACACGGAAGAGACGAAGCCCCCGACTTCCTGAAATTACTCGTTCTTTTGGCAGCGAGGCCTCCAAATGGCCCCTCCTTCCTACCGCAGGCCCCTCGTTGGCAGGGAACCTTCCTGGGACCGTCTGACCCCGAGCAGACGTGACAGCCCTCAGATGCTGTAGAGGCAGGTTCTAAGCGACCCTGCAGGTTCCGCTCCCTGCCAGGCCCTCCTCAGAGAGAGGTTAATGCAACCTGAATCCATCTGAGGAACGACAGAGCGTCATCCGATGGTTGGGCACTGTGGTTTGTAAAAAAACAACAACAGTGAGCATGGTGTTCCTGGTGCCGAGTCCTTCTTTCTTGGTGATGTAACATAGATTATCCGTGAAACACGACGACAAAGGCACCCCTGTGCCCATTCTTCAGGTGGTAAACCTGAGGCCCAGAGCATTCTGAGGTCATGTGACTATTAAACGCAGGATCTGGGATGACTAGCACGCTCACAGTCTTATCACCATCGCCACCTCCCTTTCGAGGAAATGACAATAATGCAAAAACCAAAGTCGGGCAGCCCTTGATGTTCTCACGTTGCCTTCATTCGGACCTGAATGTGCCGTGCTCCTGTACACCTCTGGCCTCTCCGCTGTGCTGCCCCCCGTCTCCCACTGAGTCCACTTTCTATACCTCCTTAGTCATCCCTCAAATCTCACCTCCTCCAGGAAGTCCTCCCTGATGCACCCTCTCTCCTACTGCATGCAAAGCCCTTCTCATGTGCTCTCAAAGCACCACCGCCACCCGGTCACTCATTGCACTGGATAACAACCCCCGCTTGTCTGCATCCCTCACTTAGACCCGCACCGGGAGAGCCGGGCTTGATCTGCGATGCTCCCTCTGCATCCCTAGCCCCGAGGCTGGGATTGTTTGAATGACTCTATGTCGAGCGGCTGAAGGAGCCTTGAGACAATGCCACTGGAGCCCTTTCTCATCTGCGATCCGCAGGCCCAGGAAGAGGTTCCGGACTTCATTCACTGAGACTACCGCCATCTGCGCACTTGTCAGGGCGCTAACGACCTCCTTCCCCGGAGCTGGGAGCATCCGCTTTGGGCCGGATCCAAGATCGTGCCCTTTCCCTCTGGTTGTGTTTACACGGAACACTTGACATGCTGCTAAGGACCGGGAGGTGGGCGCCGTCCAGATGCGCGTCCAGGGTGCGATGCTGCAGACCCTCTCCTTGCCCAGCCCTGCCCCCGAGGGCCGCTGGCGGAGGAGCCTGGCTGCAGCAGGACGCAGGGACCTGCTGTCTTGATTCACACGTGCCAGACGCCCCTGCTCCCCTGTCCTTAGTGCCCACAAAGCCATCCGTCTGTGCTCTCCGTCCCCACGCTGCCGGCCTCGGTCTCAGCCCCACTGTCATCGTTTTGCCTGGGATGCGGCAACAGTGTCTAAGTGGCCTCCCGCCTCCAGTCCTGGCCTTCCACTCTATTCTCCACACGGAGTGGTTTTTCTCAACTGGAATCTGACCAAGATGGAAGCCGTTCGGTGGAGTCCACACGGCTGAGCCCAGCCAAGGCCCTCTGTCAGCTTCGTCCTTTGCCCCTCTCGCACGTGCCACGCCCTCGCACCAACACCCAGCATGTTCTCCCTGAACTCGCCACTCCGTCTGCTCTGCCTTTACCTGGTGCGTCATGCTTCCCCCGTATGGACTTGATTCATCCAACAAGTGTTTACTGAGTGGTGACTACATGCTGCTTCCCGTGGGGGGAGGGCACCATACAGGTGAGCAGAACAGGCAACGTCTTCCATCTTACGGCCTCCTATTCTGGTCTTAGATTTGGGAAAAAACTAGAAAACAAGCACATGAAGCCAATACTGGCGGACGGTGCATATACTCGGATGGAAAGGAAACAGGGCACACCACAGTGTGGCCATGGGGTCTGGAGCTGAGGAGGGTCAGGGGTCGTTTCTGAAGATGCCCCATCAGAGATGCTCATACACCGAGGGGCAGGGTGGTCCGGGCAGTGGGACAGCCAGCACAGAGGCCCCGGGTGGGTGGAGTGAGCCTGGGACGGATGCAGAAGGAACCGCAAAGGTGGCGAGTGTGGCTCCCGCAGCGCCGAGGGCCAGAGTGCTGGGGGGACCGCTCGCTGGTTCCGGGTCCTCCCTGTGTCTGGGAGACGATGCTCTAGGTGTCTCTAACAATTGATACATGTACCAGGACTGGGCAGGCCTCTAATTTCAACCCAGGGCCCTGCCTGGTGCCTGGCAGATGGCGGCATTCACACGTGTCTATTGAGGACCGCAGGGGACTCTCCCCGCACTCCTCCGACCCCGTGACCCCAGGGGAGGCTGATGGTAGGAAAAGGTAGTGAGTCATTTATAAAGAAAATCCCGCTTCCTATGACACTGACCGACAGGGGCACCCGTGATGCCATGATTAACCGATGGCTTCATGCTGCAAGGCTTTTTATTTGAGCCTCTTCCGTGAAGGGGGAAAAAAAAAAGAGGCAGGAGAACATTTTTATTTAGCGTTTGGAGTACAGTGCTGAATGGGCACTCAAATGTTGATGAGAATGACAAATACTGACTTGAGTAGGGAACTGAAGGAAAACCCAAAAGGCCAAACCTAGCAAAAACATACCATGTTCATGGATTGGTAGAATCAACATCATTAAAATGTCCACACTACCCAAAGCAATCTATAGATTCAATGCACTCCCCATTAAAATACCAATGGCATACTTCACAGACCTAGAACTCTCCAAAAATTCATCTGGAATAAAAAAAGACCCTGAATAGCTGCAGCAATCCTGAGAAAGAAGAACAAAGCTGGAGGAATCACAATACCAGATATCAAGCTATACTTCAAAGCCACTGTTCTCAACACTGCCTGGTACTGGCACAAGGACAGACATACAGACCAATGGAGCAGAACAGGGAACACAGAAATAGACCCAAGCCATTATGCTCAATTAATATTTGACAAAGGAGGCAACAGCATACAATGGAGTCAAGACAGTCTCTTCAATAAATGGTGCTGGGAAAATTAGTCAGATACATGCAAAAAAATGAAACTAGACCACCAACTTATACCATACACAAAAATAGACTCAAAATGGATAAAGGACTTAAATGTAAGACAGGAAACCATAAAAATGTTAGAGGAATCCATAGGCAGCAAAATAGCAGACATATGTCGTAGCAATATCTTTACCAATACAGCTCCTAGGGCAATGGAAACTAAGAGAAAATAAACAAATGGGACTACATCAAAATAAAAAGCTTCTGCACAGCGAAAGAAACCATCAACAAAACAACAAGAAAGCCCACTGCATGGGAGAATATATTTGCCAATGCTATCTCAGATAAGGGTTTAATCTCCAACATTTACAGGGAACTCATAAAACTTAACAAAAGGAAGATAAACAATTCAATCAAAAAATGGGCAAAGGACCTAAATAGACACTTTGCAAAAGAGGACATTCAGAAAGCCAAGAGACATATGAAAACGTGCTCAAAATCACTAATCATCTGAGAGATGCAAATCAAAACAACAATGAGGTACCATCTCACACCTGTCAGAATGGCTGTCATTGACAAATCAACAAACGACAAGTGCTGGCGAGGATGTGGAGAAAACGGAACCCTCATACACTGCTGGTGGGAATGCAGACTGGTGCAGCTACTGTGGAAGACAGTATGGAGTTTCCTCAAAAAGTTAAAAATGGAACTCGCATTTCACCCTGCGATCCCATTTCTAGGACTATATCCCAAGAAACCAGAAACACCAATCAGAAAGGATATATGCACCCCTATGTTCATAGCAGCTAAGATTTGGAAACAGCTTAAGTGCCCATCAGCAGATGAGTGGATTAAAAAACTGTGGTACATCTACACAATGGGAATACTACATTGCTATAAAAAAGAAGGAACTTTTACCATTTGCAACAGCATGGATAGAACTGGAGAGCATTATGCTAAGCAAAATAAGCCAGGCAGAGAAAGATAAATATCACATGATCTCACTCATATGTGGGTTATAATGAACAACATAAACTGATGAATGAAAATAGATCCAGAGACAAGGTACCACTGAACAGACCGTCCAACCTCAGAGGGAAGGCAGAGGAGGACAGAGTGGGGGGAGGGGAATGCTGAAGCAGGGACTCTGCCATGCCAGCTGCTCTGTTAGGTGCTGTCAACAGGGGCCAGATCAACCAAACGACTTGCATGCATGCATATTAGCATAACCAATGGACACAGACACTTGGGCAGTGAGGGCTTGTCCTGGGGTGTGGAAGTGGCCGGGGGGAGTGTGTCAATCGGGGAAAAAGGAGCCATATGTAATACTTTAAACAATTAAAAAAAAAAAAGGCCCAAACCAGGTCAGCCTGGCCCTACGTTCTCTGCTTTTTCCTCTATAGGAGCTGCTTCCCCACATCCTGTTCCTCAGAACTTCAAATCAGTCTCACCTTTGCTCCTTGCTTGCTGTGTGACCATGAACAACCTGCTTAACCTCTCTGTGCCTACATTTCTTTAGCTCTAATTGGGGGGGAGGGGAAAAGGGGTGTCTATGAGCACCATATGAGACAGAACATGAAAATAATTATAAACGATGAATAAGAAAATATAGGTGTCAGCTATGCCTGTGACCACTCACCTAACACTTCCTTCACCCGTGCTAACCCCTGAAGGAGCCAGTGACTGGTGAAGATCTCTGGTGCCACACACCGACTCCTGGCTGTGGAGAAAGCCTCTGCCTACTGTTTCCACAGTGTCTTAGCCCATTCCGACTCCTCTGCTTGGAAGCTCCCTTCTGATTTGGCCTCGTCTGGACCAAGCGTACCCCCTCTGCATCCATGGTAACGAGCATGGACGTGATCTGCCTACCTGCCCGTCTCCCCTACCAGACAGGGAACCCGCAGGGCAGTGATGGCATCTCGTTCCTCTCGGGCGAGCCCTGAGCCTGGCGCACAGCCCGGCGCGCCCGAGGTCCTCGCAGACCAGCGGAGAAGCCGCCCCACGCCGCCGCCGACCCCGGGAGCCACTTACGTTCTCACTGTTGACATCGGCTTCACTGGGGCAGCCGAACAGCTCCCGCCGCAGGAGGTTGCCGTCGTACTCCAGGAAGGTCAGGTAGAGGTTGCGGAAGAACTCCACGTGCTTGTTCTTCACCCGGAGCTTCTTGGGGGAGTTCCAGTGGATGACCTGGCAGGTGCGAGGAGGCAGTCAGGCCGGGGGACCTCGTGCTTGCAGGAGCCACCGAGGGGCACTGGGGATGCATTATTTCTGGGCTTGCCCATTCATTCATCCATTCACTCATTCATTCATTCATTAAATGTTTATGGTAGAGTGGTTGAGGCCAGATTGCTGGGTTCAAATCCTGGCTCTGCTCTAGGGACTCATTTAATCTTGGGCAAGTTACTTCATCTCTCTGTGCCTCAGTTTCCCCACCTGTGAAATGGGAATAGCAACAGCTCCTGCATGTGCCAGTGCATACGATTCCACCTCTCGGCCCCAGCCTGCTCTGGAATGACGGAGCTGGGACCCTGCAAACCCTGTCACTGCTTTGCCAGCTGCTCTGTTAGGCGCTGCCAACAGGGGCTAAGGGAGGGAGACTGAGGCAGGAGGAGAAGGAAGGAACTCGCTCCTTCCTGGGGCTCCCTGTTCCTGTGAGCGACACGCCACCCCCTTTCTTCACACCAGCAGCGGCGCTTCCTTCCTTCCGCAGCAGCGAAATCCATGTTTGCAGTTTTTCCAACACCCAGAACCAGCCGCCCCCTCCTCCCGTCTCCGCCTGTCGCTGCCTCTGGCATTGGCTGCTGACTCCACCCCAGGGCTGGGGTCCAGCCCCAGGTGACAATATTCCAATAATTGCCACCTCTATTCCTCCTGCGGATGGTAACTCTTCCTGCATTTTGCTGTAACTGTTTTTTGCTGTAACTGTTCCTATTTTTGCTCTTCTAGTTACTAAGCAAACACCCTGCATCTAGTTATCATTTTTAAAGGTCCAATTCCCTATTCCAATAATTGGTGTGGTTTCCACCTCCAGCCGGGACGGAGGGGTACACTGCCCCATAGAGTGCTGGGAAAACCACTGCTATGTGAATGAAGTCGTGCCTGGCACAGGCGAGCACCAGGACATGCCGGATCTGACGGTGAAGTGCCCACAGTGGCCCGGCCGGGTTGGAAGATGAGCAGAGGCCCTTCCCTGTTGGCAGTGCCACCTGCAGCTCGCTCAAGGCCGGCTGGGGGGACGGGTCCCCAGAAGGTAACAGGCTGTAATCATGGAGGGAGGGTCAGGGGCAAGTGGCAGCTGAATTCTGCTCAGAGCAGCGTCATAGAGGGGGATGCCGGGGCTGGGGCCTGAAGGACGAGTGGGAGTTTCCTGGGGAGACAGGGCCTGGGGCGGAGGGGGTGGCACTTGGAGGGGCACTGCTCACCCCTCCGCTGGGGAGCACATCTAGGATAGAGCACCTCACCACCAGTTTTACACTCTTTGTCTTTTAAAAATCCTTGCGATGACCAGAATAGGAATGCGATTTAAAGAATAAACTTGGCCAGGACCACCAAGCTGGTGTGTGCTGGGATTCCAATCTCAGTTTGAATAAGCCTGACTCTAGGGCCCGTGTTCTTTCCTCTAGGCCAGTGGTCGGCAAACTTCGGCTCTTTGGCCCCTTGAGTGTGGCTCTTCCACAAAATACCACGTGCGGGCGTGCACGTACAGTGCGATTGAAACTTCGTGGCCCATGCGCAGAAGTTGGTTTTCGGCTCTCAAAAGAAATTTCAATCGTTGTGCTGTTGATATTTGGCTCTGTTGACTAATGAGTTTGCCGACCACTGCTCTATGCCACAAAGAACAGGCGTGAAAACCTCCCCTTTGCACGCTTGGTCACATTACGGAGGAAATAAAATAACCCCCACCTTTCCCTCTCTACGACCCCATGTCCTCGCTCTCTCCTCCCACGGCGGTGACCCTGAGGGCGGGCACTGGCCTCCGGAGCTCCGTGGCTTCTCACTATCCTTCAGCCACAGTGGCCTCCACAGGGCCCGGGCTGCCGCCTAAAGGGAGGTCTGAGGCCCGTCTCACCCCGTCTCTCTCGGGTTCCCATGGATAAACACTGGGGTGCAAGCCCAGGTCTCTCTCTCATGGGACAGGGAAGAACAGCACCCAAACCACACCCCCGCCCTCCTGTCCCAGCAACGGTGCAACAGCAGAGCAAGAAGCGGGGACGTCAGAGCAGCCCAGGTCCGAATCCCAGCTATGCTCCCAGCTGTGCGCGTCCTGGGACAACTGGTTTCATTTCTTGGGACCCCAGTTTCCCCATGGGCCACGTGGGGATCAGTCTTCCCGACTTCACCAAGTGCTTAAGGGCGTGGCCCAGCACTGCGCCTGCGTGCCAGGGCGGCCCCATATACGTAGGCTCTCTTCTCCCTCCAAGATGGGGCCAGCAGCCTGTGCTATCGGTGCTCCCCCGTCCCTTCTCCTCCTGCCAGTGAGAAATGGCGATAAGTAAGGAAGCGCCACGTAGTCCACGGAGAGAGCAGGGCCAGCAGGCCTCCCTGGAAGGAGGCCACTGCGGGGGGGGGGGGGGGGGAGGATGAGCATGAAATCGAGGTTCCCTTCCTGTGCCTTTGCAGAGTCGAGAGAGGAGAGAGGGGGCGCTCCTCTAAGAACACACCCACCAGACACCAGGAGGGCCTGGCCAGGCATGAAAATAACTGCACGCGAGCCGTGTCCCTCACACCCAGGGGATCATGTCTTTGCTGCGCAGGAGTCTGCGCTCGCCAAGTGCTGAGCCAGCAGGGCGGCTGACGGATGCCAGTCCGGCTCAGGAGATGCGGGCTGCATCAACAGGGAGAAATGGACACTAAGTGAGAATAAGGGCTGGCCCACCCGTCAATGGTCTTAACTGACCGTGCACAAGTCTGCGAGGCACTCTGAGGAGACTGTGTCATTAATCCCTCCAAATAAGCCAACTTGAATCCCGCTGTCTGTTTTTTGGAAATGGTACTTGACTGGCCCGCCTCTCCCCGCTGGTGAGTTGCAGAGCTGAGACCCAGGTTCCTAACCACTATCGAGTCCCGTGTCAGTGGGCTGAGCACGTCCCAGATGAGAAGACTGAGGCTTAGAGAGACGGGTTGCCCACGGTCACATGGACCAGGTCGGAGCTAGGACGGGGACGCCGGCCTCCTCGTGTCCCCACCCACATCAGGCCACCTCTCACCCCATCACCCCTCGTTCTGTTCTGTGTCTGCCCAGGGAGCTGGGTTTGGGTATCGCCTATGGGCAAATATACAGAAAAAGCAGTGAAGATGAAAGAAAGGGAGGGCGAGAAGGTGGTGGGGTCACTGGCAGGCCAAGGGGGTTTTGTGAAACGATTGCAACCCAGCTGCTCTGGGATCGGTGAGCCCACTCAGAGTCTATGAATGCATCTTCAGATTTACCTTTTCAACTAGTTTTTAACCAACACAACACAGAATACTCCATTCACCCGGTGCTAGTCTCTAGAGAAGCAAATAACATCTATTGTTTATCCAATACCTATTGTATGCTAGATGTTGGGCCAGGGTTCTCCTTGGAGGGGTGTGTGTGTGTGTGTGTGTGTGTGTACATATGGTTTCACATTAAATCCTCAAACAACGCGGTAAGGCTGTTTCTATTATTATCCCTTTTACAGATTATAATCCTGAAGCTCAGACTAACACAGGGTCACTCAGCTAGTAAGTAGCCAATTCTATTTTTTTTAAAAATATTTTTATTGATTTCAGAGAGGAAGGGAGAGGGGGAGAGAGATAGAAACATCAATGATGGCCCTTACTGGTTTGGCTCAGTGGATAGAGCATCGGCCTGTAGACTGCAAGGTCCTAGGTTCGATTCCGGTCAAGGGCATGTACCTTGGTTACGGGCACATCCCCAGTAGGGGGTGTGCAGGAGGCAGCTGATCAATGTTTTGATGTTTCTCTCCCATCGATGTTTCTAACTCTCTATCCCTCTCCCTTCCTCTCTGTAAAAAAATCAATAAAATATATTAAAAACAAACAAACATCAATGATGAGAGAGAATCACTGATTGGCTGCCTCCTGCATGCCCCACACTGGGAATGGAGCCTGAAACCTGGGCATGTGCTATGACTGGGAATCGAACTGTGACCATCTGGTTCATAGGTTGACATGACGCTCAACCACTGAGCCATGCCAGCCGGGCATAAGGAGCCATTTCTAAAACAAAATCAGGTCTGTCTTGCTTTCAAATCTTTCTCTTTCTACCACATCATTCATTCAACAAATATTAAAATGAGCACTGACTCTGTGCCACACACTAACAGGGGCTATGAACACAGAGATGAACACGGAAAACATGAAGTAACTGTCCGTATGAAAGTACAAGTATGCCACGTGCTTTTAAAGAGATGTCAGAGAGAGGCTGGTCCTGACTCTGGGCTAGGCCAATTCAAGCGTGAAGAAGCCACGGCCCAGAGGGGGACAGTGACTTGCCTAAGGTCACACAGCAGGGGGAGCAGCCGGGCCCAGCGTCCGTCTCCCAGGCCATGGCTCCTTCCACGAAGCCACATGCCTGCCTCGACTCAGAATCACCGTTGCTGATGATTTAGATCAGCGCTGGTCTGACGACTGAGAAATGTCATTTCCGGGCCCCTGGAGGGACAGAGTCACCCATCACTGCTGACCTGGGGGCAGCCAGCTGGTGGCAGGTGACCTTCACTGACAAGCCTTCACCCGTGAGATGGAATGACAAGGGAGAATGTGCCCAAAATAGATTTTTGCAAGGAGCTGGCAAAGATAAGTGAGTCTCCAAAACGGGTGGTGTGAAAACCCATCATAACTTATTCCACTGGCTGAGGCCCATCGGCACAGTAACAATAATAATTGCTATTAGCAGCTAACATACATTGGAGGCTTGCTATGTGCCAAGCAGGGCTCTGAACACTTGTCCTAGCTCACTGGTTCTTTATTCAACACTCAAAGTGGCATGTATGCGCCTTACGCCATCTTACAGGGGAAGCAAGCTCAGCAGATGTCCCCCAGTCACACAGCTGGACGGTGGGATCGCCAGAATTTGAACCCGAGGAGATAGAAATTAGGAATCTATTCCTCTTATTTCTCCCACGTCTGCAACCATTGAGAGGCTCTGCTTATATAAAGGAACCTGAACTGTACAGAAGATTACGGGATCAGAACTAAAACCCACTTTCCCCTGCCCAACTTAGGGAGCCCAGGCAACCTTGGGACACTGAGGCTGCAGGTAACACAGGCTGAACCCCCAGCTCGGCAGGAAGCAGAGAGAGAGGCACCCAGGTTGCATGCCAGGTGGGCTACAGACGCTGCCTGGCACCAGGGACCCCATGGCTGTGATCTAGTTGGATCTGAACTATTGGTGATGGCTGGGTGCATGTGTGCACTCGGAGTCCACCTGCAGCAGCCAGAGAAATGGTCGGAAATTGATTACCATCCAGGAAACTTAAACATCACCTGGGAAGACAGCGGAAGTCCCACAAGATTAAAGGAGAAACGAGAGACTCTATCACCCACCAAGGGCTCAAGAAAAAGCATTTCTAGAAACAAGACCAAGGTACAAGGACAGGCTATGGGAAGAGTTCAGCCAAAACGTCAGCTTCTTCAATGCTTAGAATCCAGAGTCTGTTTGCAAATGCCAGGTGAGTAAGAACACGGCTTTATGTCTTCCAAGTTACTGAGCTAAGGGGTGTCTGGAGGATGGGTCTCTGTCTCAAGACCCCATGGACTTTCCAGGACCCATAGAAGAATATCTATTTTCCTTAGAAGGGCAGTTTAAGTCGTCGCCAACGGGCTCCCACCTATGATTCCAACTCTACCTCTAAGGCTAGCGAACTTCCTGGTGTTTCCTGAACCTGCCTTTCATGATTCAGTGCTTTTGCACATGTTTTCCCTCTCAGAATATCTTTATTTTTTCTCTACCACCTGAATGCCTGTTTGCCCTTCACAGCTGAGCTCAAATGCACTTTTGTTTCCAGGACCACAAGTGGCCAAAGGTTGCCTGCTGGTATGTCTCTCTCTCCACCCCATCCTTCATTTCCAACAGAATGTTAATTTCGTTCGTAGTTGCAATGACCCCAGCACCTGGGAATGGCTCACGATCCATTTATGATCTAAGCTAATCATGATGATTCTACTCGCTGATTTCCCAGACTCCCTTGCAGCTATGGTGGCAATGTGATGACCTAACAGTGCCCAAAAAGATACATGGGGAAGCATATATTGGATTTCCTAATAAAGAATAAGGTGCCATCCTCCTCCCACCCCATTCACCTTTCTGTGATAAACAGAGATGTGATGGCTGGAATCATGGCAACCATCATGTGACTGTGAGGGAGAGAGGTCTATACACTGCTGACTAACCAATGTCTATAGCTGCTTACTCCAGAGTTCTAGACTAAGACATGCAAACCCTCTATTTCCTTTTTAGCCTCTACAAATCAGGTCATCAGATTCTCACTGTCAGCATCCCAGGCAGCTGCTGGGTCCTTCCTCAGTGCCCTGGACACTTGCATGTAACCTTATTAGAGAGCTTGTTGCACGCTGTTGTAATGATTTATTTACAGGCTCGCACCTGGTGTCACTGGAATGTGAGCCTCTGGGCGGGCAGGGAGCATGGCTTACCATTCATCCTGCGTGCCGCCGTGCCCGGCAGGTCCTTAGTATTCTATAGCTGCCCTTTGACTCAAGAGTGAAAATCACGACGATGCCTTTCTCAATAATCCTCACAATGTCTACAGCAAATCAGTTATCACAGCCCTGTGATGGGGGCTGTAGGGAGAAGAAACAGATTCCCCTTCTCTTTGTCTAAGGGCCAGACAGTGTGTCCTTTTCTCTTGAAGGAGTTTCAGCTCCCTCTGTTCTCCCCTCGTTGAGTATTTCAAGAGAAGGACACGTCTCACAAGTCCCTTTCCTTGTCATCTTCAGGATCACGATGCGTGGTAGAGAGGGACAAGCAGACAGGCCTATGCACCAGGCCCAGCTCTGACCCGCTGGGTGGCCTGCATGAAGTTGCCTAAATCATGGAGACCACCCCTCATGGGGAAAGGGGACGTAGCAGCAATAGCCTTGCAGTTTGCGGTCAATCCCTTCACCTTTTTCACCCAGCCCCCCAAGCCCCTCCCCTCTGGTAGCTGTCAGTCTGTTCTCTGTGTCTATGAGGCTGTTTCTATTTTGTTTGGTTTGTTAGTACGTGTTCAGCATTGTTACGTGCGATGTTAACATTAGGGGAAACTAAAATTGGATGAGGGGGACACGGGACTCTCAATATCACGTTTAAAACTTTTCTGTAAGTCTACATTCTTCCAAATGCAAGTTTACATTGACAAAAAAGGCATCCTACGAAGCAATGACTGGTTGTGAATACCAGCGAGACCAGCTCTCGTAACTAGCGAGCAAACAGCTGAGCCAGTTCTGCTCCCAAGAGCTCTTCGTCGCTCCTTCATCAAGTCCAGAAATGCCCACCTAATTAGATCTTACAAGAAGCTTGCAGAAGAATGTAGGCTCTCAAGACTATTTCAAATATGGATTTACAACCTCCATCGTCAAGGAAGAACCTCGCCCGCGTGTGTGCGATGCCTTCAGATAGCACTTAATGTGATGCAAAGATGAACGGTTAGCAAGCCACTTAAAACCAGAGCAGCCGGAATCTGAAGCCAAGCCTCCCATCTCCTGGGTGATGTTTCAAGTCTTGTGATAATCCCGAACTTGACGGTTCACTAAACCCCACGAGAAGAGGTTCGCAGTCTCTTTGGAGATTTCATACATAAAAATGAAAGATAATAAAATGCAATAAAGGAAATGCTTGTTTTGCCTGCCTTGGCAAAAAAAAAAAAAAAAAAAAAGGCTGGAGAACGCACAAGAGATACTACGATAACGAAACAAAGTAAATCCCTTGGTCAGCAAATATGACGGGAAGAGTCGGAGAGAAAAAATGCGCAAGGCCCGAGGACACTGCTTGGTATTAGAACAAAGTACCACCGAGTTCAACCAAAGTGCCCGGGACTTGGACATGTGTCAGCTTATCCTATTTACAAGGTTCGGTTTGGATAATGAAATATGCAACAAGTGATGTTTCAGTGAGCACTACAGGAGGGGTGTCCTGGGAAAGTTATAGCCCAAACAGTTAGTTCCCGTGTGGATGACGGTAACGTTTTATGGAAAGTGCGTACGTGCCATTGGCGAAGGTAGCGTTGCTTTAATTGGTGTAACGAAAGGATGCCAGGTAAGGTTCCCGAGCGAGCACCCCGGATTGAATTCCTTTACTGGATTGCCCCGGAGCACTTGAAGCCAGTGTGCACACGTACCCTTGGATGTCACTGATTTGGTTCATTTTACAAAGGTAAGACTGGAAGCATCATAGAATGTTTACAATACTTCCCAAGGACACGAGGAATGACCTTGAACCTCTGCAGCACAGAGCTCCCCTCATTAATTCACGGCCAAGGACTTTCAGTAGATGGCTTGGGGAAGACGATTTACTCATGAATGCTTTTAGAAAGAAAAAAAAATGGTTCTCAGTGGTATGCGTCTCACACTTTTTGGGGAAAAAATACACACCTTTAATCTGCTCTTTCCACGTACAAGTGGCGGATGGGATAGTAACTACTTTTAGAAAGAACCTGTGATATCGGTAGAGCTTTTAGAAAATAAATGCATGAAGTGGTTTCCGTCGCTCTGGGATTTTGTGTAGAAAAGGATGTGATACCTATCAAAGCCCTAGTTTCTACATACTCAGAAACGGCAGTGGTTTGACGTCCAAGCCACCAAACGCTGCTTAACTGGTGCTTCCCTCTCTCAAATCCTCTCCTTCTGAACAGAGCCCAGGCTGTCCAGGGACTGCTTCGTACAGTGGCTTTGGAAGAGCCTGTCCCACAGGTATCCCTGTGCTGTGTGTTGACATAGAATACGCGGGGGAAATGCTGGGGATCCACAAAATCCATCAGGTGTGCACGCTGCAGGCTTCCTAATACGGTATTGGGTATAAATAAGATAGTAGAGTACACGGGACTCCCTGCTCCTCCCCAACCCCCAGTTCACCTCTGTTTTAAACAAACCCCATGAGCAGTTCTGTTAGAACAAAGTTTGGATACATAGACCCAAAGCTGCTGCTGTAGG
This sequence comes from Eptesicus fuscus, assembly GCF_027574615.1. Classification (NCBI taxonomy): domain Eukaryota; kingdom Metazoa; phylum Chordata; class Mammalia; order Chiroptera; family Vespertilionidae; genus Eptesicus; species Eptesicus fuscus. The sequence goes on from NC_072479.1 coordinate 98,092,830, forward strand.
GTAAACGCTCCAGAGCCATCATGATCCTCCTAGGGGTCTTGTTGATGTTTCCAAGAATCACGGCATCTGAACTTGGTCAGCCACTTGAACAAAGCCAGCGAGGGGTCCCTTCAATCAGGAACCCCCAGAGGAGTGAAGCTCTGACAATTACCAAATGAGCAAAGAATGGATGAGTGTTGAGGAAGGCCAACGTACTACAACTTCAATGACCCAAAGTCCCCTCGGCTGAGCACGTCATTCTCCAGCACAGTACTGGGGTACACGATGGTGGGCAACCAACCAACGCATAACCTCCAGTAAGCCCCTTTCCCGTTCGAGCCCCTACTTCCTGCCTCTGACATGGGAGCAGTGGGGCGAATGAAGAAGAAAAGCCCTTACTATACGTTTTACCCACCAGCCAACTGACAACTATTCTGAGAGAATGGGAATAATTAGTAAGAATGCTAGGCTCACTACGTGTCTCATAGCCCGATACTAACCGCTTCACTTCATCCTGCCCTTTAAAAGTATATGTATTTTTATTGATGTCAGAAAGGAAGTGAGAGGGAGAGAGAAACATCAATGGTGAGAGAATCATTGATCAGCTGTCTCCTGCATGCCCCACACTGGGGATTGAGCCTGCAACCTGGGCATGTGCCTGACCAGGAATCGAACCGTGACCTCCTGCTTCATAGGTCGATGCTCAACCATGCCGGCTGGGCACGTAATCACCCTTTTAATCTTTACATCTAAAGTGGTGATTACTTCCCAGCTTTCTCTGATGAGGACACTTGGTCAAGAGGGGGTAAGGAACCCAACATCAGCCCACAGCCCGGCCACAGTGGGTAGTAGGTACTCCGCGGTGCTTGCTGGGGGAATGAGCGATTCCACAGCACGAGCCACAGAACCACAGCGCCAAAAGCCAGGCTCCCTGCACAGGCCAGCTGCCTGATATTTAATCCTGGGTCTCCTAGATTTCCCAGCCGCAGTGGTGTGCAGACAATAACACGCAGAGAGCCCTTGGATGTGGGCTGTGTAAAGCAATTAAACCGGCACTGGCCTGCAGTACAGAGAGGTCTGGCTGGGAGGTGGTAATTCTAGATTTCAGATCTTCTCCTCACAGGCCACCCTTTTCCCTTCCTCGTTCCATCCTAATCCTCCAACATCAACCTTCCCATTCATCATCTTTATTACTCTTTCTCGGGTTTCCTGACCTCATTTTTCACGGGAGTCTGCTTGGCTGGAACATGCTCAACATGTATGGCGGCCGCCCACCTTTCTGGAAAGATGTGAAGCCAGACCCCTCTCCATGTGTTATAAAATGTTTGCAAACTTGAGTTACCTGCTGCTCCTCTTATGCAAATGCTGCAGATGCCTCTAGGAACACACATCACTTCCCCACGTGGATGGCATGCCTTCCCTCGCTTTTTCTCTTCCCCTTAAGGAGTTTTAAGTGCGCTCAGTTCCCCATTCATGAGTGGATGGCAGTCAAAACTCCAGCCTCGGAGCCTGTCGTGTAACATTCAAATGCTCTTTCCAGGAGACGGCGCTATTTTCAGGGTCTCTGCTCTGGTTAGCCCTCCAAAGACCCATTTAACCCGAAGAGGGCTCCCATAGACGAATCCTATGGACTCGGTACCTCCTGTGAAATGTTTCCCGGGGGAAGGACATTCAGGCAGGAGCCCGGCCCCAGGGAGAGCCAGGAGCTCTGCACGTGGAGTCAGACAGATGTGAGTCTGAACCTCAGCCCTGTCCTATTTAGCTGAGTGACTCCGGGCGAGTAAGTAACTTCATGTGCGTGATCCTTCATTTTCCGATGTACAGAGCAGACCAAATAAACGTCATCTTGTGAGACTTTTATCAAGATGAAGTGAGGTCCCGGTGGGAACAGGACTCCCACCCAATCTGCCTGGAGCACCCCATTTCATCCTCTGAGGCCGAGTCTCCACTTACGTCCCCAGAGATGCGTTTCCTGCCAACCCCAGAAAGGCGCCGTGCATCTGGGCAGATGTTTCTGAAGCCATGGCGAAGCCCCTGCTGCTTGCCTGCCAGCACCCAGCTCACTCATCCCAACTTGCGTGTGGGTTTCCATCCTTCCCATTCTCCCGGGTTTCCACAGGCCTGGGGAGAGGGGAGCACGCGTGTCTGGGGGCTGAGGAGTGACATGAGGGCAGAAGACAAGGAAGGGGTCGACTTTGGACATCAAGATTCAGCTCAGACCTCCTGCATAAATCCCTCCAAGAAAGACTGCGCCATGTTCCCTTCTAGACAGGGGGTCCTCCTCCTGCTGTCTGAGCCCCCTTTACTTCCTGGCATCGCCGCACTTTGCAGACTGTACTGGAATTTTCTATTTACTCACCTGGCTACTTCTCCCTAAACCATGACCTTCCTGGGGGCAGGGACCATGGCTCATTCAGCTGTGGGCTCCAGTAACTCATGGACGCCCTGGTTGCCACTTCCTGGCCATTACCCACTGTTTCTGGCCAGAGCTTCCTTCTCTAACAGTCTACTGAGCACTCAAGGGCTCGAACACAGTTTCTAGACTCCCTCCCACTCTCCCTTCTCTAAACCAGCCACCGGCCCCTGGCTGCTCTCCTGAGAGTTGGTGCTCCTGGTGAAGACAACTAAGCCACGCTCCGCCGGGTCCGTCCCTTTGTAAGACGCACCCAGGGAGGACTGAGTCCTCAAGCTTTAGGACTGAAGAGATGACAGTGAAGGTCTTCGAAACACAGTGGACAGAAGCAAAGTCAAGTGCTTTTCTGTGGGGCACAACAGGGGCCTGTGCATGGGGCCAGGATGATGGCCTTCGAGGGATGGAGAAGGTCATGAGCTGGGAGAGGTGCAGTGATTTACGCCAGTCCTTCATCTGGTAACAGGTGGGCTGTCATGAGGATTTACAGGGTCACCTGGCTCCGAAAGGGGCAGGAGCAATGACACCTCCATGAAACCATCTCTCCCCTTAGAAGTTCTCGTAACCAACCTCTACTTAGCACACATTTCTCTGCTGAGCGCAGGCTCGATGCCCAAGGCTGTGGGAGGGTGCCTGCCCCTCCACATTGAGCACCATGCTCACCAGGAGTGAGCTGTGTTTATTATCAACTATGTTTTTAGGCCACTTGTACTTCAATATATTTGGAAACGTAATTAAATATTCTTTTAATTAGATGAATGCAAAAAGAGAGTTGCTATTTCCATGAAAGGCAGCCAAACACTTGGGAACAATAGGATCAAAGGAAGGTCCTGAAGCATTCGGCTGTTGGAGGAGGTGCGGGTGAGAGGGCTACAAAACAGTGAGGGGGAAAATGCAAGAATCCAGGACTCTCCTTCAATGGCTTTGTTCCCGTCCTTAAGGTCTTGCTCCGCTTAAAAGAAAGGACACTGAGAACCACAGAAAAGGCAGCAAGAGTTGTTGATGCGACAACACAGCATGTCCCCCAGAGAGAAAGTCCTGGCCCTGGAGGGAGAGGGAGAGGCAGGCAGATCGACGTGAACATAGTTTTATGATTCTCACCCGCCCGGACTGACGTGCTTGCTCAGCTGCCCGGCACGTGTGTGTCCCAGGTTGGCTGCCCTGTGGAGCAGCGGGTGCAAGCGGATGAAGAGCGGGGTTCAGGGTGGATCTCCCTCCTCCCCAGGGAGGACCATCATAACCAGCAAACAGGAGGACTTCCTTCATACATGCTGAACGCGATGCTCAGAATAAAATGAATGAGGGCAGGAAAAGCAGAAGAAAGATACAGAAAACGACAAAGATGCACCTTTACCTGGAATCTGAGGCCCTGGCTGGTCTGAAGAAACCTACGGATACGCTGTGTTCTAAGCCCAGGCCTCTGGCTCCAGGGCAATGTCCAGGTCCTGCTATGACCAGAGGGTGGGGCTCGGGCCTGCCAACCTCTCTCCCTCATCCCTCAACCCTTTCCCCACCTCCAGGGCAGCTCCTCTTTTAGATATTGGCTATATTTTAGGGTTCTGTGGAACATTTTAAATCCCCTCCCAAGGACTTGCTCTTATTGCCTTTAGAGGGAGAGAGAAAGAGAAAGAGAGAGAGAGAGAGAGAGAGAGAAATGTGAGAATGAAACATCGCTTGGTTGCCTTCCACACCAGGGATCAAACCTGCCACCTGGTATGTGCCCTGACTGGGAATAGAACCCATGATCTTTCGATGTAGGGGACAATGCTTAAACCAACTGAGCCACACTGGCCAGGGAGGACTTTTAAAATAAGGAATGAGTGGGTTAAATGACTTCTGGATTATTTTTAAAGCTTATCTAAATAGTATGACTTAAATTTGGTTTGCCTCTATTTTTGTCATTTTGCTATTTCATAGAAATTCCTCTACTTATACATAATACGAGAAGCCTGGTGCATGAAATTCATGCATGGGTGGGGTCCCTAGGCCTGGCTGGCGATCAGGGCTGATCGGGGCTAGGCTGATCAGGGTCAGGCCAGAGAGGAAGCTACGATCCTGGGCCAGGTGCAGAAGGAACGGATGTCGGACACCAACACTGCCATTGTCGGTGTCCCGCCACTGCACGGTTCCCCACCCCCTCCCACCCCCCCTTTCCCTTGCTGCCATGCAGCCACTGTGGCAGGAGGGCAGTGGGCTGATTGGGGCCTGCTGGCCAGGGGGAGGGACGGGGCATGGGAGGTTGGCTGCCTTCCCTGAGAAGGAAGCTGGCCCTTGGCCCCCCTGGGAAAGGTGCCGCATCTGCCACTTCCCAACCCCAGTTCCCCGTCCCCTGGGGGAGCGATTGTAGGAGGTTGGCTGACCTGGGGAGAGGGTCCGCAGGAGGATGGCAGGCCGGGGGAGAGGGACCGCAGGAGGTTGGTCAGCCGGGGGAGGTTGGCTGTGCCAGTGCACTGAACACCAGGGGCCAGCTCCTGTGTTGTGCGTCTGTGCCCTAGTGGTCAGTGCAGGTCATAGCTACTGCTCGTTCTGGTCGCTTAGGCTTTTATATATATAGATAGGTTGGTAAAAAGAGTGCAACAGGACAATAATTAAGCAACCACTAAGCAATGCCCAAGTGGGGCAGCCATCCGCTGGTAAACTCCGTTGGTAAGCACCAACAGGTAACCTCTCCTGACCAATGGTTTTGTCTCCCACAGCATCCCTAAGACATAACAGTGCCTGGCATAGAGTAGCCACTCAATAAATACAGGCACACACACGCAAAGGTATGCCTGTGGTGGGTAAGCGTGACGTACTTTCATTTGGAGACCTAGTTGTGTTTGCATCTGTAAGATGTCGAAGTGTAAAGTTCACCAATGAAAGTTCCCTCTAACTCAGTGATGGGCAACCTTTTGAGCTTGGTGTGTCAAACTCTGCCAAAAAACTGAGCATAACTCGGGTAGTGTGTCACTTTGAGGAAAAAACTAACTCCAAGACTCTAGTCGCAAATGTTTCATCCTTAGGAGTAGCAAAAGTTTCATCCTCGGCACGCGGCCGCGTGTTATCAGAAATGGCTACGCGTGTCAGAGCTCTTAGGCACCCTGCCCGGTGTCCTGGCTCATGAAGACCTGCCTGGCTAATGCAACTCACACTACTCCTCCTCTTCACGGGGCACCTGCCAAGGCCCCCTTCTTCCCCACCCTGGATTGTTGTTAGTGTGGTAATACACACAAAAATTTACCATTTTAACCATGTGTAAGTATAGTTCAGTGCCACTCTGTACATTCGCATCGTTATGCACCCATCAGCACCATCCTTTCCCCAGAACATTTTCATCCTCTCATACCGAAACTGAACCCATTGACCTCACATTCACCCCAACCCCAGCCCTGGATCATCGCTGTTCTAGTCTCTGTCCTTATAATTTGACTATTTTAGGTGCCTCATACGAGTGAAGTCACACAATATTTGTGTCTTTGTGTCTGGCTTTTTTTCCATTTAGCGTGTCTTCAAGGCTCATCCGCACTGTAGCACGTGCCAGAATTTCCTTCTTTTATCAGCCTGCCAATGCTTTGAGTTGCACTGTTTTTTTTTGTGTGGAAGTTTTCTGTGTTTATTTTTTTGATATGGAAAGAAGACTCGAGAGTTTAGAAGTCTCCCATGCCCCTGCCTGGCCAGGAAGTGTCACTCATCATGAGGACTGTTTCAACCTGTTATCATCTGTCCACGCCCTGGAGCACTTTCTCTTGAAAGCATCTACTTCTCAATTTTTAAAAATATATTTTTATTGATTTCAGAGAGGAAGGGGAAGAGAAAAAATAGAAACATCCATGATGAGAATCACTGATTGGCTGCCTCTTGCATGCCACCTACTGGGGATCGAGCCCACAACCCGGGCATGTGCCCTGACCAGAAATCAAACCACTGAACCACACTGGCTGGGCCCATGTCTTAATTTTTGACCAATTCAATCCAAGCCCTAGACTGTACGATCTGTACTACTTTATTTTCTTAACATAGAGCTGCGGTGTTTTTCCACTTTGGTTGTATCCATTACACTCCTGTCAACAGGACTGAGAGTTCCTGCTGATCCAATGAGACTCGAGAGCACCGCTCTTTCAAGGGGGTGGATGGGAAATGACTTGCGGTCTTAATTTTCACCTCCCTGATGAACAAAGAGGTTGCTCATCTTTCAAACTGTTTATTGGGCACTTCCTTTGCAATGCAGTGAAATGACTGCTTACATACCCCTTACACATTGCTTTCTTATTAGTTATTCAGAGTTCTTTGTGTGCCTGGTGGGGCAGAAGTAGAGTTACAGCTGTGAGTATATGAAACAGATTTTCCTCTTATATTATTATTTATTGCATTATTTTCCACACGAACAACTGAAAAACCTACTTTTGCACCACCCTGTATTTTGTTTACTAGTCCCTTTGCCAGTTATGTTTTGAAAACATCTTTTTTCTTTTTGATGCCACTTAGATAAAAACCATTAATTTCAATGTGGTTGAATATATCGATCCTTTTTTATGACATATGCTTTGGGTGTCTTGTTGAATAGATTCTTCCCTATTCTGAGGTCATAGGCTAGTTTCCTAATGGTTTAAAATTAAGAGTTTAATTTGGTCTTTCACTTTTAAGTCTCTAACCCATTGGAATCAAATTGGTGCCTGTGTGACATAGGGTTCCATTTTCATTTTTTTTCCACATGGGTAATCAGGTGTCTCAGCACCATTTATGGAAAAGTACATCCTTTCTCCAATGGCCAGCAATGCCACCTCTTCACAGGTCAAAGTTTCATAAATGTGTGGTGGTGTCCTGGGGGTCCCTATTCCTTTCTATTAATTAACTAGAAGCTCGGTGCATGAAATTCATGCATGGGGGGGGGGGCGGGAGGAGAGGGCCCTCAGCCCAGCCTGCACCCTTTCACAATCCGGGACCCCTCGGGGGACGTCCAACTGCATCCCTGAGGGACCGGGCCTAAACTGGCAGTCGGACATCCCTCTTGCAATCCAGGACCACTGGCTCCTAACTGCTGGCCTGTCTGCCTGCCTGCCTGCCTGATCGCCCCTCACCCCTCTGCCTGCCCCTAACCACTCTGCCTGCCTGCCTAATCTCCCCTAACTGCCTCTGCCTCAGCCCCCGCTGCTGCGGCTTCGTCCGGAAGGACGTCCGAAAGGTTGTTCAGCTGTCTGGTCTAATTAGCATATTATGCTTTTATTATTATAGATTAGCATATCCCTAAGCAAATGCTCAGCAAAAATTTGCTCTATGTTTTTAATGATACTATTTATGTGAATTTTTTTGGGTCATGAATGAATATTTAATTTTATGAAATAATTTACCTACATCTATTTAGATCATTATATGGTGTTTCTCCTTTAATCTACAAACAGTGTGAATGACAGATGGGTTTTTCAATGTTTGATCACCCTCCTCTTTCCTGAAATACACCTACTTGGCCATGATGTATTACCTATTTTATACCTGGCGGGAAAGGCCTGCTAATACTTTGCCTAAGATAGTTGCATCTATAGTCATGCATGAAATAGGCCCACAGATTTCTTATGCCCGCCTTGTCTAAGTTTGGTATCAAGAATATCCGGCCTCATTGAATGAGTTAGAAAGTGTGCCTCTTTTCTTATTCTCTGGAGTTTACTTAAAATTGATAATATCTTTTGATTAAAAAAAAAATTGGTAGAGCTTGTCTCTACTTACCATCTAAGGATGTGCTTTCTTTGTAAGAAGGTTTAATAGCTAGAAGATAATCGACCTCATATTTTTTCCTTAAGTCAGTTTTTGTAAAGTATACATTTCTAGAAATTTGTTCATTTCACATAAGTTTTCAATTTGACATAATGTTGTTCATGGTAGCCTCTTATCTCCTACAATTCTGCTTTATCTATTGGCTCAGAAGCTCCACAAATGGGAGGCTTCTGTTTGCTTTCACCTTCGCTGTACACCTAGAACTTGGAAGAATGGCTGCCTAAAAAACACTTGAGAATGAACACATAACTCCTCATGTCTGCCTCCCTGTTCATCTCTTGCTGAGTTCTCTCACTGTTTCTCCATGAGTCCTGCCATAGCTTTATTTTACTGGTCCCTTTCCAAGAACCAAATTTTGACTTTGTTGAACAATTTTTTCATCATTTTCTCCTATCTTCTTTATGTCCTGCCTTTTATTTTCTTTGAATTTATCCTAATGTTCTTTATTAGATAACGTTGTAAACTTGGCTTCTTAATTTTTAGCCTTTCTTTTGAATATAAACATTTAAAGCTACATATTTTCTTACATGTTTGTTTCATTCCACTAATTTTGACATATTTTCTTTTCATTCAGTTCTAAGTAGTTTTCAGTTTCAATTTTGATTTGGTTAGAATCCTGAGCAATTTAGAAGTGTTGTTTTCAATTGTAATCAAATGAATTAAAAAATATTGGTACTGCCTTCTAATTTAATTATACTGTACTCAGAGAACTATATATATGAATAATATGATTCTCTGAAATCACTGCAATTTGCGTTGTGGTCTAGTGTATAGTTAATTTTTAATAAATGTGAGCTTGAAAAGGATGAATATTCTGTTAGGTACAAGGTTCTTTATTTACTGAATAAACCAAGATTTGTAATTCAAATCTTCCATGATGTTTAATCAGATTTTTGTCTGTTTGATCTTTCAATATTTAAAAAAAATATGTTAAAATATTCTACTCTGATAGAATTGTCAATTTCTTCCTGGAGTTCTATTGAGCGTTCTCTCTCTCTCTCTCTCTCTCTCTCTCTCTATATATATATATATATATATATACATATATATATATATACACACACACACTCACACACACACACTGAGTGGCCAGATTATTAGGATCTCTGAACGCATAATAATCTGGCCACTCACTAGATATGACCTATGAAGAGGTGGCATATATATACACTAGAAGCCTGATGCACAAAGATTCGTGCAAGAATGGGCCTTCCTTTCCCTGGCTGCCGGCACTGCCTTTCTGCTCTGGCCCCACCTTCCCACACTGCCCAGAGGCCCTGAGCGGCTGGGGCAATGTGGAATGCAAGCATCTTGCCCTGCCCCTGGCCGCTTGAGCCTGCATATGCAAATTAACCTGCCAGCTTTGTTGGGTTAATTTGCATACTCACTCTTGATTGGCTGGTGGGCATCACGAAGGTACAGTCAATTTGCATCCTTCTCTTTTATTAGTGTAGATATTAGAGGCCCGATGCATGAATTCATGCATGGGTGGGGTACAGCCAGCCTGGCCAGGGGGAGGGAACATGGGCGGTTGGCCAGCCTTCCTGCTGGTCGAACTCCTGGTCGAGGGGACAATTTGCATATTAGCCTTTTTTTATATAGGATATACACTGAGTGGCCAGATTATTATGCATTCAGAGATCATAATAACCTGGCCACTCAGTGTGTGTGTGTATATATATATATATATATATATATATATATATATACATATACTATATATAGTATATGTATATATATGCTAGAGCATGAAGTCTATACACCTTTAGAATTCTTGTATCTTCTTGATGAGCTTTTAATTTTTAAGTTGTGACTATGTATATACCTACCAATGCTTTGTCTGATATAGACAGTTACCCCAGTTTTATTTTGGATAATATTTACCTGATAATCTTCCCCCATAATTCTACTGTCAACCCTTTCAGGTTGCTATGTGTTAGGTATGTCTCCTATAAATAGCATATGTTGAATATTATTTCTTACTCAATCAATTTATCTTTTCATTCCCCAAATTAGTTTATTTGATTGATATATTTAAACTTATTTCTATTAACTTGATTTCCTGCTTTATATTTTCCCCCACTTTTTCTACATTTTTTCTTGTGTTTAAAAAAACTGACTGAGTTATTTTGGTTGTTTACGTTTTTCTTATGCCTTTCACCATCCCACTAACCATGAATTTATAAGTTATGCATCTTTTTAAAGATTCTTTTAGAGCTTAAATTTGAAATATTAGCATGTATACCCAGCTTAGGGGCTAATGTTAATATCTTGTCCTCCACTACAAAACAATGATCTCAGAATACTTTAATATCAATAATACTTTTCTCTTGATTATATGATGTCATTGTGTGATATTTAATATTTTAGGTATAGCCTTTTGAAACCTACAGATTATACATTATTATTACCACTAGAGGCCCGGTCACAAAATTCATGCACTGGGCTGGGGGTGGAGGGGTTCTCTCAGCCCAGCCTGCACCCTCTTGCAGTCTGGGACCCCTTGGGGGATGTCCACCTGCAACATCCCTCTCGCAGTCCGGTACCCCTCGCTCCTTACCGCCTGCCTGCTCACTGTTCCTTACTATACTGCTCACTGCTCCTTAGCGCTGCTGTGGAGGCTTGAGCCGGGCTTCTGGCTGAGCGGCGCTCCCCCTGTGGGAGAGCACTGACTACCAGGGGGCAGCTCCTGTGTTGAGCGTCTGCCCCCTGTTGGTCAGTGTGCATCATAGTGACCAGTCATTCTGGTTATTCTGCCATAAGGGTTGCTTAGGCTTTTATTATATAGATTTACGATTATTTATAAGTTGTTGATTGGAGTTCCCACAATATTTCTAATTTGTTTGTTCGACATCCCTTCTCGAATCTGGAATATTTCTTATTCCTAAAGAACAGCCTTTAGAAATTTCTTTGTATACATACGTTTGTGGTAAATTCTTTTTGGTTTTGCTCATCTGAATATTATATGTTTGAAGAGTTGTTTCGCTAGGTATACAATTTGTTGTTATTGTTCCTCAGCCCATTGAAGATACTATTTCTACTCTTTTCTGACTTCCACTGCTGCTAAGAATGCTTATCCTACACATGCAATGTCTTTGCAAAGAATCTGTCTTTTCTCCCTGGCTCTTTCTAAAATCACTTTTCTTTAGGGTGCTGCAATTTCATAACTAGGTCTAAGTATGGCTTTCTCTTCAAACTGCTTGGTATTAAACTTTCTTGTATCTATGAATACCTGTTAACAGCCTAATTCCTACTCACTATCTCATCCAATGATTTCTCACTTCCAATTGTCTCTGTTATCTTCTGCTGAGAGTCTAATCAGACATATCCCAGTATCTTAACCTCTCTTAGTTTTCTACCCCTTTTTCTCGGTGCACTCTGTTTTGAATAACTTCTTCAGATATTTCTTCCATTTTCACTAATTTTCTCTTCAGCTGAGTCTAACCTACTGTTTAACACATTCATTTAATTTGTAGTTTCCAAATTTATATTTTTTACTTCTAAAAGTACTGTTTGACCCAAAAAGGCCTATTCACCTTGAGAATCTCTTATTCCTCCATCCTATTATCGATATTCTTTCATATTTCAGACACAATAGAAATACTTCTGGTTCATACCTGCAGTCTTTGAGATTTAATTCTACAGTCTGCAGTTTCTGCCCTCTCTCATAGTGGCTTATGTCCTGTGTGCTTGGTGATTGATGTTTGAGAACTCATTTTTCTTGAGACCTTACCTAAAGAATTCTGAAGTCCAGTTTTTGAGAGTTATTCTTCCAGATCAGATTTTTGTTTCTGCCAGGTACCTGGCAACTTTTCGTGTTTTCTTTCTATTTTTGCCCCATGCATATGGTTTCAGTGCCCCCAAATAATAGGAGCACAGGCTTGAAGTTAGGAGTTCTCAGGGAAAACATTTCTCCCTATTTCACCTAAAGCCAAGGATGAAACAGACGTCTCCTTCTTCACTAGGACTTTTAAACTTTTAACACTAGGACGTCACTCTTCAGGGATTCTGACTTTATGCTCGTCTTTCTTCCTGTGGGGGCCCAAGTTCTCAGGCATAGCCTTTTAATAGGATGGGTGTACCTATGGTTTGCCTGACAATGGTTGAGGCCTATTGTCCCAGTGTAACACATGATGGCATTCCCTCATTTGAACAATAAATTATAGTCACGTACTTTTTTTCTTAATCCTTATGAGAGGATATGATTTTATTAATTTGGGAAAGAGAAGAAGGGAGAGGGAGAGAAACATCGATGTGAGAGAGAAACATCCATCGGTTGCCTCCCCTACATGTCCCGACCACTGAACCCACAACCTAGGCATGTATGTGCCCTGACTGGGAATCGAACCCAAGCCCTTTTGGTACACAGGATGACACTCTAACTAACTGATCACCCTGCCAGGGATAGTCACCTACTTTTAAAACAGCCTCACAGACACCACAGATCAGCAGGTGCCCATAGTAGCAAGTGCCATATCGAGCTGCTTTCTGCTTATTCTCTGGATTTACATTTTATCATTCATCCTGGCCTCTGCTTATTTCATACTTTATGGGCTGATGTTTAGTTGTTCTTTACAGGGTTGGTTTTATTTTCCTCCCCTCTGAACGTCTAGTTCATACTATTCTTGGACATATTCCTATTCCTGTGTATGTCACCTATTTTCTTTATGACTAACAAGTATAAGACATATTGAAGGAATGGCATGAATGCTGATGGAGAAAATCAATGATGCAGGTACTTCCGTCTTAGTTTCTAACATTTTGCAATAAATTTCAAGTGTATTAAAAAAAAACCTTCTTTCTTTTTAACTCTGTGATTTCATTCTTTGGAAGATGTGAACTTGAATCTGTTCGCCACAGCACAGTCCATATTTGTAAAAGTTTGGAAACAACGAAGGTAACAGGAATGCTATGTAATAGAAGAGTACAAAATTATATGAGCATTCTGACCATAAATAAGATACAATGTGCACATGTGGACATGGGCTAGGAGCCAATGAGAAAAGATTCACCAACCAGAAAAGCAAGGTTTGGGCTCCTTTTGCTTTTTTTAAACTTGCAGTTATCATTACTATAGTGTCACGGGGGCGATAGACATACATTTTAAATAAACAAACTCCAGATGGATGCATGTATCTATTACCTCTCTGATGTAGCCAGAGAAGCAAAAAGCACAGTTGGTGTCAGACAGGTCTGGGTTCAAATCCTCGATCTACCACTTAATAGCTGAGGTCAGCTCTTCACTCCTCCAACTGTAGGTAGGGAATTCTGACACACCCCTTACCTCTGGCCACAGTCCTGTGGCTACTTTGGTCAACAGAATCCTAGCAACAAGGACTCAGGGTTTCCTTGTGTGCACTCCGGCTTCCTCTTCCACCTCTGCTTTGCCATCAGAACAAAGCAGACAGGCCCGCGGATGGGCTGTGGCGGACACTGGAGGACAGCCACCAGCCGTCCGATCTGAAGCTGACCATACGCACTTGCTTAAGTTGGGAAAGTCAGACAACCATACAGCCAACCTGTACACTCACCAACTAAATAAACAGTTGCTGCTCTCAGCCATTATTAGCATCGTTTGTTATGCAGCATTATCTACGGCAGAAGATAGCTGATACATCCTGTCTCCGTCATCTTTCTACTGTCAGGCCCTACTGCTGTGTTTGGTACCGAGAGACCCATAAGGAAGGCTTTGCTGTCACCATCCCTTCTCCCGGAGGTAGAATGAGACATTTATGTTTGTATCCACTCCCCCACCCACATACCTATCATAGCACCTGTCATATCTTTTACATGTATTTCCTTACATGTTTCACTTCTCCTCTAAGCCATGAAGGACTTGAAAGTAGGAAGTATATTATTTGTATCCGTATCTACAGCACCTGGCACAGAAGAGGCCCTCACTGAATGTTTTTGTTTGAATTACACGACTGAATTTCGGGAGCCCACATGAACCAAAACGACCGGCAGTAGGTGGCAAGAATAACCACACAAGCTGGTTCTGATGCCAGGAGGCCTTCTGCTTTTCAGAAAGCCCAAACAAGAAGAGAAAGGAAAAAACAAAACAAAAACCCGACAACAACAAAGGAGAAAAGCACATCCTTTCTGGTCCCCTCGCCTTATCTCTCTCACCACATGCACACAGAGCCATTCACCGCCCCCCTCAAGGGTGCTCCCCAGCCAGCTTCCCTCTGGCACCGCAGGGCACCTCCCTCCCTGCTCCCCAAAACCCCCGCCCCCATGTCCCGCGTCTACCTTCAGATCAGACACGTCTCGGTAGCACTGCTCGGAGCGGGTGTGGTCTGACAGCTGCACGTTCCAGAAGCAGGGGAGCTGATACACAAGGAAGGGGTTCTGTTTGATGACGGCGTTGAAAATGTCCTGTTAAGGATAAAAGCCGGAGACACAGGGACACGGTCAGGTGGGTCCCGCGGATGCTGCTGGCTCTCCAGGCACCGCAGCACCCGCGGGCGCTCCCAACGGGCTGGCTCACACCGCGGGGCACTTCCCCGCCTTCTCTCTCTGGGAACCTCGGAATCATGTCTGGACAGAGGTGGGGAATGCCCCAGCTCACGGGTCCTGCTGGCCTCAGAGCGCACCACATGGCCAGCGCGTGTGGGGGCAGACAGGGAGCGTTTCTGCCATCGAGCCGGCCTATAATAAATGAAGTCACTTTTCCGGCCCTCTTCCCACCTCATGGAGGGGCCCAGGTGATCCATCCCCAGCCTCCCAGAGAGGAAACTGCAGGATGACAAGTTGCGCTGCTCATTCAGGGGCTGAGACAAATGAGAGCTGCGGTTGGGGCAGCTCTTGCTGGGGCTCCTGGCGGACTTGATGATGGATGCGCCCGAGCTTCCCCATGGGCCGTGGCTCCCGGGTACCCACTCCCCACTTCCCCTTCCAGCCCAGGCTTCTTCTAAAGAAGTTTCACCTCCCTCGGCTCTTCTCCAAGCTCCCTGGCCAGGCCATACTTATTAACTAGCTGCTGACAGGAGATGCCGGGCGGTGAGCGACGGGTCCCGGCAGCCGGAGGTGGCTGAATAAACCATCCCCGCTGGTCACGGACATCGGTTGCCAGCTCTGGGGGACACACGCAAGGTACTGTGACCGGGCTTACAATACGATGTTGGAGAACAGATTTCCCCTCAGGTTTAAAACAGCTACCTGGGTAATTTTTAACTCATTCGTTATACCGGATCTCATGTTAGAAAAGGAAATTGGTTTCTGGCTGCTTGGGAAATACTGAATAATAACCATGCCAAAAAAAAAAAAAAAAAAAGGCAAGTAACCTTACAGACTTTCTCCTTTCCTCCGCATTAGAAAACTTTGCAAGCATTCAACGACTCAGACAATTGAACGCGGAACAAACCGCAGAGCGAGCTTGCTTTGTGGATGAATGGGGGAGGATAAAATGCAGGAAGCCAGAGAAATTGTCTTCGTATCTCAAGACGGCCATTTGCGCCACGGGAAACTCGAAATCTGAATGCGAGAGCCGGGCAGAACCCAGATCAAAGGCCCGGGGCCCTGCGTCTCCTACAGAAAGTGAGAAATGGGGGTTTTATGATCTTATGTTAATAGTTTGGGGGAGAGGCGGGACTTTTTCAGATGGCCTGGATGAAAGGCTGGTTTCTCCAGCCAAGCAGTGTGTCCCTTTTCTTTCAATGCATCTCCCTTGGGGATAGAGTCAGGGCACAGGATCCAGGCAAAAAGGCTTCGCTCTGCAAGTCGGACTCTACTGCCAGGAAGGCAGACGGGACCTTGTCCAGAACCATGCTGTGCGCGCTGGAATCTCAGGGGGCAGGCCGGGCGCTCTCCACACAGCGACCTCCCCGTCACACACCAAATTATCATTTACTTATGAGTCCGCTTCAATAAATGTCTCTGAGGCCAAGGCCGGCGTCCTTCTTTCATCTCTGTAATCCTGTATCTGAGCACAGCCCCTGGCATGCCCAGCGTGCAGTGGAGGCCTGAGACATGAACAAATGCACGAGCAAATGCATGAACTAAGGAAATAAACCCATAGGCTGAGCTGTCGTCCTAGACGGGCCGGACAAGGCAGATCTATCCAAGGGTACGCAGTCACACGGTCGGCAGAAAAGGAATGCGGACCCATCTACTGCCAAGTCTGTAGGAGAAACAGCCCCAGGGCCCTCAGGAAGGACCGTACCTTCCAACCAGGCCACTCACCTGGTCCGCTAAGGACGTGGAGAGCATGCCCATCAGCTCCCTCTCGGCGGTCAGCCTCCACATCTGCTCCCATTTCATCTTCCGCAGCTTGTCCAGAAGCAGCAGGATCACCCCTGGGCGACAGCATGGGATGGAGGGTGAGCAACACAGCAGTGAGACTGAGCCAGGCACACCCGCCCACCGGTGTCGGAGCTGAGAAACCTGGGTTCAATCCCAGGCTCCGCCAGGTGCTCAGTGAGACCTGAAACAATCTCATCGAACGGAGAACATGAATACGGGCCGCAGGCTGCTGCGAGCACTGAGACAGGCAAAGGCCTCGCCCTTCCTGGAGGTGGGTGGGGGTGACAGTTGCACAACAACGTGAATGCACTTAATGCTGCTGAACTATATGCTTTTACATATGGTGAAATGGCCTACTGATGCTATGCATAGTTTACACAGTTATTTAAAAAGAGCCCAGCTCTTGACTGGAGACGTCATATACTTCCTATAAATATTAGGTTTTCTGCTATATTTTCCCCCAGAGCTATGATAACCTACCTGGCTTCAGCTGATGGATGGTGTTTGGACAGTACATGCCATTTATCTTTACAGACAAAGAGCAGCTCCTCTGTGACTTTATTCTGGATAAGCCTTAGCAATTTGCTTTATGTTCAGTGACAGGCCCTATGAGCTCGCTTCAGCGTTCCTGATTTCGTTGGTCTTCTTAAGCCCGCCACGATCCCCACATGTGCGAACTACGGTGAAGGGCGTGCTGGCGCTGGGTCTCTAAGACGAACTCCCAAAGCCTTTGGTTCCATAAGAAACTGATCATCGGAGGTGGCTTCCTCCTCCTCCCCACCTTCCTGTTCTTTATTGTTGCTGTTGTTAATTTTTGTGGCGAGTGACCAGGGTAAATGGGTGATAGCGTAGCCAGGAAAATTGCCATTATATACCCTTCTGTATTTTTTAAATGTTAAAACAACTACATGTATTACTCAGGCAAAAAAGGAATTAACTTTAAAATAAAAGTCTAAAAAGAAAACACATTTTGGCCTAGCTGAGTGGCTCAGAAGCGGCTGTCTACCACCAGGTCAGCGAGAGCCTGCAGCGAGAATGCAGCACAGCACTCAGAGCCGAGAGAGTTTCCCAGGAGGCACTGCGGTTAATTTGGTGGATGGAATTGTAGCACCCATGGGTTCCCAAGTCAGTCAGCCCTCCTCAGGGTGCTTAGCTCAGCAGAAGGGTCAGGGGAGAAAACGCCAGGCAGCTGAGAAATGATCTTCACTGAGACCCAGTATATACATTTCTAAGATTGTTGGAAAGAAACTAATTCTCCATGTCACACATAGATGTCAACACTGAGACTTTTTACTTATTCCAGGGGCACGTATTTGGAGAAAAAGTATATTCACCATTCATTTTATTTTAAAAAAATATACATTTATTGATTTTTTTACAGAGAGGAAGAGAGAGGGATAGAGAGTTAGAAACATCGATGAGAGAGAAACATCGATCAGCTGCCTCCTGCATACCTCCTATTGGGGATGTGCCTGCAACCAAGGTACATGCCCTTGATCAGAATCGAACCTGGGACCTTTCAGTCCACAGGCCGGCGCTCTATCCACTGAGCCAAACCAGTTAGGGCCTATTCACCATTTTGTAAAAGGTAATTTGGCCAGAGTCGAAATTTAAAAATAAATTACACACACACACAGACAAGACATACACACACAGGCACAGAAAGAATGGGATATATGCAGAAGCCTGAACTTACAAGTCAGAAGTGCAAGTTACACCTATTGCTTATCTCCTTTGTGCTTTGTTATGCTTTTTTTCTTAGTATATTATTTCACTTAACACTCACAAAATCGCTACAAGCTAGATCTTGCCATCCTTATTCGATAGGTGGGGAAATTGAGGGGCTGAGACAGGCACTTAAACAATTGACAGTACAAGACTGGTGGGTCTGCCTGACTCCAAACCAGTGCTTCTTCATCTACACCACACAGCCCAGAGCCCCAGCAATGCCTATTTGGGGCCCTGAGACTCAGGCCAAAGACCTTTTTCTTTTTTGACTATTGGTTTCTACTGGTTCATGCATAAAAGTAGAAAACTGTTATTCACCCTGTACAACTCAGAAAACTTTCACCCCGACCCCTAGTGGTAAGCTTGTAAATGTTTAATCACCAGCCTTCCAGATAAAAAAAACAACAACCCCGATTTGTAGCTTTTGCCCATTCCCATGGTGTAAATACTCACATCATGGCTGATTTCAAGCTACCAATGTGATGTCATTAAACACCAGTGGGGAAGAAATGTGCCCAATTGGCCCAATTGAGCTGGTGTGAGCTAGCTCTAGCACACCACTAAAATTATTCCCCATACACAAAAGCAATTTCAGTAAAATAGTAAAATTCGGCACAGTGTGTCATTTGATTGCTTCTTTTGGAGAGAAAAGGAATAAACATTTGCAAAGTTACAAACCAAGAGAACATAGTGATGGATTCAGGAAAACAGATTCCAGTCAAACCTGTGAAAGAGAATTTCATGAAATCTTATTGCAGAAACAAATTCTAATGAGGTTGGATAGATGCTCCAATATACAGAAGAAAATGTGGGGCAGAAGCTATACACAATGGTGAGAGATTTTCATGCACGCTGTAGACCCATCAGTCTCTGCAGCCTGAGCTGAGAATCGATGCTTTTAAATGGCGTGAAGACTTGGCGAGTCCTAAGTGGCAGATGTGATCCCACCGTGTTTGCCAGGCTCATTGAGAAGAGGGGGGGTGTCTGGAACAGAAGGCTAAATACAGACATCCGGATCATCCTCCCAGTTAACCAGCCTTTCCTTTTGGGCGGTTTTAATTTAATTTTTACAAGCACGAACTATTGCAAACCATCAGAGAAGTACAGAAACTAATATAATAAATACCCCTGACCACGGTTTAATACATGCTAATATATCGTCACATTGGCTGTTAATAATAGAGCATTGCACACAAAACAAGAGCTCCTCCATCTCATTCGAGCATTCCCTGCCCACAGGGTAACCAGCATCAGGAGAGGGTCGGGTTTCACTGCCAAGCATGTTTTTATATTTTACTCCCTATGCACATATTAATTAACACCATATGGTGTTTTTAGAGTGTTTCATAGTGAATACTTTCTATTCACCCAATGCTGTCTTCAAGATTTAACCGTGTTAAGGGTTCAACTACCGAGCTTATACATTGTACTCACTTTATTCATTGCATAAATGTACCACATGTATGTGTGCATCCCCCTACCGAAGGACATTTGGCCATTTCCCATGTTTCTGCTGTTACACACCACGTTGCAATAAACATCCTAATCCCAATTCACTGCACACATGTTTTTCTGGGAACACGTCTGAGAGCTTAGCTGGGGGACCGCCTCGAAGGCCGTGTGGGGATTGCTGTGCTGACGGTGCTACTTGTCTTCAAACATCTGCAATGACTCCATCTCCCGTCTCCCCGGCTTTCAAGACATCCCTGAGTCTCAGGGATTCTACCTTTAAAAAGGCTTTCTCAGCTCTTCTTTTATTCATTCATCCAACAGTGATTTCCTGAGCACCTATTCCGTGCACACTCACGGAAATCGACTGGTACTTGGGTTTCTTCCATACTCTTTCTCATCTCATGGGTTCCACGCAAAATTATTCATTTAGCACATATTTCCTGGGTGTATACCATTCAGTCTTTGCCCGGCCCTTTTGTGGAAGACAAGCAAACTGCTCTGATTCCGTGAGACGACTGTGAACAACCGAGAATGCGCGCCGCTTATGAAGGAAACCCAGGGGAGGGGGCCTAGGCCGAGCTGGGCTGGCGTTCAGTCAGGCAGACAAGGTGGGGATATGGGAAACATGGACACAGGCAGCCTGGCGACCCTGGGCTATCCCAGACCTACAGTGTGTGACGGCCGCCCGGTTTAAGCAGAGTGCTTTGGCCACTGCCACGGTGTGAGACTGAGCAAGCGGGCAGGGAGTTAATGGGCGAGGTCCTTGCATCTGTGCAAAAGAGGCGTTTCCCAACCACTTGCGTATCATTTCCTAAACAGAAAATGATATTCTTACAACTCGCTGGGGGAGATGGAGGAAGCTGCTCTGGCTGAAAGGGCTGATGCAGGGGTTCCGGCAGCCTCTAGTCCCATCCAGGTGCCCCCTGGCTGAGGGGATCACTCCTTTGGCACATCTGTCACCCACATGTGCCACACGAGCTGGAAAGTCCTGCCAAGGATAACCGGGAGCCAGTGAAGGACTGTGAGGAAGGGAGTGACCACGGCTGGATTTGTTCTAGAAAAGCCGACCTAAAATGCTGCTTTATCGGGTCACTTCACAGGCTAAGGCCTCCAGCAGCTCAGGGGCTCTAACGAACAAGCCACAGATCTCGGACTGCCTGCCAGGCCCATGGGAGTCTTGCCACCATTGACCCCCCCTCCCCCTTTCATCAGACCATTCCTCCCAGCAGAACTGGTACCATGGCACGCTGCCTCTCAACCACCTCTCTGCACATTGACAAGCTGACACTCAGCTTGGTTCCCGCTTCGGCATCCCAGGATGCTTAGTAAATAGGCCACCGTCCGTTCCCAGGTCCATCCAAGAACCAGAATCCAAACGAACACCGAAATTCACGAGCAAGCATGTCGCAAGGCTCATGAAATTAAATCTCGGCCTCCTCGTCTCTTCGGACTTACAGCATCCCTAGGGAGGAGGCAAGCTAGCCATCGTCATGGCCTTTGGGTAGATGTGGGAACTGAGGTGCTAAGGAGGGGGTGACCTTTCCAATGGCACGTGCTTCCCGCTGCCCTGTCTGCAGAAGGGCCTTCATCCTGGAACGTGAGGACTAACCAAGACTGTACACCCGCTTCCGGCAGGGTCTATGGGATGCATTTCCTTCGGCTGCTGATGCTTAGAAAGGCTGCTTCAGGCTCAACGCCGATGCCAAATGGGTACTTGGCCAACACAAGCTCCTGGGAATCAGGGCTCCCAGGACCCACCGCGGGGCCACACGGGAGCTGCCCTTGACATGGCGAACAAACCACTGGGGACTCCATGTGGCCTTTAGACACATGTCCTCACTCAGTTCTTTCTTCTATGGTTCCTTATAGAGGTAGGTTTTGAGCTCCCCCTGGGATTCTAGTCACTGTTAACTGGTGACTTCACAGAATTCACTCCACCGCGTCATCATCAGACGGAGGATCTTTATTGTACAAATAAGCTGTGGCTAATTGTAAATTCATGGGCAAAGACACATGTTTTCAGCCATGCTAGACAACTTCATGCAGCCTCTTTTAAAAAAAAAAAATTTTTTATTGATTTTTTTACAGAGAGGAAGGGAGAGGAATAGAGAGTTAGAAACATCGATCAGCTGCCTCTTGCACACCCCCTACTGGAGATGTGCCCGCAACCAAGGTACATGCCCTTGACTGGAATCAAACCTGGGACCCTTGAGTCACAGGCCGACGCTCTATCCACTGGGCCAAACCGGTTAGGGCTGCAGCCTCTTTTTTATTTCCCTTTTTGGGTTACTCATGTCCTTTCCCTAGTAGGGCTTACTTGTTCTCGGGGAGTAAGCCCTGCTAGGGAAAGGAGATGAGTAACCCAGAAAATGCAAAACACAGTGACAGATGCGAGATGTGGTCCGAACCACAGAGTCCGGTAAAGGAAGAACGGCTGATTCTGACTCGAGTGTGGCGGAAGCATTAGGGAAAGGTTCCTGAGATAAACGCTGTCTCCACCGAAACGTAACGGATGCAGAGGATGACCTACGTGAAGGTCAAGCCAGACAGGCTTGTCCTTCCAGGACTGTGAAGGTAGCAAACACTGTCCACCACATTCGAAGAGCAGACCTCACGAGGTATTAACCCAGTTCTCCCTCTCCTTCCACAAAGAAGAGGCTGCATGGGGTTGTCCAGCATGGGTGAAGATCTTTGTCTTTGCCCATGAATTTATAATTAGCCACAGGTCACTTAGACAATAAAGATCCTGGCGGAGGCGGTGGTGTGGAATCTGGAAACAGGTGTTTGCAGCCACCACAGCAGGGGGCGCCGTCGGGAACACGAGAACCTCAGTGCACGTGGACGCGAAGGCCTCGGGGTGAGTCCTAGTGTCGGCACGTACCGGCCTGTCTCTTGAATAACGTCCTGGGCCCCAGTGCCTTATCTGTAATACGGGCCAATCCCAACTTAACGTTAACATGATTACGAGGATGAGAAAACTGTAAGTTCAGAAAAGCTGGTATATGCCATGGTCTTCTATGACCTGCTTCGAAGTAAAAATCCCATGATACTAAAAAAAATAAAATAAATAAAGTATCTGGTCTAGAAGGAACAGTACTCAACACTGCAAAATTAAGAAATATTAATTGACAATCAATGCACATACCTAGCGATTGATTTACTATTATAAATTCACTCATCTTTTTTAATATTTCAGAGAGGAAGGGAGAGGGAAAGAGAGATAGAAACATCAATGATGAAAGGGAATCATTGGTTGGCTGCCTCCTGCACCCCCCACACTGGGGATCGAGCCCGCAACCCAGGCATGTGCCCTGACCAGAAATCAAACTGTATCCTCCTGGTTCATGGGTCGATGGTCAACCACTGAGTCAAACCTACCGGGCCACTCATCTTTTCAAAAACCTTAAAAGTCCTGTGTGTGGAAAGCACCGGACACTTAAACAGTAGGAAATCTGGCCAGGCCCATAGTCCTGCTCAGTGTTCTGTCAATCGTCAGGGTAGGGTGTCACAACCAGTGTGATTGTGACGTCCCTCGGGGTTATTGCATGTGGCTGCTAAGGGATGTCACCCACCGGAAGAAAAAAAAATAGTCAAGGGGAAAAAAATCCACCACAAGGAAACTTATATGCATAAATTATGTCCCTAAGCAGCTGAGGCATCTGGTTAGGCTGTTAACTATAACCACACAGATACGGGCTTATACCAGAATCTGCCTGTTTCATCAAAGGTTAAGAGGTTGCACCCAGATTGTACGAGAACGCAACGCAACATTTCCAAGAGAAGCACAGCTCTATCTACTGACCTCCCTCCTATGCTGCCGAGCAGGTACCCTAATTATGATCGTCCAGGGCTTTGAAGATATGAAGTGGTACATAAAAGCTTATAAATAACAGTCACCGAAACTATACATTTCCTCATTAAGGTGCCTAATTATCCCTCGCTCCACTCGCACAATTCCCGGTAGAATTAACACAAATGACATGCGTGCCTGCGACGTGGGAGCACACTTTTTAAGCGCACGCTGCTTAAAATGATGAAAGCGGCTCCTTCTGAAATCGGACCCTTTCAAGCTGAAACAACACCGATTTGGCTTTGGAGCGCATGCCCTCGAGGCAGACTCTGATGCTGCTCATGCCCGCTGCCAGGGTGACGATGGTGCCAAAAAGCTTGACTTTGGCCTTTGCCTGGCATTTGCTCCAGCGTGATCCATCCATTTCCCTACCGGCCAGCGGGGCCCGGGAGCATGGAGCGCGCCCTTCGCCCTGGAGGCCAGCACTCTGCACGGAGGCAGCGCACCTGAAATTTGACAGCGGCTCCCAGCGGAGCTGGCTGGGATGTGTGCAGCTGGGAGGGCTTCACCTTCAGCTGTTGTGTTGGGAGCGCGACAGACCAACACTAAATAAATAAATGAATAAATAAATTAAAAATCAGAGGCTTCTCCGGTGAACAGCTGGTCCAGGGGTAGCACGCTTCATCTGTGGATCAGGGGGCCACGTTTCTTCTTCCCTGAATGAATATGTAGGGAGAGCGCGGGGGCAGGATGGCAGGGAAAGAAAGGGGGGTGTCTACACAGCCAGGAGAGAGAAATCATGCTTTATGGATGAGCCAAATATTGATTCTTACCAGGGCAACTATAAAAGGGAGAAAGGACCAGGAATGATGACAATGCTGACGATACCCACCATTTACCAGGCAACTGCTGCGCACTAGTGATAAGGTGCTTTACTCAGATGGCCTCAGATTCTTACCACAAACCTGCAAGGCAGGTGGAATTATCCCCCTTTTACAGATGAAGAAACTAAGGCTCACGCATGGCTCGTGAGTGGCCAAAGCGGTCTCACTCTTTGACCTGTGCTCTTTCAACCATGCGTGTTGCCTCCTGGTGTGTGTGTGTGTGTCAGTGTACAAGCTCATTATTAAATACTAGAGGCCTGGTGCAGGAAATTCATGCACGGGGGTGCGGGGGGGGGTGTCCCTCAGCTCAGCCTGCACCTTCTCCAATCTGGGACCCCTCAAGGGATGTTCAACTGCCCGTTTACAGGGATCGGGCCATGGGGGTGTGGCCAGCCTGGGTGAGGGGCTGATGGCTGTTTTAGGCTGGCCACAGCCCCTTCAGGGTGGGGGTCCCTGCTGGGGTGGATGGCCATTCTGGGTGAGTGTCTGATGGCTGTTTGCAGGCTGGCCTCACCCCCCGGTGACCCAAGCTCCCAGCCCCTCCTTTTTTTCTTCTTCTTTTTTTTTTTTTCAGTGCCTCCTTGAGCGGAGGCCAGGACCGGCTGGAAGCAGGTATCTGGGATTTATTTATCTTCTATAATTGAAACTTCGTAGCCTTGAGCAGAGGCCAGGGCCAGCCAGGGCGGGCGGGAAGCTTGGCTTCCTCCTCACCGGGGCAACCCAAGCCTCCTGCTTGCTCCAGCTCTGTGGCTGCTGGCATCTTTGTTGGGTTAATTTGCATACTTGCTCCTGATTGGCTGATGGGTGTAGCAGAGTGATTGTCAATTTGCATGTTTCTCTTTTATTAGTGTAGATAGCAAAACCTAGTTGAATCAGCAGCTTAGAGCCCAAGCAAGTCAGGCAGCTCCCAGAGGAACAGAAAGCAAAGGTTTTAAGGACTTCAGAAGACAACAGGCCATAACCAGATGGCCTTGTAAAAACCTGGCAGGGAGAACAAGCATGTAAGGCCAGGAAGGGCGGGGCAGTCCTGTGTGAGGTTGAAGCTGCACCCATAGGGTGGGGCCCGAGCTGGTATAGGTGAGCCCTGGTGACCAGCCGGAGCCAAAAAAGACTTAAGTCAGCCACTATTTCATAGTAACTTTGCCAACATTCCGCCTGCAGGCAGAGTGCCTCTTCTGTCTGCCCCTGCGCCTGGCAACTAATTTCTCAGCACGTGTCCTACTGCCTCATGCCAGCAAGAAGGACCCCGTAAAACTTTCAGCCAAGTCAACACCTGAAGCTTCCATTATGAAAGCCTGTTTCAGGGGAGGTTCTTCCACTTTTCAATCCCTCCCTCCCTCCCTCCCTCCCTCCCTCCCTCCCTCCCTCCTTCCCTCCCTTCCTCCCTTTTTTTCCTTCCTTCCTTCCCAAGCAGCTTGGCTAGAATGTGTCTGGTCCATTCAGACCATGCGCTTCCTCAATTCAGAAGGAGAAACTGAGGTTTGATTCCATAAAAAACTAGCCACGTGGGCATGAGCTATGAGCCTCCTTCGAACCAGTCCAGTGCAGGTTTCCGATTAAACCTTTCATTCCTCACCTCGGCGTTCCTCACGTGTGTTACAGGGCATGCTGCAGGATGCTGAGAGGCGTTGTGGGAAACAGGGTTAATGAAGTTAACCAAGTTTAGGAGACGGTGGTTAAACAGAGTTACAGTATTGGCTGTATCAGTGTGCACGAGCCCTCTGTCCTCCAGGAATCTGGTCAGATATTGCCTCTCCCTTCATTCCGGGTCCTCCCTGGCATTGTCTGCATTTTCTCTCAGTTCTCCCCCAGCACTGCAAGGGCTGATGCATGAAAATGAAGAACTGTTTATTAGTCCTTTAGTGTCTCCTGTGGCTTTGCCGGTCTGACCTGGAGCAACCTTGGTGGGCACTGAGCGGGCTGCTGTCCAGGAGGCCCTGGGGGACACGCGGTTCTCACCCCACAAATGTTTAGGAGAATGACCCTCATGATTGCGACTTCCTTCTGCTTTGAAGCTTACAGTTCTCTTCTCATGCATGACCCCACAGAAGGCGAGTTTATTAAAAACCACTTAATTTAAAAATCCCCTGCTGATTTCATTTGGGAATCACTTTTGATCACATAAATGAAACGCTCTACTTTTTTGCTTTTTAATTTTTTTCCCCCCTCCCAAAGCTCTTTAGCAGAGAGAGCGACCAGAAATCCTTCCATCTGAAGCCTTTCTGGACTATCCTGGGACTGTTGAAAGTGTGGATGGATGGAGTACAAAGGGCTGCTCAAACCTTGTAAAAGACTGGTCATTCACTCCCTCATTCATTCGTTCATCCATTCACTCACTCATTCATTCAATATCTATCATGGGACTTCTAGGTGCCAGGCACCAGACATGCAGAGATGGACAGCACAGTGGTCCCTGCTCTCAGGAGTCTGGGGGTGCTCTGGGAAGGCAGGGTTGGTTCAAAAGGAGGGTGGGGTCAGATTTCATGTCGTGGGGAGGGGTCCTTTAAGAGAACAAAACCTGGCCCTTCCTCTTCTTTCACTGCACAGGATGCATTTGGCCAAGACTGTGATAGGGCTAAGCACACACAGGGTTTGGCAAACTCTTTTTAACCGAGGTATGCAGAGGAATTCTACAGGCAGACTTTTAATTTAGCCCCCCTAAGTCCCACCTGCACCCACTATCCTGCTATTATCCCGCACTCTTCCACCACAGTTTAATCAGTTTCTCCATTTTACATAAATCGAGTGGCCTTTGGGCTCAACACCATGTCTGGGAAACCCATCCATCATGATCGCATGGAGATGTAAATGTTTGCACTTGATGCTGTGTAATAATAACCTAGAACATGACTCTATCTCACCCTAGTTACCCGTGACATTGCTGATGGACAGCTGGTGGTTTCCAGCTTGAAAGCTCTTACCACCACACTGGATCATGTCTTCCGGTGTCATCCGTGTGCCTCTCTGCTGGGCGCACACCGAGGCGTGGATGCCTGGGTCACAGGGAGTACACATGTCCAGCGTAAGCAGCTAGTGTAGAGTGGTTCTTCCTACAGACACCCCCACTGGTACTGTGTGAGTTCCCATTAGCCCACCTCCCACGAGTAACCGGCATTGCCTACCTTTCTGCATTTTAGACCTTCTGGAAGGTATGCAGTGGTGTCACATTATGGATTATCATTTGCATTTTTAATGACGAATGGAGCTCAGCACCCCTGCAGATGTTAACTGCCCTCTTTTAGGAAGGGTCTGTCCATGGCTTCTACTCCTTTTTCTGTTGGTTTCTCTTGCCTGTTGGTGGGAGTTCTTTTTTTTTTTAAAATATATTTTATTGATTTTTTTACAGAGAGGAAGGGAGAGGGAGAGTTAGAAACATTGATGAGAGAGAAACATTGATCAGCTGCCTCCTGCACACCCCCTACTACGGATGTGCCCGCAACCAAGGTACATGCCCTTGACCGGAATTGAACCTGGGACCCTTCAGTCTGCAGGCCGACACTCTATCCACTGAGCCAAACCGGTTAGGGCTGGTGGAGTTCTTTATGTGTTTATGGGGCAGAAGCCCACTGCTCAACGCTGCTGGACCTTCTGGGTGCAGGGTGCTCGATGCCCACGTGGCTAGTTTTTTATGGAATCAAAGAATATTAAGCAGGAAGAAACCTCAGAGGTTAGTGAATTCATACCCCACCCCGAGGACACTGAGGCTCAGAAAGGCTAAGTGGGTGGCTCAAAAGAACATAACACAAAGAGAACAAAGCTCAGGATCTGAGAACCCCACCTTCCCCTGGCTTTGTCTTCCTCCTCCAACTCCCCACTTCTCTCTGGTCAATCTGTTGAAATTCACCCCGGCTTTTCTTCCTCTTTCTCGGCTCATTTACCAAACGAGGGGGATAATTCCTGGCCAACTGTACAGCCCTGAGAAGATTCTACTAACAGTTCCTCTTAACCAGAGATGCTTTGCAAGTCATGAGTTGAGGAACGGTGCCGTTGTGGGTTGAATTGGGTACCCCAAAAAAGATCCGTTCGATTCCTGCTCCCAGTACCTGTGAATGGGACCTCATTTGAAAATAGAGTTCTTGCAGATGCGATCACGTGAGGATGAGCTATACTACAGGGGGGTGGGGTCCTTGTAAGAAGAGGAGACGAGACAGAAACAGACGCAGAGGGAGGAAGGCCTTGTGACGCTGGAGGCGGATGCTGCAGGGATGTAACCACAGTGAGGGGCCACCGGGGGCCACCAGCAGCTGGGAGAGGCCAGGAAGGATCAGGGCTCAGAGACGTCAGAGGGAACATAGTTGAGCAACACCTGGACTGTGGACTTCTAGCCTCCAGAACTGGGAAAGAATAAATTCCCGTCCGAGCCACCAGGTTGCGGTACCTCAGTATGGCGGTCCTCAGGAGCTGACAGCACCAAGCCCCCAAGTCCGCTTGCTTGTCTCAAAGAAACACACAAGAGCAACTCGATGCCCAAGCACCCCAGGCTGTTGTCTGGGGCCAAACTCCCTATTGCCATTTGACAGATTTGGACACATTATCAGATAATCATTACATCCCAGGGGTAAGGATTTTGCTCCTTTTAGACAGCAGGTGACAAGACAAACCGAAGGCAGGAGCAAGGCTTGGGGTTGGCTCTCCTCCCCAGCTCCCAGGAATCCCACCAGGAGATGAATGTCTCTCAGGGCCGGCCCGGAGACAAGACAGCCTTTCCCAGGCAGTCCATCAGAAAGAGGAGATCACAGACACGGAACAAGGACGTTCCGGCCACGCCCAGGCCACTGCAGTCAAAGCGTTAGTTATTAACGACTCTCCCGCTGTCTCTTCCAGTAAGAACAAGGCGTTTTCTGCAGTTGTTCAGGGGGAAAATACAAAGAGTCCAAGACTTTGGTCTTAAATCACCACTGAGCAAAACGGAGCAGATCACAATGCGTGGAGAAGCCAGCCGTCTGTGCAAGCACAGAGGAGGCCCCCGCCTGCCTGGGGGCCCGGAGCCCTGAGGGCTTCCCATCAGGTGCTGAGAAATAACTCCTCCCCCATGGAAGTCAGGTCTGCTGACCAGCTCGCCTGGCGTGGAGCATTTAATGTTTCATGAATAACAAGCCTGCCTCCCCCTCCCTGTCTGGCTGGACGCTTCACTGCGCGAGATGATGTCTCATTTGCTTACCAAGAAGGGCGAGGTGGCTTGGCTGGCCGAGCAATTCGGACCAGTTGAACGTGCGCTGGAGCCTGACCGAGCGCTGAGCTAATGACCGCAGAAAGGGCAAGGAGCTTTTTGCAATTTCCACTTAAACAGAGAGAGCCCACACGGAAGGGCACCTTTTTTTAATCCTCACCTGAGGATATGTTTTCTGTTGATTTTTTTCAGAAAGAGTGGAAAGTAGGGGGTGGGGGAGAGAAAAAGAGAGGGGAGAGAGAAACATCCACGTGAGAGACACATTGATTGGTTGCCTCCTGCACACGCTGCGACTGGGGCCTGGGATTGAAAAATCAAGGTATGTACCCTTGACCGGAATGGTACCTGGGAACCTTTGGTACACAGGCAGACACTCTAACCACTGAGCCACACCAGTCAGGGCACAGTATGCATCTTTTCATCTTTCACTCGTTCACACGCTCCAAGGAAACGCATGCATTGCACCAACATCCATGGAGGTACGCAGAGCTCAGCCTACTACGCTGCTTTCACCCTACATCCCCACCCCCCATTTACGGAGACTAATGCTTTGGGAATGCCTCTGACGTGCCCAGGTCCACTGTCTGCCCTTCTCTGCCACCCTCTGCGCCTCAATCTCATCACCCGCGCCCCACCAAATCTGGCAACCCTCAGTTTGTTCTCTGTATCTATGATTCTGTTTCTGTTCTGTTTGCTCACTTGTTTGTTCTTTAGATTCCACATATACATGAAATCATATGGTATTTGTTTTGGGGCATGGTGCCAGTGGGTACCAGACTTATCAGCGGGATCACTTTGTAAATTATATAAAGGTCTAACCACTATTCTGTATACCTGAAACTAATATAATAAGATAATATTGAATGTCCACCATACTTGAAAAAATATAAATTGTAAGCGGCACTTAAGAGATAAAAGCATGGATACTTAGCATAGGGCTTGGCATAGAGTAAATGCCGAGTGAATGTGAGCTGGTGATATTAACACAATTCATGGATGGCACCAGGTTATAAGACGGGGCACAGCTGTCTAGTCCTATGTGTGTGTGTGTGTGTGTATGGGGGTGGGGGGAAGGGCCTGGACAAATTCCCCCCAGGGCAGGTCTCAGCAGCCTCGCTACCAACCTCAAGCACTGAGGCCCCAAGAAGGGACTGGGACTAGGCTTACCCACTGGGCTCTGTCATTTACTGCCTCTGCTAACTGCTGACATCAATTAGCCTCTCTGCACCTCCATGGGCTCCTCTGGAAAGTGGGGATTACGTGAGCTAATGCACATGAACGCACAAGTCAAACCTAAGAGATGGGCACCGTGACCTTGAGAGACCTCCCGAAACCAGATGCCTCTTCTCATCGTACAAGAGTCTTCAAAGAATCCGTGCACTGAATGAAGGCCAGATTATGTTCTTTATGGCAGGAAGATTTAGGATCATCTCCCCCCTTCATTCCCTTTCACTGCAAGCGGAACCAGCCGCACAGGTATCTGGATGGGGGTCACGCTCCTTAGCTCTTGCTATGCTAAGGCCAGAGTGAACACAATCACTGACCTTGCACGGGTCAGCAGAGGGGGGCAGAGACATTTTCAGGAAATGGCTTTCCTTTGCACCCACGGACAAGCCATGCAATTCATCTAGTCCTAGGGCTGAAGTGCGAGAGCCAGGGAGAGTGGCCCATAGCAAGGAAAGGGCTCAGCTTCACCCGGCCCTGGCCCGGGCTGCATGGCTTCCAAGGCCTGGCTGGCCCTTTTAGGCAGAGATCATCTGCCTACATCAACAAAAGCTGAAGTGAGGTTTCTGCGTTAGGTGGTTCAGTAACCAAAGGACACAGACTGGGTGAGTGTAAGCAACAGAAATTATTTTCTCACGGTTCTGGAGGCTGTCAATCTAAGTTCCAGGGCCTGGTGTGGTGGCTCTCATTGAGGGCTCCCTTCCTGGCTGGAAGACTACCCTCTCAGCGTGTGCTCATGCAATGCAAAGAGCCGAGGTTTGAAAACAAATCTCAGCGTGTCGCCAGTTTCTCAGAAATAACCCGGAGGCCTGGCTGGGAAAGACCAGGGTTTACGAGGACTGCCGTGCACACGGGTGGTGGCCGGCCGGTGACGTTCCCCACCACACAGGCTTTCCCAGCGCAGGAGACAAAGCAGACAGGGCGCGCTGTGGGGGCACTTGCTGGGGCACAAGCTGCGTGAGACCAAAACACGAGCTGTCTCTGCAGTTGTTTATAGTCCGGGCTCACATCTAAAAGCTGCTTCTCTTTGGCTATTTCTGAGTGAGGAGCTGGCCAGGTTCCCAGGGTTGGTCCCATAGCACTTGGGCCTTCAGTATACCCCCACAGGGTAAGAGGGGGAGTTGGAGCATGGGAAGGGGCCCACGTTATCACATACCCAGAGCTCATATGGCAGAGAGAGAGAGAGAGAGAGAGAGAGAGAGAGAGAGAGAGAGCCATTTCTCTGATGGTGTCTCTTCTTCAAAGGGCACTAATCCCATCATGAGGTCCACATCCTCATGACCTCATCTAAACCTAATTACCCCAAATGGCTCCCCCTCCAAATACCATCACACTGTGGGGTAAGGCTTCAACATATGCACTTTGGAGGAACATAATTCAATCCATAGCAGGTTCCAAACCGATTCTTTGCAATTTACAGACTATTCCCAGTACAGAAAACAAACACACAACACACACACATATCCACACAACCCTGTTTAGTTTTGAAGTGGTTTACTTTTTAAAATATTAGTTCTTTTAAATAAATATTAAATTTTAATCAAAATGTAATTGATTAAAATGTAATTAATATTTAATTAATAAATATTGCTTAAAATTTTTATCTACCTGACCCGTGACACATTTGGTATTTTCTAGCCTACAAAAAAATTTTAATATCTATAATATTTGTTAGATCAGTACCACTTCTTAGACTCCATTGTGTATAAATACTTGCATAAGCCAACAAATATGAATATAAAGGATGTTTATGTGTGGTGTGGTTTATAATAGGTAGAGGGAGAACCTAGGAACTGAAATACCGATTAATAGGAAATAAAAGAAATTATGGTACATTCAGCAAATAGAAAAACTATGCACAGTCCTTAAGAAGAAGAAAATACAACTTTATGTACCAATGTAGAGAGATACTTAACATTTTGTTTTGAAGTAAAAAGCACATGTGACAATGAAAAAGGAGATGCATATATAGTGAGAAATAGATAATTACATATGTGGAAAGAGGAAAGTCAAGAATATACTGCAAACTGCTACAGTATTTAAGTTTGGAGAAAGTGATGGGGGAGGCGATCTCATATATTGCTATATTTCAGTGGTATGCTGGTAAATGTTTAACAATTGGATTTCTGAAAAGAAAGAAAGAAAAGCCCTGATTTATAGCATCTGCCAATTTCTATGGTGTAAATACTCCCACCATGGCAGATTTTAAGCTACTAATGCAATGTCACTGAATGGAGCTGGGAGAGATGTGCAGTAGCTCATCATTCCACAGTATTCCCACCATACAGATACAGCAGATGTAATAACCTTAAAAGTACTGATAATAGTAATATGACTAGGAAGTAATGAGTGTTGAGTATTTATTAACTTTGTTTTTAAAATCATTTACTGGCAAGTTTATATAATTTGACTTTTAATAGTTGCCGTGCTTAATAATCAGATCTCACATTTCCTGAGAATTTAAAAATAGACTCTCACAAACCACAGCTCCTGAACGTCACTGCATTTCTAGACTATTTAATCTTTTACAAAAAAATATGGATATGGATTGTTGTAAAAATATATTAATGTAGTCTGTCCCGAACACCAGCATGGTAGCCTCTGACCACCTCACTAGGTGTTCTACAGGTGCCAAGCCTGAGCAATTATATGCTGAAGTCAATATTATTTTAGTAGGAGCCCGGTGCATGAAGATTTGTGCATGGGGGATGGGTCCCTCAGCCCGACCTGCATCCTCTCCAATCTGGAAGCCCTCAGGGGAGCCCTCTCCAATCCGGGAGTTTCTGTCTGTCTTTGCAATCATATGAGCGAATTGTCTGAGACCCCAACCCAGTTTGGTTTGTTGCTCACAGAATAGAGGCATTTTTCTTTGCTTCATTGGTGGAGATTTCCTGGAAGTTTTAGGATATCTTCCCTTTAATTTTTCCTAGACACTCTGATTTTACTTATGTCTCTCACCTTTGCGTTCCCTCCATCCCCCACCGCAACAGTAACTTGCTCTAGGCTCACTTTACTCTAGTGTCTAGGAGACCCGTCTGCCACCAGAACTACTATTCCCAGAATTCCTGGTGCTTACCCCACTCTTGGTTTTTCCCTTCCTGCTCTGTCTCTGTCCCACGGCTTCCCGCTCTGCCAAGTCCTCCAAGCCGCCAGCTATCCCTCTCTGCTGTCTGGCGGCTTGGGGAGCCAAGTTCCCCAAGCCGCTCTACTCTC
This sequence comes from Eptesicus fuscus, assembly GCF_027574615.1. Lineage (NCBI taxonomy): Eukaryota > Metazoa > Chordata > Mammalia > Chiroptera > Vespertilionidae > Eptesicus > Eptesicus fuscus. Next base: position 98,126,672 of record NC_072479.1, read on the forward strand.
CACCAGCTCCCCCCGTCTGCTCTCTGCCCAGCACCTGTGTATGCAAATTACCCCGCCATCTTTGTCAGGTTAATTTGCATACTCACTCCTGATTGGCTGGTGAGTGTAGCAGAGGTATGGTTAATTTACATGTTTCTCTTTTATTATATAGGATAGTAAACTAGAGGCCCCGTGCACGAAATTCATGCACGGGGGGTGGGTCCCCTCAGCCCAGCCTGCACCCTCTCCAATCCGGGACATCCCTCTTACAATCCGGGACTGCTGGCTCCTAACTGCTCACCTGCCTGCCTGCCTGATCGACCCTAACTGACCCCCTGCTGGCCTGATCATCCCTCACTGCCCACCCTGTGGCCTGGTCACCCCTCACTGCCCCCCCTATGGCCTGGTCATCCCCAACTGCCCCCTGCCGGCCTGGTCGCCCCTAACTGCCCCCCCTCCAGCCTGGTTGCCCCCAACTTGCCCCTCCTACTGGCCTGGTCACCCCTTACTGCCCCCCCCTGCTGGCCTGGTTGCCCCCAACTGCCCCCCCCTTAGCCCCACCAGCCTGGTTGCCACAGGCAGCCTGCTGTTCAGTCATTTGGTCATCCCTCACTAACCCCCCTGCCAGCCTGGTCGCCCCACACAGCCTGCTGTTCAGTTGTTTGGTTGTCCCTCACTAACCCCCCTGCCGGCCTGGTCACTCCACACAGCCTGCTGTTCAGTCATTTGGTCGTCCCTCACTAACCCCTCTGCTGGCCTTGTCACCCCATGCAGTCTGCTGTTTGGTCGTTACTGTTACTGTGTCCCGGACAATTTGCACATTCCTCTATTATTAGTATAGACTAGAGGCCCAGTGCACAAAATTTGTGCACTGGTAGGGTCCTAGGCCTGGCCAGCAATCAGGGCTGATCGGAGCCTTCCAGCTGCCGGCCAGGGCCTTCCTTCGTTCCGTGCCGCCCCCTGGTGCTCAGCACACATTGTAGTGAGCAATTGATCTCCTGGTCTCCTGGTTGAACTCCCGAGGGGACACTCTACATATTAGCCTTTTATATATATATAGATTAATTTCCTTTAATTTCTTCTTTATATTATAGTCAGGCCACTAGATTGATTTTTTAAAAAATTATATATGTAGATAGTGTAATAATATAGGTAATCTATGTATTTTATCCCAGGACTGTAAAAGAGGCGTTCAAAACATGTTACAAAAATGGGACATGGCCACTGGATAAACAAGGCGTTTTCGTTATTTTTGTGCATGACCCTGAGCAGAGAACTAAAATGGGGTCAAATAAAATGATGCAAAGATTGGCCTAAATCAGATACAACTCACCAGAGATAAATAGAAAGCCTGTGCTTCGGGCGCAATAAATCTCCTACCGACGTCCAGAATGGGGACCCTTTGGCCGACTCGTCATTCATGGGGCTTTTCAGTTGAACTCAAGTCCAATTGGAGCTTGATGTGCAAACGGCAATAAAAGTCTACACGAGATTCTCAAACGTTCACACGCATCGGAGCCATGGAGGGGACGTGTTTAACAGAACAGCTGCCTGGCCTCATCGCTAGAGATTCAGATCCACTCTCTCTGGGTGAGGGCCTGAACGCTGACGTTACAAACAGGCGCTCTGATTCAGAAAAGTGGCACCCGTGTCCAGGAGGAGGCTCGGACCTCTGACAGTTTGACAACGTCCAGGTCAGAGTGTCACCCTCAAAAAGAGAAACTGGAGTTTGGCAACTTGCCCACTGTGGTTCCTAAAAGGCCCGGCGTCGTGCACCAAGCACAGAGGCCTTGGGAGGGCTGGCTGGAAGGCAAGACAGAGGCAGACTCCTGGACCGTCTGCTCCAGAAACTTCCTGGATGCTTCTTCCAGGGCAGGTTCCTTGCCAAGCCCCGGCGAGACCCTTCAAGGGCAGAGGGGAGGATTCTGCATTTTCAAAAAGGATTCTTGATCCGGAAACCACGCAAGTTCATGCTGGGAAGTTTTAGCTCGTCATTAACACCGCAGGCCCCTTAGTTATCCGTCCACTGTCTAAGCTTTCGCTTGCAGCTTATGAAATAGAGATAAGAATAGCACCTGCCTCCTGGGGTTAGTGTGCGGATCAAATGAGATTAACACCTACGAAGCACCTGGCACCATGCCTGGCCAGGGCCCAGCTGGTGTGCAGGGCACTGCCCTCACCATTAACAAAGTACTGCAATCCTCCCCACCGGCTACAGAGAGCCGCTGCTCTGAGCCCCGTGGGTCCCCTCCCACCTCCACTCCTCTCAGGGACTCCCCAGAATCCCTCACCCCCCTGCAACTCCAGGGTTAACCCGGCACAGCCAGGGGGCCTCCAGGAGGTAGATGAAGGGGCAGGTGGTGAAAATTCAGGCTATCACTAACACCTGGGAGGTGCTAGGGGAAAATGAGACAGGGAGGCGTGCGTGGTTATTGTGGCAAATGTCAGCAAAGGAACGTCCCCCACGTGGAAGGAAGGCCTTCAAACAGGGCTCCCTAACTGCCACCTCTGCTGCTCAGGACATCGGCTCTGGACCTTTCTTTCCTCGCCCTAGTCCCGCTTTGACCCCGACTCTGACCCCATCTCTGAACTCTCACCTCTGGAAGCTTGATTCTCCTCCTTTTTCCTTTGGCCTCTGGGATCCTGTGTTTGACCTCTCTAGAGCTGGACCCTGGGCTCTCAGAGTGAACTCTTTGGTCCTCCCCACTAGAGCCTCCAGGACAGTTTCACCCATCACCTCCAGGTGGCGCCATCCCCCGAGGACACTGGTCCCAACCCAGGACAGCTGGTCTCAGAGGCCAGGACCCAGCTGGCCTGCCCCACCGGACTGCTCCCTGACCTCCAAGTTCTAGTCGTGGCACAGGTCCCGGGTCTGCCTCCTCTGAGAACAGGGGCCCAAAGCAGCGGCAAAGAAGATGGAGGGGAGGAGGCAGAAGGATCCAGAGTGTTTCAAAGACAGACACTGGCAGAGTGCTTCAAAGACAGATCTCTGGCTTCCTGGATTACATGCTCCATGAGGTCCCAGGCTGTGTCTGGCCCCCACAGCGCTGGGCCTAGTGCACAGGAAGCATTCAACAGACAGCAAGTGAACAAAGAATGAATGAGAGCATGAACGATACTATTAACAGATAGAAAGAAAAGAGGAGACGCAAACTGGGGACTAGCAACAGGGGAGAAGAATGGGCTTGATTTCAGACACATGGTGTTTAACGGCTGTGGCATTCCTGGCACCCATTACCTAACATTTCTGCCTTTCCTCCTCCGGGCACGTGGCCAGGTTACACCCTGTGAAGGTGGGCATGGCCACGCGACATGCTGTAGCCAACGACCTATCAGCAGAGAGCCCATCACATCTGACCAGACGCTTTCAGAGCCAATGGGTCACCTGCTACTCTGCTCCCTGTGCCAGCTGGTCCCCATCCAGGTGAACCCCGAATGCTGACGGTGGCACTGGTCCCACCCACCTAACACAGACATGGCCTGTGAGCGAGGAAGATAGGGTTCTGTTGTGTGAAGAAACTGAGACGCTGGACTTGTCACTGCAGAGTGATCTCTAGTCTATACCAACGGAGCCAAGACACCCACAGGGCACCCTCATAAAGGCCCAGCATCTGCCCTGAAGGTCAGGGGCTTTGTGGTGAGGCTCCCACAGACACCATGGTCCCACAGTTACTTGGCCTGTAGGGGCAGCACTGAGAAAGGGCTGGAAGGCTCCCAGGCCACCAGGCGGCTTCACCTGTGCTGTGGCTCACCACTTCTCCCCCAGGAGGGAGCACGAGTCCTCACATGGCCCTTTGCAACCCCGCCCCTCCCTCCCCGCCCCTCATGACCTACCTGTATTGTAGCCCCTTCCAAGGGCGGGCCACGGGCGGTGATTCTTCCACAGGTTCCCCAGGTACCAGTCGCTCTGGTTCTCCACCAAGCCCAGGACCTGCTGGCCTGTGAGGGACAGAGAATGCAAAGGTCTTCAAAGAGGCCGAGCCGGGGGTCAGCGAGTGCGGAACAGGAGGCAGGGTAACGGCAAATCGTGGCAGGAGCTTTCATCATTCGGACTTTTTATCCGCTGCCAGGCTCTGACCTAAGTGCTTGACTTGTGCTAACCTATTTAATTCTCACACGCAGGCAGCCCATCTATTTTTTGTATCCCCATTTTATGGAGGAAAAATGGAGGCTGCCCAGAGTTGCTAGTTAAGTTGCCCAAGGCCACACAGTTCATATGCAAAAAAGCCAGAATCCCAGACCGACCATCCATCCATCCATCCATCCATCCATCCATCCATCCCTTACCTCTTGCAACACACAGTTATTGACATACTATGCTTCAAGTGTTCCAGTCCTAATGTTTCCCATTATATACTAACTCGCTGGCCTGGGCCTGAGTAGGGATCATTTCCTCACATCAGAGGAAGAAGCGAGCCTTGTTTAATGAGATGGGACCCACAGAGCAGAGCCACCTCTTGGCCACCTTCTCACAGTGATTTTACTCTCACCGTCCGCCAGCCTCATGCCGATGTGACATCAACTCAGGAGTGTTTTATGCAGGAACAATTGCTTCTCTGCCCCCAGAGCAAATCCCTGAGCCCTGTAAGTAGGGTCAGTCAGGCATCAGACCCAACTGCCTTCCACTGACAACCTGATCGTGCACGCCAAGGTGTTTTCTTAGAATCAACACCATTTTACAGACTAGGAAACTGAGGCTCACATGGGCTGAGGTTTGCACAGCTAGTGATGCAACCGGCATCTACCTCTCTATTTGCCTGACACCCTAGGTTTATAACAGAAATTATAAATCCATATCGTTTTTGTTGTTGTTGTTAACCCTCACCCGAGGATATTTTTCCAATGACTTTTAGAGAGAGTGGAAGGGAGGGAGAGAGACAGAGAGAGAAACATCGATGTGAGAGAGACATATGGGTTTGTTGTCTACCCCCCCCCCCCCCCGCCCCATAAAGGCCTGACCAGGGCTGGGGATCGAGCCTGCAACCGAGGTACATGACTTTGACCAGAATTGAACCCGGGATCCTTCAGTCTGTAGGCAGACATTCTATCCAGTGAGTCAAACTGGCTAGGGCATAAATCCACATCTTATACAAAGAGAAACTGAGGCTTAGAAAGCCTAAATAAAGGCTGAAGGTCTAATACGCACGGTCTTCTATGGCTAACGAAGGCCTCCTGGAATTAACATCCTTACGCTGTTGGCCGACCTGAGGAATGAAGACCTTCCT